>NC_091195.1:37582475-38208385 GCF_040958095.1 Procambarus clarkii
TGATAAAAATCAATGTGTTTTTTCATTAGAATTAACTAAAATGTTCCTGATTTTCCGTTTATATTACCGATGGAAGATGTACACGTAAAATCGCTCTATTCCGGCTGAAACGTCGATATATGCAATAAAAACCGAACTTTCCCTTTTCAATATCTTACTCAGTATTTTAACGAGAAACAAATAGATGATTGAAAATGAAGTATTTAAGGTTATTATCTAATCAATTATGTGTTTGTATCATTTTTATCGTATATATAATGAATTATCAACAATAAACTGGAAATTCACAAAAACGTGTAAAAACAGCAAAATATTGCCTAATTCGATGATATTTTGTTTAACTCACATAAAGGAAAAGGGGATGATAAACGTCAAAATATTGCTAAATTCGATGATGTTTAGTACGAAACAAAAATGCAAGAAAACTTGCTTAAAATGCAATATTATGCGAAAATCTGAGATATGAAGGCCAAATCACATATCGCGATACTACATGAAATAGTATCGAAATATTGGTAAAAATGAATATATTTACGTAATGTCAAACTACATGAAAACGTGAAAAAATCACTATTTTTCCAAATTTGTGGATTTTAGCTTCGAATCATAGAACGAGGCTTCGTATTATTTAGATCCAACAAAAGACATATGCCAATGTTGTTTCCAATATAAATGATAAAAATCAATGTGTTTTCATTAGAATTAACTAAAATGTTCCTGATTTTCCGTTTATATTACCGATGGAAGATGTACACGTAAAATCGCTCTATTCCGGCTGAAACGTCGATATATGCAATAAAAACCGAACTTCTCCCCTTTTCAATATCTTACTCAGTATTTTAACGAGAAACAAATAGATGATTGAAAATGAAGTATTTAAAGTTATTATCTAATCAATTATGTGTTTGTATCATTTTTATCGTATATTTAATGAATTAATAACAATAAACTGGAAATTTACAAAACTTGGAAAAACTGCAAAATATTGCCTAATTCGATGATATTTTGTTTATACATAAAGGAAAAAGAGATGATAAACGTCAAAATATTACTAAATTCATGATTTTTAGTACGAAACAAAATGCAAGAAAACTTGCTTAAAATGCAATATTATGCGATATTCTGAGATTTGAAGGCCAGTTCACATATCGTGATACTACATGAAATAGTATCGAAATATTGGTAAAAATGAATATACGTAATATAAAACTACATGAAAAACGTGAAAAAGTCACTATTATACCAAATTTGAGGATTTTAACTTCGAATCATAGAGCGAGGTTTCATATTATTTAGATCCAACAAAAGACATATGACAATGTGGTTTCCAATACAAATGATAAAAATCAATGTGTTTTCATTAGAATTAACTAAAATGTTCCTGATTTTCCGTTTATATTACCGATGGAAGATGTTCACGTAAAATCGCTCTATTCCGGCTGAAACGTCGATATATGCAATAAAACCGAACTTCTCCCCTTTTCAATATCTTACTCAGTATTTTAACGAGAAACAAATAGATGATTGAAAATGAAGTATTTAAGGTTATTATCTAATCAATTATGTGTTTATCATTTTTATCGTATATTTAATGAATTAATAACAATAAACTGGAAATTTACAAAACGTGGAAAAACTGCAAAATATTGCCTAATTCGATGATATTTTGTTTATATCACATAAAGGAAAAAAGAGATGATAAACGTCAAAATATTACTAAGTTCGATGATTTTTAGTACGAAACAAAATGCAAGAAAACTTGCTTAAAATGCAATATTATGCGATATTCTGAGATTTGAAGCCCAATTCACATATCGTGATACTACATGAAATAGTATCAAAATATTGGTAAAAATGAATATATTTACGTAATATAAAACTACATGAAAAACGTGAAAAAGTCACTATTATACCAAATTTGAGGATTTTAACTTCGAATCATAAAGCGAGGTTTCGTATTATTTAGATCCAACAAAAGACATATGACAATGTTGTTTCCAATCCAAATGATAAAAATCAATTTGTTTTCATTAGAATTATCTAAAATGTTCCTGATTTTCCGTTTATATTACCGATGGAAGATGTACACGTAAAACCGCTCTATTCCGGCTGAAACGTCGATATATGCAATAAAAACAGAACTTCTGCCCTTTTCAATATCTTACTCAGTTTTACTTAATATTTTATTTCTTACTTAATGTTTCTCAACGAGAAACAAATAGATGATTAAAAATGAAGTATTTATGGCTATTATCTAATCAATTATGTGTTTGTATCATTTTTACCGTATATAAATGAATTATCAACAATAAACTGGAAATTCACAAAAACGTGTAAAAACAGCAAAATATTGCCTAATTCGATGATATTTTGTTTAACTCACATAAAGGAAAAGGGGATGATAAACGTCAGAATATTGCTAAATTCGATGATGTTTAGTACGAAACAAAAATGCAAGAAAACTTGCTTAAAATGCAATATTATGCGAAAATCTGAGATATGAAGGCCAAATCACATATCGCGATACTACATGAAATAGTATCGAAATATTGGTAAAAATGAATATATTTACGTAATGTCAAACTACATGAAAACGTGAAAAAATCACTATTTTCCAAATTTGTGGATTTTAGCTTCGAATCATAGAACGAGGCTTCGTATTATTTAGATCCAACAAAAGACATATGCCAATGTTGTTTCCAATAAATGATAAAAATCAATGTGTTTTCATTAGAATTAACTAAAATGTTCCTGATTTTCCGTTTATATTACCGATGGAAGATGTACACGTAAAATCGCTCTATTCCGGCTGAAACGTCGATATATGCAATAAAAACCGAACTTCTCCCCTTTCCAATATCTTACTCAGTATTTTAACGAGAAACAAATAGATGATTGAAAATGAAGTATTTAAAGTTATTATTTAATCAATTATGTGTTTGTATCATTTTTATCGTATATTTAATGAATTAATAACAATAAACTGGAAATTTACAAAACGTGGAAAAACTGCAAAATATTGCCTAATTCGATGATATTTTGCTTATATCACATAAAGGAAAAAGGAGATGATAAACGTCAAAATATTACTAAATTCGATGATTTTTAGTACGAAACAAAATGCAAGAAAACTTGCTTAAAATGCAATATTATGCGATATTCTGAGATTTGAAGGCCAGTTCACATATCGTGATACTACATGAAATAGTATCGAAATATTGGTAAAAATCAATATATGTACGTAATATAAAACTACATGAAAAACGTAAAAAAGTCACTATTATACCAAATTTGAGGATTTTAACTTCGAATCATAAGCGAGGTTTCATTATTTAGATCCAACAAAAGACATATGACAATGTGGTTTCCAATACAAATGATAAAAATCAATGTGTTTTCATTAGAATTAACTAAAATGTTCCTGATTTTCCGTTTATATTACTGATGGAAGATGTACACGTAAAATCGCTCTATTCCGGCTGAAACGTCGATATATGCAATAAAAACCGAACTTCTCCCCTTTTCAATATCTTACTCAGTATTTTAACGAGAAACAAATAGATGATTGAAAATGAAGTATTTAAGGTTATTATCTAATCAATTATGTGTTTGTATCATTTTTATCGTATATTTAATGAATTAATAACAATAAACTGGAAATTTACAAAACGTGGAAAAACTGCAAAATATTGCCTAATTCGATGAAATTTTGTTTATATCACATAAAGGAAAAAAGAGATGATAAACGTCAAAATATTACTAAGTTCGATGATTTTTAGTACGAAACAAAATGCAAGAAAACTTGCGTTAAAATGCAATATTATGCGATATTCTGAGATTTGAAGCCCAATTCACATATCGTGATACTACATGAAATAGTATCAAAATATTGGTAAAAATGAATATATTTACGTAATATAAAACTACATGAAAAACGTGAAAAAGTCACTATTATACCAAATTTGAGGATTTTAACTTCGAATCATAAAGCGAGGTTTCGTATTATTTAGATCCAACAAAAGACATATGACAATGTTGTTTCCAATCCAAATGATAAAAATCAATTTGTTTTCATTAGAATTATCTAAAATGTTCCTGATTTTCCGTTTATATTACCGATGGAAGATGTACACGTAAAACCGCTCTATTCCGGCTGAAACGTCGATATATGCAATAAAAACAGAACTTCTGCCCTTTTCAATATCTTACTCAGTTTTACTTAATATTTTATTTCTTACTTAATGTTTCTCAACGAGAAACAAATAGATGATTAAAAATGAAGTATTTATGGCTATTATCTAATCAATTATGTGTTTGTATCATTTTTATCGTATATATAATGAATTATCAACAATAAACTGGAAATTCACAAAAACGTGTAAAAACAGCAAAATATTGCCTAATTCGATGATATTTTGTTTAACTCACATAAAGGAAAAGGGGATGATAAACGTCAGAATATTGCTAAATTCGATGATGTTTAGTACGAAACAAAAATGCAAGAAAACTTGCTTAAAATGCAATATTATTCGAAAATCTGAGATATGAAGGCCAAATCACATATCGTGATACTACCTGAAATAGTATCGAAATATTTTAAAAACGAATATATTTACGTAATATCAAACTACATGAAAACGTGAAAAAATCACTATTATTCCAAATTTGTGGATTTTAACTTCGAATCATAGAGCGAGGTTTCGTATTATTTAGATCCAACAAAAGACATATGACAATGTGGTTTCCAATACAAATGATAAAAATCAATTTGTTTTCTTTAGAATTTACTAAAATGTTCCTGATTTTCCGTTTATATTACCGATGGAAGATGTACACGTAAAACCGCTCTCTTCCGGCTGAAACGTCGATATATGCAATAAAAACCGAACTTCTCCCCTTTTCAATATCTTACTCAGTATTTTAACGAGAAACAAATAGATGATTGAAAATGAAGTATTTAAGGTTACTATCTAATCAATTATGTGTTTGTATCATTTTTATCGTATATTATATGAAGTATTACAATTAAACTGAAAATTCGCAAAAACGTGCAAAAACGGCAAAATATTGCCTAATTCGATGATATTTTGTTTAAATCACATAAAGGAAAAAGGGATGATAAACGTCAAAATATTGCTAAATTCGATGATGTTTAGTACGAAACAAAAATGCAAGAAAACTTGCTTAAAATGCAATATTATGCGGAAATCTGAGATATGAAGGCCAAATCACATATCGTGATACTACATGAAATAGTATCGAAATATTGGTAAAAATGAATATATTTACGTAATATCAAACTACATGAAAACGTGAAAAAATCACTATTATTCCAAATTTGTGGATTTTAACTTCGAATCATAGAGCGAGGTTTCGTATTATTTAGATCCAAGAAAAGACATATGACAATGTTGTTTCCAATAAATGATAAAAATCAATGTGTTTTCATTGAATTAACTAAAATGTTCCTGATTTTCCGTTTATATTACCGATGGAAGATGTACACGTAAAATCGCTCTATTCCGGCTGAAACGTCGATATATGCAATAAAAACCGAACTTCTCCCCTTTTCAATATCTTACTCAGTATTTTAACGAGAAACAAATAGATGATTGAAAATGAAGTATTTAAGGTTATTATCTAATCAATTATGTGTTTGTATCATTTTTATCGTATATTTAATGAATTAATAACAATAAACTGGAAATTTACAAAACGTGGAAAAACTGCAAAATATTGCCTAATTCGATGATATTTTGTTTATATCACATAAAGGAAAAAAGAGATGATAAACGTCAAAATATTACTAAGTTCGATGATTTTTAGTACGAAACAAAATGCAAGAAAACTTGCTTAAAATGCAATATTATGCGATATTCTGAGATTTGAAGCCCAATTCACATATCGTGATACTACATGAAATAGTATCAAAATATTGGTAAAAATGAATATATTTACGTAATATAAAACTACATGAAAAACGTGAAAAAGTCACTATTATACCAAATTTGAGGATTTTAACTTCGAATCATAAAGCGAGGTTTCGTATTATTTAGATCCAACAAAAGACATATGACAATGTTGTTTCCAATCCAAATGATAAAAATCAATTTGTTTTCATTAGAATTATCTAAAATGTTCCTGATTTTCCCTTTATATTACCGATGGAAGATGTACACGTAAAACCGCTCTATTCCGGCTGAAACGTCGATATATGCAATAAAAACAGAACTTCTGCCCTTTTCAATATCTTACTCAGTTTTACTTAATATTTTATTTCTTACTTAATGTTTCTCAACGAGAAACAAATAGATGATTAAAAATGAAGTATTTATGGCTATTATCTAATCAATTATGTGTTTGTATCATTTTTATCGTATATATAATGAATTATCAACAATAAACTGGAAATTCACAAAAACGTGTAAACACAGCAAAATATTGCCTAATTCCATGATATTTTGTTTAACTCACATAAAGGAAAAGGGGATGATAAACGTCAGAATATTGCTAAATTCGATGATGTTTAGTACGAAACAAAAATGCAAGAAAACTTGCTTAAAATGCAATATTATGCGAAAATCTGAGATATGAAGGCCAAATCACATATCGTGATACTACATGAAATAGTATCGAAATATTGGTAAAAACGAATATATTTACGTAATATCAAACTACATGAAAAACGTGAAAAAATCACTATTATTCCAAATTTGTGGATTTTAACTTCGAATCATAGAGCGAGGTTTCGTATTATTTAGATCCAACAAAAGACATATGACAATGTGGTTTCCAATACAAATGATAAAAATCAATTTGTTTTCTTTAGAATTTACTAAAATGTTCCTGATTTTCCGTTTATATTACCGATGGAAGATGTACACGTAAAACCGCTCTCTTCCGGCTGAAACGTCGATATATGCAATAAAAACCGAACTTCTCCCCTTTTCAATATCTTACTCAGTATTTTAACGAGAAACAAATAGATGATTGAAAATGAAGTATTTAAGGTTATTATCTAATCAATTATGTGTTTGTATCATTTTTATCGTATATATAAGAATTATCAACAATAAACTGGAAATTCACAAAAATGTAAAAACCGCAAAATATTGCCTAATTCGATGATATTTTGTTTAACTCACATAAAGGAAAAGGGGATGATAAACGTCAAAATATTGCTAAATTCGATGATGTTTAGTACGAAACAAAAATGCAAGAAAACTTGCTTAAAATGCAATATTATGCGAAAATCTGAGATATGAAGGCCAAATCACATATCGCGATACTACATGAAATAGTATCGAAATATTGGTAAAAATGAATATATTTACGTAATGTCAAACTACATGAAAACGTGAAAAAATCACTATTTTTCCAAATTTGTGGATTTTAGCTTCGAATCATAGAACGAGGCTTCGTATTATTTAGATCCAACAAAAGACATATGCCAATGTTGTTTCCAATATAAATGATAAAAATCAATGTGCTTTTCATTAGAATTAACTAAAATGTTCCTGATTTTCCGTTTGTATTACCGATGGAAGATGTACACGTGAAATCGCTCTATCCCGGCTGAAACGTCGATATATGCAATAAAAACCGAACTTCTCCCCTTTTCAATATCTTACTCAGTATTTTAACGAGAAACAAATAGATGATTGAAAATGAAGTATTTAAAGTTATTATCTAATCAATTATGTGTTTGTATCATTTTTATCGTATATTTAATGAATTAATAACAATAAACTGGAAATTTACAAAACGTGGAAAAACTGCAAAATATTGCCTAATTCGATGATATTTTGCTTATATCACATAAAGGAAAAAGGAGATGATAAACGTCAAAATATTACTAAATTCGATGATTCTTAGTACGAAACAAAATGCAAGAAAACTTGCTTAAAATGCAATATTATGCGATATTCTGAGATTTGAAGGCCAGTTCACATATCGTGATACTACATGAAATAGTATCGAAATATTGGTAAAAATCAATATGTACGTAATATAAAACTACATGAAAAACGTGAAAAAGTCACTATTATACCAAATTTGAGGATTTTAATTCGAATCATAAAGCGAGGTTTCATATTATTTAGATCCAACAAAAGACATATGACAATGTGGTTTCCAATACAAATGATAAAAATCAATGTGTTTTCATTAGAATTAACTAAAATGTTCCTGATTTTCCGTTTATATTACCGATGGAAGATGTACACGTAAAATCGCTCTATTCCGGCTGAAACGTCGATATATGCAATAAAAACCGAACTTCTCCCCTTTTCAATATCTTACTCAGTATTTTAACGAGAAACAAATAGATGATTGAAAATGAAGTATTTAAGGTTATTATCTAATCAATTATGTGTTTGTATCATTTTTATCGTATATTTAATGAATTAATAACAATAAACTGGAAATTTACAAAACGTGGAAAAACTGCAAAATATTGCCTAATTCGATGATATTTTGTTTATATCACATAAAGGAAAAAAGAGATGATAAACGTCAAAATATTACTAAGTTCGATGATTTTTAGTACGAAACAAAATGCAAGAAAACTTGCTTAAAATGCAATATTATGCGATATTCTGAGATTTGAAGCCCAATTCACATATCGTGATACTACATGAAATAGTATCAAAATATTGGTAAAAATGAATATATTTACGTAATATAAAACTACATGAAAAACGTGAAAAAGTCACTATTATACCAAATTTGAGGATTTTAACTTCGAATCATAAAGCGAGGTTTCGTATTATTTAGATCCAACAAAAGACATATGACAATGTTGTTTCCAATCCAAATGATAAAAATCAATTTGTTTTCATTAGAATTATCTAAAATGTTCCTGATTTTCCGTTTATATTACCGATGGAAGATGTACACGTAAAACCGCTCTATTCCGGCTGAAACGTCGATATATGCAATAAAAACAGAACTTCTGCCCTTTTCAATATCTTACTCAGTTTTACTTAATATTTTATTTCTTACTTAATGTTTCTCAACGAGAAACAAATAGATGATTAAAAATGAAGTATTTATGGCTATTATCTAATCAATTATGTGTTTGTATCATTTTTACGTATATATAATGAATTATCAACAATAAACTGGAAATTCACAAAAACGTGTAAAAACAGCAAAATATTGCCTAATTCGATGATATTTTGTTTAACTCACATAAAGGAAAAGGGGATGATAAACGTCAGAATATTGCTAAATTCGATGATGTTTAGTACGAAACAAAAATGCAAGAAAACTTGCTTAAAATGCAATATTATGCGAAAATCTGAGATATGAAGGCCAAATCACATATCGCGATACTACATGAAATAGTATCGAAATATTGGTAAAAATGAATATATTTACGTAATGTCAAACTACATGAAAACGTGAAAAAATCACTATTTTTCCAAATTTGTGGATTTTAGCTTCGAATCATAGAACGAGGCTTCGTATTATTTAGATCCAACAAAAGACATATGCCAATGTTGTTTCCAATATAAATGATAAAAATCAATGTGTTTTCATTAGAATTAACTAAAATGTTCCTGATTTTCCGTTTATATTACCGATGGAAGATGTACACGTAAAATCGCTCTATTCCGGCTGAAACGTCGATATATGCAATAAAAACCGAACTTCTCCCCTTTCCAATATCTTACTCAGTATTTTAACGAGAAACAAATAGATGATTGAAAATGAAGTATTTAAAGTTATTATTAATCAATTATGTGTTTGTATCATTTTTATCGTATATTTAATGAATTAATAACAATAAACTGGAAATTTACAAAACGTGGAAAAACTGCAAAATATTGCCTAATTCGATGATATTTTGCTTATATCACATAAAGGAAAAAGGAGATGATAAACGTCAAAATATTACTAAATTCGATGATTTTTAGTACGAAACAAAATGCAAGAAAACTTGCTTAAAATGCAATATTATGCGATATTCTGAGATTTGAAGGCCAGTTCACATATCGTGATACTACATGAAATAGTATCGAAATATTGGTAAAAATCAATATATGTACGTAATATAAAACTACATGAAAAACGTAAAAAAGTCACTATTATACCAAATTTGAGGATTTTAACTTCGAATCATAAAGCGAGGTTTCATATTATTTAGATCCAACAAAAGACATATGACAATGTGGTTTCCAATACAAATGATAAAAATCAATGTGTTTTCATTAGAATTAACTAAAATGTTCCTGATTTTCCGTTTATATTACTGATGGAAGATGTACACGTAAAATCGCTCTATTCCGGCTGAAACGTCGATATATGCAATAAAAACCGAACTTCTCCCCTTTTCAATATCTTACTCAGTATTTTAACGAGAAACAAATAGATGATTGAAAATGAAGTATTTAAGGTTATTATCTAATCAATTATGTGTTTGTATCATTTTTATCGTATATTTAATGAATTAATAACAATAAACTGGAAATTTACAAAACGTGGAAAAACTGCAAAATATTGCCTAATTCGATGAATTTTGTTTATATCACATAAAGGAAAAGAGATGATAAACGTCAAAATATTACTAAGTTCGATGATTTTTAGTACGAAACAAAATGCAAGAAAACTTGCGTAAAATGCAATATTATGCGATATTCTGAGATTTGAAGCCCAATTCACATATCGTGATACTACATGAAATAGTATCAAAATATTGGTAAAAATGAATATATTTACGTAATATAAAACTACATGAAAAACGTGAAAAAGTCACTATTATACCAAATTTGAGGATTTTAACTTCGAATCATAAAGCGAGGTTTCGTATTATTTAGATCCAACAAAAGACATATGACAATGTTGTTTCCAATCCAAATGATAAAAATCAATTTGTTTTCATTAGAATTATCTAAAATGTTCCTGATTTTCCGTTTATATTACCGATGGAAGATGTACACGTAAAACCGCTCTATTCCGGCTGAAACGTCGATATATGCAATAAAAACAGAACTTCTGCCCTTTTCAATATCTTACTCAGTTTTACTTAATATTTTATTTCTTACTTAATGTTTCTCAACGAGAAACAAATAGATGATTAAAAATGAAGTATTTATGGCTATTATCTAATCAATTATGTGTTTGTATCATTTTTATCGTATATATAATGAATTATCAACAATAAACTGGAAATTCACAAAAACGTGTAAAAACAGCAAAATATTGCCTAATTCGATGATATTTTGTTTAACTCACATAAAGGAAAAGGGATGATAAACGTCAGAATATTGCTAAATTCGATGATGTTTAGTACGAAACAAAAATGCAAGAAAACTTGCTTAAAATGCAATATTATTCGAAAATCTGAGATATGAAGGCCA
Organism: Procambarus clarkii; assembly: GCF_040958095.1. Classification (NCBI taxonomy): domain Eukaryota; kingdom Metazoa; phylum Arthropoda; class Malacostraca; order Decapoda; family Cambaridae; genus Procambarus; species Procambarus clarkii. The sequence goes on from NC_091195.1 coordinate 37,593,839, forward strand.
AATCACATATCGTGATACTACCTGAAATAGTATCGAAATATTTAAAAACGAATATATTTACGTAATATCAAACTACATGAAAACGTGAAAAAATCACTATTATTCCAAATTTGTGGATTTTAACTTCGAATCATAGAGCGAGGTTTCGTATTATTTAGATCCAACAAAAGACATATGACAATGTGGTTTCCAATACAAATGATAAAAATCAATTTGTTTTCTTTAGAATTTACTAAAATGTTCCTGATTTTCCGTTTATATTACCGATGGAAGATGTACACGTAAAACCGCTCTCTTCCGGCTGAAACGTCGATATATGCAATAAAAACCGAACTTCTCCCCTTTTCAATATCTTACTCAGTATTTTAACGAGAAACAAATAGATGATTGAAAATGAAGTATTTAAGGTTACTATCTAATCAATTATGTGTTTGTATCATTTTTATCGTATATTATATGAATATTACAATTAAACTGAAAATTCGCAAAAACGTGCAAAAACGGCAAAATATTGCCTAATTCGATGATATTTTGTTTAAATCACATAAAGGAAAAAGGGATGATAAACGTCAAAATATTGCTAAATTCGATGATGTTTAGTACGAAACAAAAATGCAAGAAAACTTGCTTAAAATGCAATATTATGCGGAAATCTGAGATATGAAGGCCAAATCACATATCGTGATACTACATGAAATAGTATCGAAATATTGGTAAAAATGAATATATTTACGTAATATCAAACTACATGAAAACGTGAAAAAATCACTATTATTCCAAATTTGTGGATTTTAACTTCGAATCATAGAGCGAGGTTTCGTATTATTTAGATCCAAAAAACATATGACAATGTTGTTTCCAATCCAAATGATAAAAATCAATGTGTTTTCATTGAATTAACTAAAATGTTCCTGATTTTCCGTTTATATTACCGATGGAAGATGTACACGTAAAATCGCTCTATTCCGGCTGAAACGTCGATATATGCAATAAAAACCGAACTTCTCCCCTTTTCAATATCTTACTCAGTATTTTAACGAGAAACAAATAGATGATTGAAAATGAAGTATTTAAGGTTATTATCTAATCAATTATGTGTTTGTATCATTTTTATCGTATATTTAATGAATTAATAACAATAAACTGGAAATTTACAAAACGTGGAAAAACTGCAAAATATTGCCTAATTCGATGATATTTTGTTTATATCACATAAAGGAAAAAGAGATGATAAACGTCAAAATATTACTAAGTTCGATGATTTTTAGTACGAAACAAAATGCAAGAAAACTTGCTTAAAATGCAATATTATGCGATATTCTGAGATTTGAAGCCCAATTCACATATCGTGATACTACATGAAATAGTATCAAATATTGGTAAAAATGAATATATTTACGTAATATAAAACTACATGAAAAACGTGAAAAAGTCACTATTATACCAAATTTGAGGATTTTAACTTCGAATCATAAAGCGAGGTTTCGTATTATTTAGATCCAACAAAAGACATATGACAATGTTGTTTCCAATCCAAATGATAAAAATCAATTTGTTTTCATTAGAATTATCTAAAATGTTCCTGATTTTCCCTTTATATTACCGATGGAAGATGTACACGTAAAACCGCTCTATTCCGGCTGAAACGTCGATATATGCAATAAAAACAGAACTTCTGCCCTTTTCAATATCTTACTCAGTTTTACTTAATATTTTATTTCTTACTTAATGTTTCTCAACGAGAAACAAATAGATGATTAAAAATGAAGTATTTATGGCTATTATCTAATCAATTATGTGTTTGTATCATTTTTATCGTATATATAATGAATTATCAACAATAAACTGGAAATTCACAAAAACGTGTAAACAGCAAAATATTGCCTAATTCCATGATATTTTGTTTAACTCACATAAAGGAAAAGGGATGATAAACGTCAGAATATTGCTAAATTCGATGATGTTTAGTACGAAACAAAAATGCAAGAAAACTTGCTTAAAATGCAATATTATGCGAAAATCTGAGATATGAAGGCCAAATCACATATCGTGATACTACATGAAATAGTATCGAAATATTGGTAAAAACGAATATATTTACGTAATATCAAACTACATGAAAACGTGAAAAAATCACTATTATTCCAAATTTGTGGATTTTAACTTCGAATCATAGAGCGAGGTTTCGTATTATTTAGATCCAACAAAAGACATATGACAATGTGGTTTCCAATACAAATGATAAAAATCAATTTGTTTCTTAGAATTTACTAAAATGTTCCTGATTTTCCGTTTATATTACCGATGGAAGATGTACACGTAAAACCGCTCTCTTCCGGCTGAAACGTCGATATATGCAATAAAAACCGAACTTCTCCCCTTTTCAATATCTTACTCAGTATTTTAACGAGAAACAAATAGATGATTGAAAATGAAGTATTTAAGGTTATTATCTAATCAATTATGTGTTTGTATCATTTTTATCGTATATATAAGGAATTATCAACAATAAACTGGAAATTCACAAAAACGTGTAAAAACCGCAAAATATTGCCTAATTCGATGATATTTTGTTTAACTCACATAAAGGAAAAGGGGATGATAAACGTCAAAATATTGCTAAATTCGATGATGTTTAGTACGAAACAAAAATGCAAGAAAACTTGCTTAAAATGCAATATTATGCGAAAATCTGAGATATGAAGGCCAAATCACATATCGCGATACTACATGAAATAGTATCGAAATATTGGTAAAATGAATATATTTACGTAATGTCAAACTACATGAAAACGTGAAAAAATCACTATTTTTCCAAATTTGTGGATTTTAGCTTCGAATCATAGAACGAGGCTTCGTATTATTTAGATCCAACAAAAGACATATGCCAATGTTGTTTCCAATATAAATGATAAAAATCAATGTGTTTCATTAGAATTAACTAAAATGTTCCTGATTTTCCGTTTGTATTACCGATGGAAGATGTACACGTAAAATCGCTCTATCCGGCTGAAACGTCGATATATGCAATAAAAACCGAACTTCTCCCCTTTTCAATATCTTACTCAGTATTTTAACGAGAAACAAATAGATGATTGAAAATGAAGTATTTAAGTTATTATCTAATCAATTATGTGTTTGTATCATTTTTATCGTATATTTAATGAATTAATAACAATAAACTGGAAATTTACAAAACGTGGAAAAACTGCAAAATATTGCCTAATTCGATGATATTTTGTTTATCACATAAAGGAAAAAAGAGATGATAAACGTCAAAATATTACTAAGTTCGATGATTTTTAGTACGAAACAAAATGCAAGAAAACTTGCTTAAAATGCAATATTATGCGATATTCTGAGATTTGAAGCCAATTCACATATCGTGATACTACATGAAATAGTATCAAATATTGGTAAAAATGAATATATTTACGTAATATAAAACTACATGAAAAACGTGAAAAAGTCACTATTATACCAAATTTGAGGATTTTAACTTCGAATCATAAAGCGAGGTTTCGTATTATTTAGATCCAACAAAAGACATATGACAATGTTGTTTCCAATCAAATGATAAAAATCAATTTGTTTTCATTAGAATTATCTAAAATGTTCCTGATTTTCCGTTTATATTACCGATGGAAGATGTACACGTAAAACCGCTCTATTCCGGCTGAAACGTCGATATATGCAATAAAACAGAACTTCTCCCTTTTCAATATCTTACTCAGTTTTACTTATATTTTATTTCTTACTTAATGTTTCTCAACGAGAAACAAATAGATGATTAAAATGAAGTATTTATGGTATTATCTAATCAATTATGTGTTTGTATCATTTTTATCGTATATAATGAATTATCAACAATAAACTGGAAATTCACAAAACGTGTAAAAACAGCAAAATATTGCCTAATTCGATGATATTTTGTTTAACTCACATAAAGGAAAAGGGGATGATAAACGTCAGAATATTGCTAAATTCGATGATGTTTAGTACGAAACAAAATGCAAGAAAACTTGCTTAAAATGCAATATTATGCGAAAATCTGAGATATGAAGGCCAATCACATATCGTGATACTACATGAAATAGTATCGAAATATTGGTAAAAACGAATATATTTACGTAATATCAAACTACATGAAAAACGTGAAAAAATCACTATTATTCCAAATTTGTGGATTTTAACTTCGAATCATAGAGCGAGGTTTCGTATTATTTAGATCCAACAAAAGACATATGACAATGTTGTTTCCAATCCAAATGATAAAAATCAATTTGTTTTCATTAGAATTACTAAAATGTTCCTGATTTTCCGTTTATATTACCGATGGAAGATGTACACGTAAAACCGCTCTATTCCGGCTGAAACGTCGATATATGCAATAAAAACCGAACTTCTCCCCTTTTCAATATCTTACTCAGTATTTTAACGAGAAACAAATAGATGATTGAAAATGAAGTATTTAAGGTTTTATCTAATCAATTATGTGTTTGTATCATTTTTATCGTATATATAATGAATTATCAACAATAAACTGGAAATTCACAAAAACGTGTAAAAAGCAAAATATTGCCTAATTCGATGATATTTTGTTTAACTCACATAAAGGAAAAGGGGATGATAAACGTCAAATATTGCTAAATTCGATGATGTTTAGTACGAAACAAAAATGCAAGAAAACTTGCTTAAAATGCAATATTATGCGAAAATCTGAGATATGAAGGCCAAATCACATATCGCGATACTACATGAAATAGTATCGAAATATTGGTAAAAATGAATATATTTACGTAATGTCAAACTACATGAAAACGTGAAAAAATCACTATTTTTCCAAATTTGTGGATTTTAGCTTCGAATCATAGAACGAGGCTTCGTATTATTTAGATCCAACAAAAGACATATGCCAATGTTGTTTCCAATATAAATGATAAAAATCAATGTGTTTTCATTAGAATTAACTAAAATGTTCCTGATTTTCCGTTTGTATTACCGATGGAAGATGTACACGTAAATCGCTCTATCCCGGCTGAAACGTCGATATATGCAATAAAAACCGAACTTCTCCCCTTTTCAATATCTTACTCAGTATTTTAACGAGAAACAAATAGATGATTGAAAATGAAGTATTTAAAGTTATTATCTAATCAATTATGTGTTTGTATCATTTTTATCGTATATTTAATGAATTAATAACAATAAACTGGAAATTTACAAAACGTGGAAAAACTGCAAAATATTGCCTAATTCGATGATATTTTGCTTATATCACATAAAGGAAAAAGGAGATGATAAACGTCAAAATATTACTAAATTCGATGATTTTAGTACGAAACAAAATGCAAGAAAACTTGCTTAAAATGCAATATTATGCGATATTCTGAGATTTGAAGGCCAGTTCACATATCGTGATACTACATGAAATAGTATCGAAATATTGGTAAAAATCAATATATGTACGTAATATAAAACTACATGAAAAACGTGAAAAAGTCACTATTATACCAAATTTGAGGATTTTAACTTCGAATCATAAAGCGAGGTTTCATATTATTTAGATCCAACAAAAGACATATGACAATGTGGTTTCCAATACAAATGATAAAAATCAATGTGTTTTCATTAGAATTAACTAAAATGTTCCTGATTTTCCGTTTATATTACCGATGGAAGATGTACACGTAAAATCGCTCTATTCCGGCTGAAACGTCGATATATGCAATAAAAACCGAACTTCTCCCCTTTTCAATATCTTACTCAGTATTTTAACGAGAAACAAATAGATGATTGAAAATGAAGTATTTAAGGTTATTATCTAATCAATTATGTGTTTGTATCATTTTTATCGTATATTTAATGAATTAATAACAATAAACTGGAAATTTACAAAACGTGGAAAAACTGCAAAATATTGCCTAATTCGATGATATTTTGTTTATATCACATAAAGGAAAAAAGAGATGATAAACGTCAAAATATTACTAAGTTCGATGATTTTTAGTACGAAACAAAATGCAAGAAAACTTGCTTAAAATGCAATATTATGCGATATTCTGAGATTTGAAGCCCAATTCACATATCGTGATACTACATGAAATAGTATCAAAATATTGGTAAAAATGAATATATTTACGTAATATAAAACTACATGAAAAACGTGAAAAAGTCACTATTATACCAAATTTGAGGATTTTAACTTCGAATCATAAAGCGAGGTTTCGTATTATTTAGATCCAACAAAAGACATATGACAATGTTGTTTCCAATCCAAATGATAAAAATCAATTTGTTTTCATTAGAATTATCTAAAATGTTCCTGATTTTCCGTTTATATTACCGATGGAAGATGTACACGTAAAACCGCTCTATTCCGGCTGAAACGTCGATATATGCAATAAAAACAGAACTTCTGCCCTTTTCAATATCTTACTCAGTTTTACTTAATATTTTATTTCTTACTTAATGTTTCTCAACGAGAAACAAATAGATGATTAAAAATGAAGTATTTATGGCTATTATCTAATCAATTATGTGTTTGTATCATTTTTATCGTATATATAATGAATTATCAACAATAAACTGGAAATTCACAAAAACGTGTAAAACAGCAAAATATTGCCTAATTCGATGATATTTTGTTTAACTCACATAAAGGAAAAGGGGATGATAAACGTCAGAATATTGCTAAATTCGATGATGTTTAGTACGAAACAAAAATGCAAGAAAACTTGCTTAAAATGCAATATTATGCGAAAATCTGAGATATGAAGGCCAAATCACATATCGTGATACTACATGAAATAGTATCGAAATATTGGTAAAAACGAATATATTTACGTAATATCAAACTACATGAAAACGTGAAAAAATCACTATTATTCCAAATTTGTGGATTTTAACTTCGAATCATAGAGCGAGGTTTCGTATTATTTAGATCCAACAAAAGACATATGACAATGTGGTTTCCAATACAAATGATAAAAATCAATTTGTTTTCTTTAGAATTACTAAAATGTTCCTGATTTTCCGTTTATATTACCGATGGAAGATGTACACGTAAAACCGCTCTCTTCCGGCTGAAACGTCGATATATGCAATAAAAACCGAACTTCTCCCCTTTTCAATATCTTACTCAGTATTTTAACGAGAAACAAATAGATGATTGAAAATGAAGTATTTAAGGTTATTATCTAATCAATTATGTGTTTGTATCATTTTTATCGTATATTATATGAAGTATTACAATTAAACTGAAAATTCGCAAAAACGTGCAAAAACGGCAAAATATTGCCTAATTCGATGATATTTTGTTTAAATCACATAAAGGAAAAGGGATGATAAACGTCAAAATATTGCTAAATTCGATGATGTTTAGTACGAAACAAAAATGCAAGAAAACTTGCTTAAAATGCAATATTATGCGGAAATCTGAGATATGAAGGCCAAATCACATATCGTGATACTACATGAAATAGTATCGAAATATTGGTAAAAATGAATATATTTACGTAATATCAAACTACATGAAAACGTGAAAAAATCACTATTATTCCAAATTTGTGGATTTTAACTTCGAATCATAGAGCGAGGTTTCGTATTATTTAGATCCAAGAAAAGACATATGACAATGTTGTTTCCAATCCAAATGATAAAAATCAATGTGTTTTCATTGAATTAACTAAAATGTTCCTGATTTTCCGTTTATATTACCGATGGAAGATGTACACGTAAAATCGCTCTATTCCGGCTGAAACGTCGATATATGCAATAAAAACCGAACTTCTCCCCTTTTCAATATCTTACTCAGTATTTTAACGAGAAACAAATAGATGATTGAAAATGAAGTATTTAAGGTTATTATCTAATCAATTATGTGTTTGTATCATTTTTATCGTATATTTAATGAATTAATAACAATAAACTGGAAATTTACAAAACGTGGAAAAACTGCAAAATATTGCCTAATTCGATGATATTTTGTTTATATCACATAAAGGAAAAGAGATGATAAACGTCAAAATATTACTAAGTTCGATGATTTTTAGTACGAAACAAAATGCAAGAAAACTTGCTTAAAATGCAATATTATGCGATCGATCTGAGATTTGAAGCCCAATTCACATATCGTGATACTACATGAAATAGTATCAAATATTGGTAAAAATGAATATATTTACGTAATATAAAACTACATGAAAAACGTGAAAAAGTCACTATTATACCAAATTTGAGGATTTTAACTTCGAATCATAAAGCGAGGTTTCGTATTATTTAGATCCAACAAAAGACATATGACAATGTTGTTTCCAATCCAAATGATAAAAATCAATTTGTTTTCATTAGAATTATCTAAAATGTTCCTGATTTTCCGTTTATATTACCGATGGAAGATGTACACGTAAAACCGCTCTATTCCGGCTGAAACGTCGATATATGCAATAAAAACAGAACTTCTGCCCTTTTCAATATCTTACTCAATTTTTAACGAGAAACAAATAGATGATTAAAAATGAAGTATTTATGGCTATTATCTAATCAATTATGTGTTTGTATCATTTTTATCGTATATATAATGAATTATCAACAATAACTGGAAATTCACAAAAAGTGTAAAACAGCAAAATATTGCCTAATTCGATGATATTTTGTTTATCACATAAAGGAAAGGGATGATAAACGTCAGAATATTGCTAAATTCGATGATGTTTAGTACGAAACAAAATGCAAGAAAACTTGCTTAAAATGCAATATTATGCGAAAATCTGAGATATGAAGGCCAAATCACATATCGTGATACTACATGAAATAGTATCGAAATATTGGTAAAACGAATATATTTACGTAATATCAAACTACATGAAAACGTGAAAAATCACTATTATTCCAAATTTGTGGATTTTAACTTCGAATCATAGAGCGAGGTTTCGTATTATTTAGATCCAACAAAAGACATATGACAATGTGGTTTCCAATACAAATGATAAAAATCAATTGTTTTCTTAGAATTACTAAAATGTTCCTGATTTTCCGTTTATATTACCGATGGAAGATGTACACGTAAAACCGCTCTATTCCGGCTGAAACGTCGATATATGCAATAAAACCGAACTTCTCCCCTTTTCAATATCTTACTCAGTATTTTAACGAGAAACAAATAGATGATTGAAAATGAAGTATTTAAGGTTATTATCTAATCAATTATGTGTTTGTATCATTTTTATCGTATATATAATGAATTATCAACAATAAACTGGAAATTCACAAAAACGTGTAAAAACGCAAAATATTGCCTAATTCGATGATATTTTGTTTAACTCACATAAAGGAAAAGGGGATGATAAACGTCAAAATATTGCTAAATTCGATGATGTTTAGTACGAAACAAAAATGCAAGAAAACTTGCTTAAAATGCAATATTATGCGAAAATCTGAGATATGAAGGCCAAATCACATATCGCGATACTACATGAAATAGTATCGAAATATTGGTAAAAATGAATATATTTACGTAATGTCAAACTACATGAAAACGTGAAAAATCACTATTTTTCCAAATTTGTGGATTTTAGCTTCGAATCATAGAACGAGGCTTCGTATTATTTAGATCCAACAAAAGACATATGCCAATGTTGTTTCCAATATAAATGATAAAAATCAATGTGTTTTCATTAGAATTAACTAAAATGTTCCTGATTTTCCGTTTATATTACCGATGGAAGATGTACACGTAAATCGCTCTATTCCGGCTGAAACGTCGATATATGCAATAAAAACCGAACTTCTCCCCTTTTCAATATCTTACTCAGTATTTTAACGAGAAACAAATAGATGATTGAAAATGAAGTATTTAAGTTATTATCTAATCAATTATGTGTTTGTATCATTTTTATCGTATATTTAATGAATTAATAACAATAAACTGGAAATTTACAAAACGTGGAAAAACTGCAAAATATTGCCTAATTCGATGATATTTTGCTTATATCACATAAAGGAAAAAGGAGATGATAAACGTCAAAATATTACTAAATTCGATGATTTTAGTACGAAACAAAATGCAAGAAAACTTGCTTAAAATGCAATATTATGCGATATTCTGAGATTTGAAGGCCAGTTCACATATCGTGATACTACATGAAATAGTATCGAAATATTGGTAAAAATGAATATATTACGTAATATAAAACATGAAAACGTGAAAAAGTCACTATTATACCAAATTTGAGGATTTTAACTTCGAATCATAAGCGAGGTTTCATATTATTTAGATCCAACAAAAGACATATGACAATGTGGTTTCCAATACAAATGATAAAAATCAATGTGTTTTCATTAGAATTAACTAAAATGTTCCTGATTTTCCGTTTATATTACCGATGGAAGATGTACACGTAAAATCGCTCTATTCCGGCTGAAACGTCGATATATGCAATAAAAACCGAACTTCTCCCCTTTTCAATATCTTACTCAGTATTTTCAACGAGAAACAAATAGATGATTGAAAATGAAGTATTTAAGGTTATTATCTAATCAATTATGTGTTTGTATCATTTTTATCGTATATTTAATGAATTAATAACAATAAACTGGAAATTTACAAAACGTGGAAAAACTGCAAAATATTGCCTAATTCGATGATATTTTGTTTATATCACATAAAGGAAAAAAGAGATGATAAACGTCAAAATATTACTAAGTTCGATGATTTTAGTACGAAACAAAATGCAAGAAAACTTGCTTAAAATGCAATATTATGCGATATTCTGAGATTTGAAGGCCATCACATATCGTGATACTACATGAAATAGTATCGAAATATTGGTAAAAATGAATATATTACGTAATATAAAACTACATGAAAAACGTGAAAAAGTCACTATTATACCAAATTTGAGGATTTTAACTTCGAATCATAAAGCGAGGTTTCGTATTATTTAGATCCAACAAAAGACATATGACAATGTGGTTTCCAATACAAATGATAAAAATCAATGTGTTTTCATTAGAATTAACTAAAATGTTCCTGATTTTCCGTTTATATTACCGATGGAAGATGTACACGTAAAATCGCTCTATTCCGGCTGAAACGTCGATATATGCAAAAAAACCGAACTTCTCCCCTTTTCAATATCTTACTCAGTATTTTCAACGAGAAACAAATAGATGATTGAAAATGAAGTATTTAAGGTTATTATCTAATCAATTATGTGTTTGTATCATTTTTATCGTATATTTAATGAATTAATAACAATAAACTGGAAATTACAAAACGTGGAAAAACTGCAAAATATTGCCTAATTCGATGATATTTTGTTTATATCACATAAAGGAAAAAGAGATGATAAACGTCAAAATATTAATTCGATGATTTTTAGTACGAAACAAAATGCAAGAAAACTTGCAAAATGCAATATTATGCGATATTCTGAGATTTGAAGCCAATTCACATATCGTGATACTACATGAAATAGTATCAAATATTGGTAAAAATGAATATATTTACGTAATATAAAACTACATGAAAAACGTGAAAAAGTCACTATTATACCAAATTTGAGGATTTTAACTTCGAATCATAAAGCGAGGTTTCGTATTATTTAGATCCAACAAAAGACATATGACAATGTTGTTTCCAATCCAAATGATAAAAATCAATTTGTTTTCATTAGAATCTAAAATGTTCCTGATTTTCCGTTTATATTACCGATGGAAGATGTACAAGTAAAAACCGCTCTATTCCGGCTGAAACGTCGATATATGCAATAAAAACAGAACTTCTGCCCTTTTCAATATCTTACTCAGTTTTACTTAATATTTTATTTCTTACTTAATGTTTCTCAACGAGAAACAAATAGATGATTAAAAATGAAGTATTTATGGCTATTATCTAATCAATTATGTGTTTGTATCATTTTTATCGTATATATAATGAATTATCAACAATAAACTGGAAATTCACAAAACGTTTAAACAGCAAAATATTGCCTAATTCGATGATATTTTGTTTAACTCACATAAAGGAAAAGGGGATGATAAACGTCAGAATATTGCTAAATTCGATGATGTTTAATACGAAACAAAATGCAAGAAAACTTGCTTAAAATGCAATATTATGCGAAAATCTGAGATATGAAGGCCAAATCACATATCGTGATACTACATGAAATAGTATCGAAATATTGGTAAAAACGAATATATTTACGTAATATCAAACTACATGAAAACGTGAAAAAATCACTATTATTCCAAATTTGTGGATTTTAACTTCGAATCATAGAGCGAGGTTTCGTATTATTTAGATCCAACAAAAGACATATGACAATGTGGTTTCCAATACAAATGATAAAAATCAATTTGTTTTCTTTAGAATTTACTAAAATGTTCCTGATTTTCCGTTTATATTACCGATGGAAGATGTACACGTAAAACCGCTCTATTCCGGCTGAAACGTCGATATATGCAATAAAAACAGAACTTCTGCCCTTTTCAATATCTTACTCAGTTTTACTTAATATTTTATTTCTTACTTAATGTTTCTCAACGAGAAACAAATAGATGATTAAAAATGAAGTATTTATGGCTATTATCTAATCAATTATGTGTTTGTATCATTTTTATCGTATATATAATGAATTATCAACAATAAACTGGAAATTCACAAAAACGTTTAAAACAGCAAAATATTGCCTAATTCGATGATATTTTGTTTAACTCACATAAAGGAAAAGGGGATGATAAACGTCAGAATATTGCTAAATTCGATGATGTTTAATACGAAACAAAAATGCAAGAAAACTTGCTTAAAATGCAATATTATGCGAAAATCTGATATATGAAGGCCAAATCACATATCGTGATACTACATGAAATAGTATCGAAATATTGGTAAAAACGAATATATTTACGTAATATCAAACTACATGAAAACGTGAAAAAATCACTATTATTCCAAATTTGTGGATTTTAACTTCGAATCATAGAGCGAGGTTTCGTATTATTTAGATCCAACAAAAGACATATGACAATGTGGTTTCCAATACAAATGATAAAAATCAATTTGTTTTCTTTAGAATTTACTAAATGTTCCTGATTTTCCGTTTATATTACCGATGGAAGATGTACACGTAAAACCGCTCTATTCCGGCTGAAACGTCGATATATGCAATAAAAACAGAACTTCTGCCCTTTTCAATATCTTACTCAGTTTTACTTAATATTTTATTTCTTACTTAATGTTTCTCAACGAGAAACAAATAGATGATTAAAAATGAAGTATTATGGCTATTATCTAATCAATTATGTTGTTTGTATCATTTTTATCGTATATATAATGGAATTATCAACAATAAACTGGAAATTCACAAAAACGTGTAAAACAGCAAAATATTGCCTAATTCGATGATATTTTGTTTAACTCACATAAAGGAAAAGGGGATGATAAACGTCAGAATATTGCTAAATTCGATGATGTTTAGTACGAAACAAAAATGCAAGAAAACTTGCTTAAAATGCAATATTATGCGAAAATCTGAGATATGAAGGCCAAATCACCTATCGTGATACTACATGAAATAGTATCGAAATATTGGTAAAACGAATATATTTACGTAATATCAAACTACATGAAAACGTGAAAAAATCACTATTATTCCAAATTTGTGGATTTTAACTTCGAATCATAGAGCGAGGTTTCGTATTATTTAGATCCAACAAAAGACATATGCCAATGTGGTTTCCAATACAAATGATAAAAATCAATTTGTTTTCTTTAGAATTTACTAAAATATTCCTGATTTTCCGTTTATATTACCGATGGAAGATGTACACGTAAAACCGCTCTATTCCGGCTGAACGTCGATATATGCAATAAAAACAGAACTTCTGCCCTTTTCAATATCTTACTCAGTTTTACTTAATATTTTATTTCTTACTTAATGTTTCTCAACGAGAAACAAATAGATGATTAAAAATGAAGTATTTATGGCTATTATCTAATCAATTATGTGTTTGTATCATTTTTATCGTATATATAATGAATTATCAACAATAAACTGGAAATTCACAAAAACGTGTAAAACAGCAAAACATTGCCTAATTCGATGATATTTTGTTTAACTCACATAAAGGAAAAGGGGATGATAAACGTCAGAATATTGCTAAATTCGATGATGTTTAGTACGAAACAAAAATGCAAGAAAACTTGCTTAAAATGCAATATTATGCGAAAATCTGAGATATGAAGGCCAAATCACATATCGTGATACTACATGAAATAGTATCGAAATATTGGTAAAAACGAATATATTTACGTAATATCAAACTACATGAAAACGTGAAAAAATCACTATTATTCCAAATTGTGGATTTTAACTTCGAATCATAGAGCGAGGTTTCGTATTATTTAGATCAAACAAAAGACATATGACAATGTGGTTTCCAATACAAATGATAAAAATCAATTGTTTTCTTTAGAATTTACTAAAATGTTCCTGATTTTCCGTTTATATTACCGATGGAAGATGTACACGTAAAACCGCTCTCTTCCGGCTGAAACGTCGATATATGCAATAAAAACCGAACTTCTCCCCTTTTCAATATCTTACTCAGTATTTTAACGAGAAACAAATAGATGATTGAAAATGAAGTATTTAAGGTTATTATCTAATCAATTATGTGTTTGTATCATTTTTATCGTATATTATATGAAGTATTACAATTAAACTGAAAATTCGCAAAACGTGCAAAAAACGGCAAAATATTGCCTAATTCGATGATATTTTGTTTAAATCACATAAAGGAAAACGGGATGATAAACGTCAAAATATTGTTAAATTCGATGATGTTTAGTACGAAACAAAAATGCAAGAAAACTTGCTTAAAATGCAATATTATGCGGAAATCTGAGATATGAAGGCCAAATCACATATCGTGATACTACATGAAATAGTATCGAAATATGGTAAAAATGAATATATTTACGTAATATCAAACTACATGAAACCGTGAAAAAATCACTATTATTCCAAATTTGTGGATTTTAACTTCGAATCATAGAGCGAGGTTTCGTATTATTTAGATCCAAGAAAAGACATATGACAATGTTGTTTCCAATCCAAAAGATAAAAATCAATATGTTTTCATTGGAATTAACTAAAATGTTCCTGATTTTCCGTTTATATTACCGATGGAAGATGTACACGTAAATCGCTCTATTCCGGCTGAAACGTCGATATATGCAATAAAAACCGAAACATCTCCCCTTTTCAATATCTTACTCAGTATTTTAACGAGAAACAAACAGATGATTGAAAATGAAGTATTTAAGGTTATTATCTAATCAATTATGTGTTGTATAATTTTTATCGTATATATAAGGAATTATCAACAATAAACTGGAAATTCACAAAAACGTGTAAAAACAGCAAAATATTGCCTAATTCGATGATATTTTGTTTAACTCACATAAAGGAAAAGGGGATGATAAACGTCAAAATATTGCTAATTCGATGATGTTTAGTACGAAACAAAAATTGCAAGAAAACTTGCTTAAAATGCAATATTATGCGAAAATCTGAGATATGAAGGCCAAATCACATATCGCGATACCTACATGCAATAGTATCGAAATATTGGTAAAAATGAATATATTTACGTACTGTCAAACTACATGAAAACGTGAAAAAATCACTATTTTTCCAAATTTGTGGATTTTAGCTTCGAATCATAGAACGAGGCTTCGTATTATTTAGATCCAACTAAAGACATATGCCAATGTTGTTTCCAATATAAATGATAAAAATCAATGTGTTTCATTAGAATTAACTAAAATGTTCCTGATTTTCCGTATGCATTACCGATGGAAGATGTACACGTAAAATCGCTCTATCCCGGCTTGAAACGTCGATATATGCAATAAAAACCGAACTTCTCCCCTTTTCAATATCTTACTCAGTATTTTAACGAGAAACAAATAGATGATTGAAAATGAAGTATTTAAAGTTATTATCTAATCAATTATGTGTTTGTATCATTTTTATCGTATATTTAATGAATTAATAACAATAAACTGGAAATTTACAAAACGTGGAAAAAACTGCAAAATATTGCCTAATTCGATGATATTTTGCTTATATCACATAAAGGAAAAAGGAGATGATTAAACGTCAAAATATTACTAAATTCGATGATTCTTAGTACGAAACAAAATGCAAGAAACTTGCTTAAAATGCAATATTATGCGATATTCTGAGATTTGAAGGCCAGTTCACATATCGTGATACTACATGAAATAGTATCGAAATATTGGTAAAAATGAATATATGTACGTAATATAAAACTACATGAAAAACGTGAAAAAGTCACTATTATACCAAATTTGAGGATTTTAACTTCGAATCATAAAGCGAGGTTTCATATTATTTAGATCCAACAAAAGACATATGACAATGTGGTTTCCAATACAAATGATAAAAATCAATGTGTTTTGCATTAGAATTAACTAAAATGTTCCTGATTTTCCGTTTATATTACCGATGGAAGATGTACACGTAAAATCGCTCTATTCCGGCTGAAACGTCGATATATGCAATAAAAACCGAACTTCTCCCCTTTTCAATATCTTACTCAGTATTTTAACGAGAAACAAATAGATGATTGAAAATGAAGTATTTAAGGTTATTATCTAATCAATTATGTGTTTGTATCATTTTTATCGTATATTTAATGAATTAATAACAATAAACTGGAAATTTACAAAACGTGGAAAAACTGCAAAATATTGCCTAATTCGATGATATTTTGTTTATATCACATAAAGGAAAAAAGAGATGATAAACGTCAAATATTACTAAGTTCGATGATTTTTAGTACGAAACAAAATGCAAGAAAACTTGCTTAAAATGCAATATTATGCGATATTCTGAGATTTGAAGCCCAATTCACATATCGTGATACTACATGAAATAGTATCAAAATATTGGTAAAAATGAATATATTACGTAATATAAAACTACATGAAAAACGTGAAAAAGTCACTATTATACCAAATTTGAGGATTTTAACTTCGAATCATAAAGCGAGGTTTCGTATTATTTAGATCCAACAAAAGACATATGACAATGTGTTTCCATCCAAATGATAAATATCAATTTTTTTTCATTAGAATTATCTAAAATGTTCCTGATTTTCCGTTTATATTACCGATGGAAGATGTACACGTAAAACCGCTCTATTCCGGCTGAAACGTCGATATATGCACATAAAAACAGAACTTCTGCCCTTTTCAATATCTTACTCAGTTTACTTAATATTATTTCTTACTTAATGTTTCTCAACGAGAAACAAATAGATGATTAAAAATGAAGTATTTATGGCTATTATCTAATCAATTATGTGTTTGTATCATTTTTATCGTATATATAATGAATTATCAACAATAAACTGGAAATTCACAAAAACGTGTAAAACAGCAAAATATTGCCTAATTCGATGATATTTTGTTTAACTCACATAAGGAAAAGGGGATGATAAACGTCAGAATATTGCTAAATTCGATGATGTTTAGTACGAAACAAAAATGCAAGAAAACTTGCTTAAAATGCAATATTATGCGAAATCTGAGATATGAAGGCCAAATCACATATCGTGATACTACATGAATAGTATCGAAATATTGGTAAAAACGAATATATTTACGTAATATCAAACTACATGAAAACGTGAAAAAATCACTATTATTCCAAATTTGTGGATTTTAACTTCGAATCATAGAGCGAGGTTTCGTATTATTTAGATCCAACAAAAGACATATGACAATGTTGTTTCCAATCCAAATGATAAAAATCAATGTGTTTTCATTGGAATTAACTAAAATGTTCCTGATTTTCCGTTTATATTACCGATGGAAGATGTACACGTAAAATCGCTCTATTCCGGCTGAAACGTCGATATATGCAATAAAAACCGAACTTCTCCCCTTTTCAATATCTTACTCAGTATTTTAAAGAGAAACAAATAGATGATTGAAAATGAAGAATTTAAGGTTATTATCTAATCAATTATGTGTTTGTATCATTTTTATCGTATATATAATGAATTATCAACAATAAACTGGAAATTCACAAAAACGTGTAAAAACAGCAAAATATTGCCTAATTTCGATGATATTTTGTTTAACTCACATAAAGGAAAAGGGGATGATAAACGTCAAAATATTGCTAAATTCGATGATGTTTAGTACGAAACAAAAATGCAAGAAAACTTGCTTAAAATGCAATATTATGCGATATTCTGAGATTTGAAGCACCAATTCACATATCGTGATACTACATGAAATAGTATCAAAATATTGGTAAAATGAATATATTTACGTAATATAAAACTTCATGAAAACGTGAAAAAGTCACTATTATACCAAATTTGAGGATTTTAACTTCGAATCATAAAGCGAGGTTTCGTATTATTTAGATCCAACAAAAGACATATGACAATGTTGTTTCCAATCCAAATGATAAAAAATCAATTTGTTTTCATTAGAATTATCTAAAATGTTCCTGATTTTCCGTTTATATTACCGATGGAAGATGTACACGTAAATCCGCTCCTATTCCGGCTGAAACGTCGATATATGCAATAAAAACAGAACTTCTGCCCTTTTCAATATCTTACTCAGTTTTACTTAATATTTATTTCTTACTTAATGTTTCTCAACGAGAAACAAATAGATGATTAAAAATGAAGTATTTATGGCTATTATCTAATCAATTATGTGTTTGTATCATTTTATCGTATATATAATGAATTATCAACAATAAACTGGGAAATTCACAAAAACGTGTAAAAACAGCAAAATATTGCCTAATCGATGATATTTTGTTTAACTCACATAAAGGAAAAGGGGATGATAAACGTCAGAATATTGCTAAATTCGATGATGTTTAGTTACGAAAACAAAAATGCAAGAAAACTTGCTTAAAATGCAATATTATGCGAAAATCTGAGATATGAAGGCCAAATCACATATCGTGATACTACATGAAATAGTATCGAAATATTGGTAAAAATGAATATATTTACGTAATATCAAACTACATGAAAACGTGAAAAAATCACTATTATTCCAAATTTGTGGATTTTAACTTCGAATCATAGAGCGAGGTTTCGTATTATTTAGATCCAACAAAAGACATATGACAATGTTGTTTCCAATCCAAATGATAAAAATCAATGTGTTTTCATTAGAATTAACTAAAATGTTCCTGATTTTCCGTTTATATTACCGATGGAAGATGTACACGTAAAATCGCTCTATTCCGGCTGAAACGTCGATATATGCAATAAAAACCGAACTTCTCCCCTTTTCAATATCTTACTCAGTATTTTAACGAGAAACAAATAGATGATTGAAAATGAAGTATTTAAGGTTATTATCTAATCAATTATGTGTTTGTATCATTTTTATCGTATATTTAATGAATTAATAACAATAAACTGGAAATTACAAAACGTGAAAAACTGCAAAATATTGCCTAATTCGATGATATTTTGTTTAATCACATAAAGGAAAAAGGAGATGATAAACGTCAAAATATTACTAAATTCGATGATTTTTAGTACGAAACAAAATGCAAGAAAACTTGCTTAAAATGCAATATTATGCGATATCTGAGATTGAAGGCCAATCACATATCGTGATACTACATGAAATAGTATCGAAATATTGGTAAAAATGAATATATTTACGTAATATAAAACTACATGAAAACGTGAAAAAGTCACTATTATACCAAATTTGGATTTTAACTTCGAATCATAAAGCGAGGTTTCGTATTATTTAGATCCAACAAAAGACATATGACAATGTTGTTTCCAATCCAAATGATAAAAATCAATTTGTTTTCATTAGAATTAACTAAAATGTTCCTGATTTTCCGTTTATATTACCGATGGAAGATGTACACGTAAAACCGCTCTATTCCGGCTGAAACGTCGATATATGCAATAAAAACGAACTTTCCCTTTTCAATATCTTACTCAGTATTTAACGAGAAACAAATAGATGATTGAAAATGAAGTATTTAGGTTATTATCTAATCAATTATGTGTTTGTATCATTTTTATCGTATATATAATGAATTATCAACAATAAACTGGAAATTCACAAAAACGTGTAAAAACAGCAAAATATTGCCTAATTCGATGATATTTTGTTTAACTCACAAAAGGAAAAGGGGATGATAAACGTCAAATATTGCTAAATTCGATGATGTTTAGTACGAAACAAAAATGCAAGAAAACTTGCTTAAAATGCAATATTATGCGAAAATCTGATATATGAAGGCCAAATCACATATCGTGATACTACATGAAATAGTATCGAAATATTGGTAAAAATGAATATATTTACGTAATATCAAACTACATGAAAACGTGAAAAAATCACTATTATTCCAAATTTGTGGATTTTAACTTCGAATCATAGAGCGAGGTTTCGTTTTTTAGATCCAACAAAAGACATATGACAATGGTTTCCAATACAAATGATAAAAATCAATTGTTTTCATTAGAATTAACTAAAATGTTCCTGATTTTCCGTTTATATTACCGATGGAAGATGTACACGTAAAATCGCTCTATTCCGGCTGAAACGTCGATATATGCAATAAAAACCGAACTTCCCCTTTTCAATATCTTACTCAGTTTAACGAGAAACAAATAGATGATTGAAAATGAAGTATTTAAGTTATTATCTAATCAATTATGTGTTTATCATTTTATCGTATATTATATGAATTATACAATAAACTGAAATTCAAAAACGTGAAAAACGGCAAAATATTGCCTAATTCGATGATATTTTGTTTAATCACATAAAGGAAAGGGATGATAAACGTCAAATATTGCTAAATTCGATGATGTTTAGTACGAAACAAAAATGCAAGAAAACTTGCTTAAAATGCAATATTATGCGAAAATCTGAGATATGAAGGCCAAATCACATATCGCGATACTACATGAAATAGTATCGAAATATTGGTAAAAATGAATATATTTACGTAATATCAAACTACATGAAAACGTGAAAAAATCACTATTATTCCAAATTTGTGGATTTTACTTCGAATCATAGAACGAGGTTTCGTATTATTTAGATCCAACAAAAGACATATGACAATGTTGTTTCCAATACAAATGATAAAAATCAATGTGTTTTCATTAGAATTAACTAAAATGTTCCTGATTTTCCGTTTATATTACCGATGGAAGATGTACACGTAAAATCGCTCTATTCCGGCTGAAACGTCGATATATGCAATAAAAACCGAACTTCTCCCCTTTTCAATATCTTACTCAGTATTTTAACGAGAAACAAATAGATGATTGAAAATGAAGTATTTAAGGTTATTATCTAATCAATTATGTGTTTGTATCATTTTTATCGTATATTTAATGAATTAATAACAATAAACTGGAAATTTACAAAACGTGGAAAAACTGCAAAATATTGCCTAATTCGATGATATTTTGTTTATATCACATAAAGGAAAAAGAGATGATAAACGTCAAAATATTACTAAGATCGATGATTTTTAGTACGAAACAAAATGCAAGAAAACTTGCTTAAAATGCAATATTATGCGATATTCTGAGATTTGAAGCCCAATTCACATATCGTGATACTACATGAAATAGTATCAAATATTGGTAAAAATGAATATATTTACGTAATATAAAACTACATGAAAAACGTGAAAAAGTCACTATTATACCAAATTTGAGGATTTTAACTTGAATCATAAAGCGAGGTTTCGTATTATTTAGATCCAACAAAAGACATATGACAATGTTGTTTCCAATCCAAATGATAAAAATCAATTTGTTTTCATTAGAATTATCTAAAATGTTCCTGATTTTCCGTTTATATTACCGATGGAAGATGTACACGTAAAACCGCTCTATTCCGGCTGAAACGTCGATATATGCAATAAAAACAGAACTTCTGCCCTTTTCAATATCTTACTCAGTTTTACTTAATATTTTATTTCATACTTAATGTTTCTCAACGAGAAACAAATAGATGATTAAAAATGAAGTATTTATGGCTATTATCTAATCAATTATGTGTTTGTAATTTTTATCGTATATATAATGAATTATCAACAATAAACTGGAAATTCACAAAAACGTGTAAAAACAGCAAAATATTGCCTAATTCGATGATATTTTGTTTAACTCACATAAAGGAAAAGGGGATGATAAACGTCAGAATATTGCTAAATTCGATGATGTTTAGTACGAAACAAAAATGCAAGAAAACTTGCTTAAAATGCAATATTATGCGAAAATCTGAGATATGAAGGCCAAATCACATATCGTGATACTACATGAAATAGTATCGAAATATTGGTAAAAATGAATATATTTACGTAATATCAAACTACATGAAAACGTGAAAAAATCACTATTATTCCAAATTTGTGGATTTTAACTTCGAATCATAGAGCGAGGTTTCGTATTATTTAGATCCAACAAAAGACATATGACAATGTTGTTTCCAGTCCAAATGATAAAAATCAATGTGTTTTCACTAGAATTAACTAAAATGTTCCTGATTTTCCATTTATATTACCGATGGAAGATGTACACGTAAAATCGCTCTATTCCGGCTGAAACGTCGATATATGCAATAAAAACCGAACTTCTCCCCTTTTCAATATCTTACTCAGTATTTTAACGAGAAACAAATAGATGATTGAAAATGAAGTATTTAAGGTTATTACTAATCAATTATGTGTTTGTATCATTTTTATCGTATATATAATGAATTATCAACAATAAACTGGAAATTCACAAAAACGTGTAAAAACAGCAAAATATTGCCTAATTCGATGATATTTTGTTTAACTCACATAAAGGAAAAGGGGATGATAAACGTCAAAATATTGCTAAATTCGATGATGTTTAGTACGAAACAAAAATGCAAGAAAACTTGCTTAAAATGCAATATTATGCGAAAATCTGAGATATGAAGGCCAAATCACATATCGCGATACTACATGAAATAGTATCGAAATATTGGTAAAAATGAATATATTTACGTAATGTCAAACTACATGAAAACGTGAAAAAATCACTATTTTCCAAATTTGTGGATTTTAGCTTCGAATCATAGAACGAGGCTTCGTATTATTTAGATCCAACAAAAGACTATGCCAATGTTGTTTCCAATATAAATGATAAAAATCAATGTGTTTTCATTAGAATTAACTAAAATGTTCCTGATTTTCCGTTTATATTACCGATGGAAGATGTACACGTAAAATCGCTCTATTCCGGCTGAAACGTCGATATATGCAATAAAAACCGAACTTCTCCCCTTTTCAATATCTTACTCAGTATTTTAACGAGAAACAAATAGATGATTGAAAATGAAGTATTTAAGGTTATTATCTAATCAATTATGTGTTTGTATCATTTTTATCGTATATTTAATGAATTAATAACAATAAACTGGAAATTTACAAAACGTGGAAAACTGCAAAATATTGCCTAATTCGATGATATTTTGTTTATATCACATAAAGGAAAAGGGGATGATAAACGTCAAAATATTGCTAAATTCGATGATGTTTAGTACGAAACAAAAATGCAAGAAAACTTGCTTAAAATGCAATATTATGCGAAAATCTGTGATATGGAGGCCAAATCACATATCGTGATACTACATGAAATAGTATCGAAATATTGGTAAAAATGAATATATTTACGTAATATCAAACTACATGAAAACGTGAAAAAATCAATATTTTTCCAAATTTGTGGATTTTAACTTCGAATCATAGAGCGAGGTTTCGTATTATTTAGATCCAACAAAAGACATATGACAATGTTGTTTCCAATACAAATGATAAAAATCAATGTGTTTTCATTAGAATTAACTAAATGTTCCTGATTTTCCGTTTATATTACCGAAGGAAGATGTACACGTAAAATCGCTCTATTCCGGCTGAAACGTCGATATATGCAATAAAAACCGAACTTCTCCCCTTTTCAATATCTTACTCAGTATTTTAACGAGAAACAAATAGATGATTGAAAATGAAGTATTTAGGGTTATTATCTAATCAATTATGTGTTTGATATTCTGAGATTTGAAGGCCAAATCTCATATCGTGATACTACATGAAATAGTATCGAAATATTGGTAAAAATGAATATATTTACGTAATATCAAACTACATGAAAACGTGAAAAAATCACTATTATTCCAAATTTGTGGATTTTAACTTCGAATCATAGAGCGAGGTTTCGTATTATTTAGATCCAACAAAAGACATATGACAATGTGGTTTCCAATACAAATGATAAAAATCAATTTGTTTTCTTTAGAATTAACTAAAATGTTCCTGATTTTCCGTTTATATTACCGATGGAAGATGTACACGTAAAACCGCTCTATTCCGGCTGAAACGTCGATATATGCAATAAAAACCGAACTTCTCCCGTTTTCAATATCTTACTCAGTATTTTAACGAGAAACAAATAGATGATTGAAAATGAAGTATTTAAGGTTATTATCTAATCAATTATGTGTTTGTATCATTTTTATCGTATATTTAATGAATTAATAACAAAAACTGGAAATTTACAAAACGTGGAAAAACTGCAAAATATTGCCTAATTCGATGATATTTTGTTTATATCACATAAAGGAAAAAAGAGATGATAAACGTCAAAATATTACTAAGTTCGATGATTTTTAGTACGAAACAAAATGCAAGAAAACTTGCTTAAAATGCAATATTATGCGATATTCTGAGATTTGAAGCACAATTCACATATCGTGATACTACATGAAATAGTATCAAAGTATTGGTAAAAATGATATATTTACGTAATATAAAACTACATGAAAAACGTGAAAAAGTCACTATTATACCAAATTTGAGGATTTTAACTTCGAATCATAAAGCGAGGTTTCGTATTATTTAGATCCAACAAAAGACATATGACAATGTTGTTTCCAATCCAAATTATAAAAATCAATTTGTTTTCATAAGAATTAACTAAAATGTTCCTGATTTTACGTTTATATTACCGATGGAAGATGTACACGTAAAACCGCTGTATTCCGGCTGAAACGTCGATATATGCAATAAAAACAGAACTTCTGCCCTTCTCAATATCTTACTCAGTATTTCAACGAGAAACAAATAGATGATTGAAAATGAAGTATTTAAAGTTATTATCTAATCAATTATGTGTTTGTATCATTTTTATCGTATATTTAATGAATTAATAACAATAAACTGGAAATTTACAAAACGTGGAAAAACTGCAAAATATTGCCTAATTCGATGATATTTTGCTTATATCACATAAAGGAAAAAGGAGATGATAAACGTCAAAATATTACTAAATTCGATGATTTTTAGTACGAAACAAAATGCAAGAAAACTTGCTTAAAATGCAATATTATGCGATATTCTGAGATTTGAAGCCCAATTCACATATCGCGATACTACATGAAATAGTATCGAAATATTGGTAAAAATGAATATATTTACGTAATATCAAACTACATGAAAACGTGAAAAAATCACTATTATTCCAAATTTGTGGATTTTAGCTTCGAATCATAGAACGAGGTTTCGTATTATTTAGATCCAACAAAAGACATATGACAATGTTGTTTCCAATACAAATGATAAAAATCAATGTGTTTTCATTTGAATTAACTAAAATGTTCCTGATTTTCCGTTTATATTACCGATGGAAGATGTACACGTAAAACCGCTCTATTCCGGCTGAAACGTCGATATATGCAATAAAAACAGAACTTTTGCCCTTTTCAATATCTTACTCAGTTTTAATTAATATTTTATTTCTTACTTAATGTTTCTCAACGAGAAACAAATAGATGATTAAAAATGAAGTATTTATGGCTATTATCTAATCAATTTAGTGTTTGTATCATTTTTATCGTATATATAATGAATTATCAACAATAAACTGGAAATTCACAAAAAACGTGTAAAAACAGCAAAATATTGCCTAATTCGATGACATTTTGTTTAACTCACATAAAGGAAAAGGGAATGATAAACGTCAGAATATTGCTAAATTCGATGAATGCAAGAAAACTTGCTTAAAATACAATATTATGCGAAAATCTGAGATATGAAGGCCAAATCACATATCGTGATACTACATGAAATAGTATCGAAATATTGGTAAAAACGAATATATTTACGTAATATCAAACTACATGAAAACGTGAAAAAATCACTATTATTCCAAATTTGTGGATTTTAAATTCGAATCATAGAGCGAGGTTTCGTATTATTTAGATCCAACAAAAGACATATGAAAATGTGGTTTCCAATACAAATGATAAAAATCAATTTGTTTTCTTTAGAATTAACTAAAATGTTCCTGATTTTCCGTTTATATTACCGATGGAAGATGTACACGTAAAACCGCTCTATTCCGGCTGAAACGTCGATATATGCAATATAAACCGAACTTCTCCCCTTTTCAATATCTTACTCAGTATTTTAACGAGAAACAAATAGATGATTGAAAATGAAGTATTTAAGATTATTATCTAATCAATTATGTGTTTGTATCATTTTTATCGTATATTTAATGAATTAATAACAATAAACTGGAAATTTACAAAACGTGGAAAAACTGCAAAATATTGCCTAATTCGATGATATTTTGTTTATATCACATAAAGGAAAAAAGAGATGATAAACGTCAAAATATTACTAAGTTCGATGATTTTTAGTACGAAACAAAATGCAAGAAAACTTGCTTAAAATGCAATATTATGCGATATTCTGAGATTTGAAGCCCAATTCACATATCGTGATACTACATGAAATAGTATCAAAGTATTGGTAAAAATGAATATATTTACGTTATATAAAACTACATGAAAAACGTGAAAAAGTCACAATTATACCAAATTTGAGGATTTTAACTTCGAATCATAAAGCGAGGTTTCGTATTATTTAGATCCAACAAAAGACATATGACAATGTTGTTTCCAATCCAAATTATAAAAATCAATTTGTTTTCATTAGAATTAACTAAAATGTTCCTGATTTTGCGTTTATATTACCGATGGAAGATGTACACGTAAAACCGCTCTATTCCGGCTGAAACGTCGATATATGCAATAAAAACAGAACTTCTGCCCTTTTCAATATCTTACTCAGTATTTCAACGAGAAACAAATAGATGATTGAAAATGAAGTATTTATGGCTATTATCTAATCAATTATGTGTTTGTATCATTTTTATCGTATATATAATGAATTATCAACAATAAACTGGAAATTCACAAAAACGTGTAAAAACAGCAAAATATTTCCTAATTCGATGATATTTTGTTTAACTCACATAAAGGAAAAGGGGATGATAAACGTCAGAATATTGCTAAATTCGATGATGTTTAGTACGAAACAAAAATGCAAGAAAACTTGCTTAAAATGCAATATTATGCGAAAATCTGAGATATGAAGGCCAAATCACATATCGTGATACTACATGAAATAGTATCGAAATATTGGTATAAACGAATAAATTTACGTAATATCAAACTACATGAAAACGTGAAAAAATCACTATTATTCCAAATTTGTGGATTTTAACTTCGAATCATAGAGCGAGGTTTCGTATTATTTAGATCCAACAAAAGACATATGACAATGTGGTTTCCAATACAAATGATAAAAATCAATTTGTTTTCTTTAGAATTAACTAAAATGTTCCTGATTTTCCGTTTATATTACCGATGGAAGATGTACACGTAAAATCGCTCTATTCCGGCTGAAACGTCGATATATGCAATAAAAACCGAACTTCTCACCTTTTCAATATCTTACTCAGTGTTTCAACGAGAAACAAATAGATAATTGTAGATGAAGTATTTAAGTTTATTATCTAATCTATTACGAGTTTGTATCATATTTATCGTATATTATATGAATTATTACCATTAAACTGAAAATTCGCAAAAACGTGCAAAAACGTCAAAATATTGCTAAATTCGATGATGTTTAGTACGAAACAAAAATGGAAGAAAACTTGCTTAAAATGCAATATTATGCGAAAATCTGAGATATGAAGGCCAAATCACATATCGCGATACTACATGAAATAGTATCGAAATATTGGTAAAAATGAATATATTTACGTAATATCAAACTACATGAAAACGTGAAAAAATCACTATTATTCCAAATTTGTGGATTTTAGCTTCGAATCATAGAACGAGGTTTCGTATTATTTAGATCCAACAAAAGACATATGACAATGTTGTTTCCAATACAAATGATAAAAATCAATGTGTTTTCATTAGAATTAACTAAAATGTTCCTGATTTTCCGTTTATATTACCGATGGAAGATGTACACGTAAAACCGCTCTATTCCGGCTGAAACGTCGATATATGCAATAAAAACAGAACTTTTGCCCTTTTCAATATCTTACTCAGTTTTACTTAATATTTTATTTCTTACTTAATGTTTCTCAACGAGAAACAAATAGATGATTAAAAATGAAGTATTTATGGCTATTATCTAATCAATTTAGTGTTTGTATCATTTTTATCGTATATATAATGAATTATCAACAATAAACTGGAAATTCACAAAAACGTGTAAAAACAGCAAAATATTGCCTAATTCGATGATATTTTGTTTAACTCACATAAAGGAAAAGGGAATGATAAACGACAGAATATTGCTAAATTCGATGAATGCAAGAAAACTTGCTTAAAATACAATATTATGCGAAAATCTGAGATATGAAGGCCAAATCACATATCGTGATACTACATGAAATAGTATCGAAATATTGGTAAAAACGAATATATTTACGTAATATCAAACTACATGAAAACGTGAAAAAATCGCTATTATTCCAAATTTGTGGATTTTAACTTCGAATCATAGAGCGAGGTTTCGTATTATTTAGATCCAACAAAAGACATATGACAATGTGGTTTCCAATACAAATGATAAAAATCAATTTGTTTTCATTAGAATTAACTAAAATGTTCCTGATTTTCCGTTTATATTACCGATGGAAGATGTACACGTAAAACCGCTCTATTCCGGCTGAAACGTCGATATATGCAATAAAAACCGAACTTCTCCCCTTTTCAATATCTTACTCAGTATTTTAACGAGAAACAAATAGATGATTGAAAATGAAGTATTTAAGGTTATTATCTAATCAATTATGTGTTTGTATCATTTTTATCGTATATTTAATGAATTAATAACAATAAACTGGAAATTTACAAAACGTGGAAAAACTGCAAAATATTGCCTAATTCGATGATATTTTGTTTATATCACATAAAGGAAAAAGGGATGATAAACGTTAAAATATTGCTAAATTCGATGATGTTTAGTACGAAACAAAAATGCAAGAAAACTTGCTTAAAATGCAATATTATGCGAAAATCTGTGATATGGAGGCCAAATCACATATCGTGATACTACATGAAATAGTATCGAAATATTGGTAAAAATGAATATATTTACGTAATATCAAACTACATGAAAACGTGAAAAAATCAATATTTTTCCAAATTTGTGGATTTTAACTTCGAATCATAGAGCGAGGTTTCGTATTATTTAGATCCAACAAAAGACATATGACAATGTTGTTTCCAATACAAATGATAAAAATCAATGTGTTTTCATTAGAATTAACTAAATGTTCCTGATTTTCCGTTTATATTACCGATGGAAGATGTACACGTAAAACCGCTCTATTCCGGCTGAAACGTCGATATATGCAATAAAAACAGAACTTTTGCCCTTTTCAATATCTTACTCAGTTTTACTTAATATTTTATTTCTTACTTAATGTTTCTCAACGAGAAACAAATAGATGATTAAAAATGAAGTATTTATGGCTATTATCTAATCAATTTAGTGTTTGTATCATTTTTATCGTATATATAATGAATTATCAACAATAAACTGGAAATTCACAAAAACGTGTAAAAACAGCAAAATATTGCCTAATTCGATGATATTTTGTTTAACTCACATAAAGGAAAAGGGAATGATAAACGACAGAATATTGCTAAATTCGATGAATGCAAGAAAACTTGCTTAAAATACAATATTATGCGAAAATCTGAGATATGAAGGCCAAATCACATATCGTGATACTACATGAAATAGTATCGAAATATTGGTAAAAACGAATATATTTACGTAATATCAAACTACATGAAAACGTGAAAAAATCGCTATTATTCCAAATTTGTGGATTTTAACTTCGAATCATAGAGCGAGGTTTCGTATTATTTAGATCCAACAAAAGACATATGACAATGTGGTTTCCAATACAAATGATAAAAATCAATTTGTTTTCATTAGAATTAACTAAAATGTTCCTGATTTTCCGTTTATATTACCGATGGAAGATGTACACGTAAAACCGCTCTATTCCGGCTGAAACGTCGATATATGCAATAAAAACCGAACTTCTCCCCTTTTCAATATCTTACTCAGTATTTTAACGAGAAACAAATAGATGATTGAAAATGAAGTATTTAAGGTTATTATCTAATCAATTATGTGTTTGTATCATTTTTATCGTATATTTAATGAATTAATAACAATAAACTGGAAATTTACAAAACGTGGAAAAACTGCAAAATATTGCCTAATTCGATGATATTTTGTTTATATCACATAAAGGAAAAAGGGATGATAAACGTTAAAATATTGCTAAATTCGATGATGTTTAGTACGAAACAAAAATGCAAGAAAACTTGCTTAAAATGCAATATTATGCGAAAATCTGTGATATGGAGGCCAAATCACATATCGTGATACTACATGAAATAGTATCGAAATATTGGTAAAAATGAATATATTTACGTAATATCAAACTACATGAAAACGTGAAAAAATCAATATTTTTCCAAATTTGTGGATTTTAACTTCGAATCATAGAGCGAGGTTTCGTATTATTTAGATCCAACAAAAGACATATGACAATGTTGTTTCCAATACAAATGATAAAAATCAATGTGTTTTCATTAGAATTAACTAAATGTTCCTGATTTTCCGTTTATATTACCGAAGGAAGATGTACACGTAAAATCGCTCTATTCCGGCTGAAACGTCGATATATGCAATAAAAACCGAACTTCTCCCCTTTTCAATATCTTACTCAGTATTTTAACGAGAAACAAATAGATGATTGAAAATGAAGTATTTAGGGTTATTATCTAATCAAATATGTGTTTGATATTCTGAGATTTGAAGGCCAAATCTCATATCGTGATACTACATGAAATAGTATCGAAATATTGGTAAAAATGAATATATTTACGTAATATAAAACTACATGAAAATCGTGAAAAAAGTCACTATTATACCAAATTTGAGGATTTTAACTTCGAATCATAGAGCGAGGTTTCGTATTATTTAGATCCAACAAAAGACATATGACAATGTTGTTTCCAATACAAATGATAAAAATCAATGTGTTTTTATTAGAATGGACTAAAGTGTTCCTGATTTTCCGTTTATATTACCGATGGAAGATGTACATATAAAATCGCTCTATTCCGGCTGAAACGTCGATATATGCAATAAAAACCGAACTTCTCCCCTTTTCAATATCTTACTCAGTATTTTAACGAGAAACAAATAGATGATTTAAAATGAAGTATTTAGGGTTATTATCTAATCAATTATGTGTTTGTATCATTTTTATCGTGTAATTAATGAATTAATAACAATAAACTTAAAATTCACAAAAACGTGGAAAAACAGCAAAATATTGCCTAATTCGATGATATTTTGTTTAAATCACATAAAGGAAAAATGGATGATAAACGTCAAAATATTGCTAAATTCGATGATGTTTAGTACGAAACAAAAATGCAAGAAAACATGCTTAAAATGCAATATTATGCGAAAATTTGAGATATGAAGGCCAAATCACATATCGTGATACTACATGAAAAATTATCGAAATATTGGTAAAAATGAATATATTTACGTAATATCAAACTACATGAAAACGTGAAAAATCACTATTATTCCAAGTTTGTGGATTTTAACTTCGAATCATAAAGCGAGGTTTCGTATTATTTAGATCCAAGAAAAGACATATGACAATGTTGTTTCCAATACAAATGATAAAAATCAATGTGTTTTCATTAGAATGGACTAAAATGATCCTGATTTTCCGTTTATATTACCGATGGAAGATGTACACCTAAAACCGCACAATTCCGGCTGAAACGTTGATATATGCAATAAAAACCGAACTTCTCCCCTTTTCAATATCTTACTCAGTATTTTAACGAGAAACAAATAGATGATTGAAAATGAAGTATTTAAGGTATAATCTATAATATATTAAATATTAATATACTAAATATAATATATTTATATATTATATATATAATCTTTAATATAAATAATATATATAATATATATAATATACTATAATATACTAAAAAGTATAATCTAATCAATTATGTGTTTGTATCATTTTTATCGTATATTTAATGAATTGATAACAATAAACTGGAAATTTACAAAACGTGGAAAAACTGCAAAATATTGCCTAATTCGTTGATATTTTGTTTATATCACATAAAGGAAAAAGGAGATGATAAACGTCAAAATATTACTAAATTCGATGATTTTTAGTACGAAACAAAATGCAAGAAAACTAGCTTAAAATGCAATATTATGCGATATTCTGAGATTTGAAGGCCAAATCACATATCGTGATACTACATGAAATAGTATCGAAATATTGGAAAAAATGAATATATTTACATAATATCAAACTACATGAAAACGTGAAAAAATCACTATTATTCCAAATTTGTGGATTTTAACTTCGAATCATAAAGCGAGGTTTCGTATTATTTAGATCCAAGAAAAGACATATGACAATGTTGTTTCCAATACAAATGATAAAAATCAATTTGTTTTCATTAGAATTAACTAAAATGTTCCTGATTTTCCGTTTATATTACCGATGGAAGATGTACACGTAAAATCGCTCTATTCCGGCTGAAACGTCGATATATGCAATAAAAACCGAACTTCTCACCTTTTCAATATCTTACTCAGTATTTTAACGAGAAACAAATAGATGATTGAAAATGAAGTATTGAGGGTTATTATCTAATCAATTATGTGTTTGTATCATTTTTATCGAATAATTAATGAATTAATAACAATAAACTGAAAATTCACAAAAACGTGGAAAAACAGCAAAATATTGCCTAATTCGATGATATTTTGTTTATATCACATAAAGGAAAAATAGATAATAAACGTCAAAATATTGCTAAATTCGATGATATTTAGTACGAAACAAAATGCAAGAAAACATGCTTAAAATGCAATATTATGCGAAAATCTGAGATATGAAGGCCAAATCACATATCGTGATACTACATGAAATAGTATCGAAATATTGGTAAAAATGAATATATTTACGTAATATCAAACTACATGAAAACGTGAAAAATCACTATTATTCCAAGTTTGTGGATTTTAACTTCGAATCATAAAGCGAGGTTTCGTATTATTTAGATCCAAGAAAAGACATATGACAATGTTGTTTACAATACAAATGATAAAAATCAATGTGTTTTCATTAGAATGAACTAAAATGTTCCTGATTTTCCTTTTATATTACCGATGGAAGATGTACACCTAAAACCGCACAGTTCCGGCTTAAACGTCGATATATGAATTAAAAACCGAACTTCTCCCCTTTTCAATATCTTACTCAGTATTTCAACGAGAAACAATTAGATAATTGAAGATGAAGTATTTAAGTTTATTATCTAATCAATTACGTGTTTGTATCATATTTATCGTATATTTTATGAATTAATACCATTAAACTGATAATTCGCAAAAACGCGCAAAAACGGCAAAATATTGCCTAATTCGATGATATTTTGTTTAAATCACATAAAGGAAAAGGGGATGATAAACGTCAAAATATTGCTAAATTCGATGATGTTTAGTACGAAACAAAAATGCAAGAATACTTGCTTAAAATGCATTATTATGCGAAAATCTGAGATATGAAGGCCAAATCACATATCGTGATACTATATGAAATAGTATCGAAATATTGGTAAAAATGAATATATTTACGTAGTATCAAACTACATGAAAACGTGAAAAAATCACTATTATTCCAAATTTGTGTATTTTAACTTCGAATCATAGAGCGAGGTTTCGTATTATTTAGATCCAAAAAAAGACATTTGACAATGTAGTTTCCAATACAAATGATAAAAATCAATGTGTTTTCATTAGAATTAACTAAATGTTCCTGATTTTCCGTTTATATTACCGAAGGAAGATGTACACGTAAAATCACTCTATTCCGGCTGAAACGTCGATATATGCAATAAAAACCGAACTTCTTCCCTTTTCAATATCTTACTCAGTATTTTAACGAGAAACAAACAGATGATTGAAAATGAAGTATTTAAGGTTATTATCTAATCAATTATGTGTTTGTATCATTTTTATCGTATATTTAATGAATTAATAACAATAAACTGGAAATTTACAAAACGTGGAAAAACTGCAAAATATTGCCTAATTCGATGATATTTTGTTTATATCACATAAAGGAAAAAGGAGATGATAAACGTCAAAATATTACTAAATTCGATGATTTTTAGTACGAAACAAAATGCAAGAAAACTTGCTTAAAATGCAATATTATGCGATATACTGAGATTTGAAGGCCAAATCACATATCGTGATACTACATGAAATAGTATCGAAATATTGGTAAAAATGAATATATTTACGTAATATAAAACTACATGAAAAACGTGAAAAAAGTCACTATTATACCAAATTTGAGGATTTTAACTTCGAATCATAGAGCGAGGTTTCGTATTATTTAGATCCAACAAAAACATATGACAATGTTGTTTCCAATACAAATGATAAAAATCAATGTGTTTTCATTAGAATGGATTAAAGTGTTCCTGATTTTCCGTTTATATTACCGATGGAAGATGTACATATAAAATAGCTCTATTCCGGCTGAAACGTCGATATATGCAATAAAAACCGAACTTCTCCCCTTTTCAATATCTTACTCAGTATTTTAACGAGAAACAAATAGATGATTGAAAATGAAGTATTTAGGGTTATTATCTAATCAATTATGTGTTTGTATCATTTTTATCGTGTAATTAATGAATTAATAACAATAAACTGAAAATTCACAAAAACGTGGAAAAACAGCAAAATATTGCCCAATTCGATGATATTTTGTTTAAATCACATAAAGGAAAAATGGATGATAAACGTCAAAATATTGCTAAATTCGATGATGTTTAGTACGAAACAAAAATGCAAGAAAACATGCTTAAAATGCAATATTATGCGAAAATCTGAGATATGAAGGCCAAATCACATATCGTGATACTACATGAAAAATTATCGAAATATTGGTAAAAATGAATATATTTACGTAATATCAAACTACGTGAAAACGTGAAAAATCACTATTATTCCAAGTTTGTGGATTTTAACTTCGAATCATAAAGCGAGGTTTCGAATTATTTAGATCTAAGAAAAGACATATGACAATGTTGTTTCCAATACAAATGATAAAAATCGATGTGTTTTCATTAGAATGGACTAAAATGTTCCTGATTTTCCGTTTATATTACCGATGGAAGATGTACACCTAAAACCGCACAATTCCGGCTGAAACGTCGATATATGCAATAAAAACCGAACTTCTCCCCTTTTCAATATCTTACTCAGTATTTTAACGAGAAACAAATAGATGATTGAAAATGAAGTATTTAAGGTATAATCTATAATATACTAAATATTAATATACTAAATATAATATATTTATATATTATATATATAATCTATAATATAATATAATATATATAATATACTAAATAATATACTATAATATACTAAAAAGTATAATCTAATCAATTATGTATTTGTATCATTTTTATCGTATATTTAATGAATTGACAACAATAAACTGGAAATTTACAAAACGTGGAAAAACTGCAAAATATTGCCTAATTCGTTGATATTTTGTTTATATCACATAAAGGAAAAAAGAGATGATAAACGTCAAAATATTACTAAATTCGATGATTTTTCGTACGAAACAAAATGCAAGAAACTAGCTTAAAATGCAATATTATGCGAAAATCTGAGATATGAAGGCCAAATCACATATCGTGATACTACATGAAATAGTATCGAAATATTGGTAAGAATGAATATATTTACGTAATATAAAACTACATGAAAAACGTGAAAAAAATCACTATTATACCAAATTTGAGGATTTTAACTTCGAATCATAGAGCGAGGTTTCGTATTATTTAGATCCAAGAAAAGACATATGACAATGTTGTTTCCAATACAAATGATAAAAATCAATGTGTTTTCATTAGAATTAACTAAAATGTTCCTGATTTTCCGTTTATATTACCGATGGAAGATGTACACGTAAAATCGCTCTATTCCGGCTGAAACGTCGATATATGCAATAAAAACCGAACTTCTCCCCTTTTCAATATCTTCCTCAGTATTTTAACGAGAAACAAATAGATGATTGAAAATGAAGTTTTTAAGGTTATTATCTAATCAATTATGTGTTTGTATCATTTTTATCGTAAATTTAATAAATTAATAACAATAAACTGGAAATTTACAAAACGTGGAAAAACTGCAAAATAATGCCTAATTCGATGATATTTTGTTTATATCACATAAAGGAAAAGGGGATGATAAACGTCAAAATATTGCTAAAATCGATGATGTTTAGTACGAAACAAAAATGCAAGAAAACTTGCTTAAAATGCAATATTATGCGAAAATCTGAGATATGAAGGCCAAATCACATATCGTGATACTACATGAAATAATATCGAAATATTGGTAAAAATTAATATATTTACGTAATATCAAACTACATGAAAACGTGAAAAAATCACTATTTTTCCAAATTTGTGGATTTTAACTTCGAATCATAGAGCGAGGTTTCGTATTATTTAGATCCAACAAATGACATATGACAATGTGGTTTCCAATACAAATGATAAAAATCAATGTGTTTTCATTAGAATTAACTAAAATGTTCCAGATTTTCCGTTTATATTACCGATGGAAGATGTACACGTAAAATCGCTCTATTCCGGCTGAAACGTCGATATATGCAATAAAAACCGAACTTCTCCCCTTTTCAATATCTTACTCAGTATTTTCACGAGAAACAAATAGATGATTGAAAATGAAGTATTTAAGGTATAATCTATAATATACTAAATATTAATATACTAAATATAATATATTTATATATTATATATAATATATATATATAATATAATATATATATATATATATAATATACTAAATAATATACTATAATATACTAAAAAGTATAATCTAATCAATTATGTGTTTGTATCATTTTTATCGTATATTTAATGAATTAATAACAATAAATTGGAAATTTACAAAACGTGGAAAAACAGCAAAATATTGCCAAATTCGATGATATTTTGTTTAAATCACATAAAGGAAAAATGAGATGATAAACGTCAAAATATTGCTAAATTCGATGATGTTTAGTACGAAACAAAAATGCAAGAAAACTTGCTTAAAATGCAATATTATGCGAAAATCTGAGATATGAAAGCCAAATCACATATCGTGATACTACATGAAATAGTATCGAAATATTGGTAAAAATGAATATATTACGTAATATCAAACTACATGAAAACGTGAAAAAATCACTATTTTTCCAAATTTGTGGATTTTAACTTCGAATCATAGAACGAGGTTTCGTATTATTTAGATCCAACAAATGACATATGACAATGTTGTTTCCAATACAAATGATAAAAATCAATGTGTTTTCATTAGAATTAACTAAAATGTTCCAGATTTTCCGTTTATATTACCGATGGAAGATGTACACGTAAAATCGCTCTATTCCGGCTAAAACGTCGATATATGCAATAAAAACCGAACTTCTCCCCTTTTCAATATCTTACTCAGTATTTTAACGAGAAACGAAATAGATGATTGAAAATGAAGTATTTAAGGTATAATCTATAATATACTAAATATTAATGTACTAAATATAATATAATTATATATTATATATAATATATATATATATAATATAAATATAATAATATATATAATATACTAAATAATATACTATAATATACTAAAAAGTATAATCTAATCAATTATGTATTTGTATCATTTTTATCGTATATTTAATGAATTGATAACAATAAACTGGAAATTTACAAAACGTGGAAAAACTGCAAAATATTGCCTAATTCGTTGATATTTTGTTTATATCACATAAAGGAAAAAGGAGATGATAAACGTCAAAAAATTACTAAATTCGATGATTTTTAGTACGAAACAAAATGCAAGAAAACTAGCTTAAAATGCAATATTATGCGAAAATCTGAGATATGAAGGCCAAATCACATATCGTGATACTACATGAAATAGTATCGAAATATTGGTAAGAATGAATATATTTACGTAATATAAAACTACATGAAAAACGTGAAAAAAATCACTATTATACCAAATTTGAGGATTTTAACTTCGAATCATAGAGCGAGGTTTCGTATTATTTAGATCCAAGAAAAGACATATGACAATGTTGTTCCCAATACAAATGATAAAAATCAATGTGTTTTCATTAGAATTAACTAAAATGTTCCTGATTTTCCGTTTATATTACCGATGGAAGATGTACACGTAAAATCGCTCTATTCCGGCTGAAACGTCGATATATGCAATAAAAACCGAACTTCTCCCCTTTTCAATATCTTCCTCAGTATTTTAACGAGAAACAAATAGATGATTGAAAATGAAGTTTTTAAGGTTATTATCTAATCAATTATGTGTTTGTATCATTTTTATCGTATATTTAATGAATTAATAACAATAAATTGGAAATTTACAAAACGTGGAAAAACAGCAAAATATTGCCAAATTCGATGATATTTTGTTTAAATCACATAAAGGAAAAATGAGATGATAAACGTCAAAATATTGCTAAATTCGATGATGTTTAGTACGAAACAAAAATGCAAGAAAACTTGCTTAAAATGCAATATTATGCGAAAATCTGAGATATGAAAGCCAAATCACATATCGTGATACTACATGAAATAGTATCGAAATATTGGTAAAAATGAATATATTTACGTAATATCAAACTACATGAAAACGTGAAAAAATCACTATTTTTCCAAATTTGTGGATTTTAACTTCGAATCATAGAACGAGGTTTCGTATTATTTAGATCCAACAAATGACATATGATAATGTTGTTTCCAATACAAATGATAAAAATCAATGTGTTTTCATTAGAATTAACTAAAATGTTCCAGATTTTCCGTTTATATTACCGATGGAAGATGTACACGTAAAATCGCTCTATTCCGGCTAAAACGTCGATATATGCAATAAAAACCGAACTTCTCCCCTTTTCAATATCTTACTCAGTATTTTAACGAGAAACAAATAGATGATTGAAAATGAAGTATTTAAGGTATAATCTATAATATACTAAATATTAATGTACTAAATATAATATAATTATATATTATAATATATATATATATATATATAATATAATAATATATATATAATATACTAAATAATATACTATAATATACTAAAAAGTATAATCTAATCAATTATGTATTTGTATCATTTTTATCGTATATTTAATGAATTGATAACAATAAACTGGAAATTTACAAAACGTGGAAAAACTGCAAAATATTGCCTAATTCGTTGATATTTTGTTTATATCACATAAAGGAAAAAGGAGATGATAAACGTCAAAAAATTACTAAATTCGATGATTTTTAGTACGAAACAAAATGCAAGAAAACTAGCTTAAAATGCAATATTATGCGAAAATCTGAGATATGAAGGCCAAATCACATATCGTGATACTACATGAAATAGTATCGAAATATTGGTAAGAATGAATATATTTACGTAATATAAAACTACATGAAAAACGTGAAAAAAATCACTATTATACCAAATTTGAGGATTTTAACTTCGAATCATAGAGCGAGGTTTCGTATTATTTAGATCCAAGAAAAGACATATGACAATGTTGTTTCCAATACAAATGATAAAAATCAATGTGTTTTCATTAGAATTAACTAAAATGTTCCTGATTTTCCGTTTATATTACCGATGGAAGATGTACACGTAAAATCGCTCTATTCCGGCTGAAACGTCGATATATGCAATAAAAACCGAACTTCTCCCCTTTTCAATATCTTCCTCAGTATTTTAACGAGAAACAAATAGATGATTGAAAATGAAGTTTTTAAGGTTATTATCTAATCAATTATGTGTTTGTATCATTTTTATCGTAAGTTTAATAAATTAATAACAATAAACTGGAAATTTACAAAACGTGGAAAAACTGCAAAATAATGCCTAATTCGATGATATTTTGTTTATATCACATAAAGGAAAAGGGGATGATAAACGTCAAAATATTGCTAAAATCGATGATGTTTAGTACGAAACAAAAATGCAAGAAAACTTGCTTAAAATGCAATATTATGCGAAAATCTGAGATATGAAGGCCAAATCACATATCGTGATACTACATGAAATAATATCGAAATATTGGTAAAAATTAATATATTTACGTAATATCAAACTACATGAAAACGTGAAAAAATCACTATTTTTCCAAATTTGTGGATTTTAACTTCGAATCATAGAGCGAGGTTTCGTATTATTTAGATCCAACAAATGACATATGACAATGTGGTTTCCAATACAAATGATAAAAATCAATGTGTTTTCATTAGAATTAACTAAAATGTTCCAGATTTTCCGTTTATATTACCGATGGAAGATGTACACGTAAAATCGCTCTATTCCGGCTGAAACGTCGATATATGCAATGAAAACCGAACTTCTCCCCTTTTCAATATCTTACTCAGTATTTTAACGAGAAACAAATAGATGATTGAAAATGAAGTATTTAAGGTATAATCTATAATATACTAAATATTAATATACTAAATATAATATATTTATATATTATATATAATATATATATATAATATAATATAATATATAATATATATAATATACTAAATAATATACTATAATATACTAAAAAGTATAATCTAATCAATTATGTGTTTGTATCATTTTTATCGTATATTTAATGAATTAATAACAATAAATTGGAAATTTACAAAACGTGGAAAAACAGCAAAATATTGCCAAATTCGATGATATTTTGTTTAAATCACATAAAGGAAAAATGAGATGATAAACGTCAAAATATTGCTAAATTCGATGATGTTTAGTACGAAACAAAAATGCAAGAAAACTTGCTTAAAATGCAATATTATGCGAAAATCTGAGATATGAAAGCCAAATCACATATCGTGATACTACATGAAATAGTATCGAAATATTGGTAAAAATGAATATATTTACGTAATATCAAACTACATGAAAACGTGAAAAAATCACTATTTTTCCAAATTTGTGGATTTTAACTTCGAATCATAGAACGAGGTTTCGTATTATTTAGATCCAACAAATGACATATGACAATGTTGTTTCCAATACAAATGATAAAAATCAATGTGTTTTCATTAGAATTAACTAAAATGTTCCAGATTTTCCGTTTATATTACCGATGGAAGATGTACACGTAAAATCGCTCTATTCCGGCTAAAACGTCGATATATGCAATAAAAACCGAACTTCTCCCCTTTTCAATATCTTACTCAGTATTTTAACGAGAAACAAATAGATGATTGAAAATGAAGTATTTAAGGTATAATCTATAATATACTAAATATTAATGTACTAAATATAATATAATTATATATTATATATAATATATATATATATAATATAATATAATATATATAATATATATAATATACTAAATAATATACTATAATATACTAAAAAGTATAATCTAATCAATTATGTATTTGTATCATTTTTATCGTATATTTAATGAATTGATAACAATAAACTGGAAATTTACAAAACGTGGAAAAACTGCAAAATATTGCCTAATTCGTTGATATTTTGTTTATATCACATAAAGGAAAAAGGAGATGATAAACGTCAAAAAATTACTAAATTCGATGATTTTTAGTACGAAACAAAATGCAAGAAAACTAGCTTAAAATGCAATATTATGCGAAAATCTGAGATATGAAGGCCAAATCACATATCGTGATACTACATGAAATAGTATCGAAATATTGGTAAGAATGAATATATTTACGTAATATAAAACTACATGAAAAACGTGAAAAAAGTCACTATTATACCAAATTTGAGGATTTTAACTTCGAATCATAGAGCGAGGTTTCGTATTATTTAGATCCAAGGAAAGACATATGACAATGTTGTTTCCAATACAAATGATAAAAATCAATGTGTTTTCATTAGAATTAACTAAAATGTTCCTGATTTTCCGTTTATATTACCGATGGAAGATGTACACGTAAAATCGCTCTATTCCGGCTGAAACGTCGATATATGCAATAAAAACCGAACTTCTCCCCTTTTCAATATCTTCCTCAGTATTTTAACGAGAAACAAATAGATGATTGAAAATGAAGTTTTTAAGGTTATTATCTAATCAATTATGTGTTTGTATCATTTTTATCGTAAATTTAATAAATTAATAACAATAAACTGGAAATTTACAAAACGTGGAAAAACTGCAAAATAATGCCTAATTCGATGATATTTTGTTTATATCACATAAAGGAAAAGGGGATGATAAACGTCAAAATATTGCTAAAATTGATGATGTTTAGTACGAAACAAAAATGCAAGAAAACTTGCTTAAAATGCAATATTATGCGAAAATCTGAGATATGAAGGTCAAATCACATATCGTGATACTACATGAAATAGTATCGAAATATTGGTAAAAATGAATATATTTACGTAATATCAAACTACATGAAAACGTGAAAAAATCACTATTTTTCCAAATTTGTGCATTTTAACTTAGAATCATAGAACGAGGTTTCGTATTATTTAGATCCAACAAATGACATATGACAATGTTGTTTCCAATACAAATGATAAAAATCAATGTGTTTTCATTAGAATTAACTAAAATGTTCCAGATTTTCCGTTTATATTACCGATGGAAGATGTACACGTAAAATCGCTCTATTCCGGCTAAAACGTCGATATATGCAATAAAAACCGAACTTCTCCCCTTTTCAATATCTTACTCAGTATTTTAACGAGAAACAAATAGTTGATTGAAAATGAAGTATTTAAGGTATAATCTATAATATACTAAATATTAATATACTAAATATAATATATTTATATATTATATATAATATATATATATAATATAATATAATATATAATATATA
The DNA here is from genome assembly GCF_040958095.1 of Procambarus clarkii. Classification (NCBI taxonomy): domain Eukaryota; kingdom Metazoa; phylum Arthropoda; class Malacostraca; order Decapoda; family Cambaridae; genus Procambarus; species Procambarus clarkii. The sequence goes on from NC_091195.1 coordinate 37,637,349, forward strand.
TAATATACTAAATAATATACTATAATATACTAAAAAGTATAATCTAATCAATTATGTGTTTGTATCATTTTTATCGTATATTTAATGAATTAATAACAATAAATTGGAAATTTACAAAACGTGGAAAAACAGCAAAATATTGCCAAATTCGATGATATTTTGTTTAAATCACATAAAGGAAAAATGAGATGATAAACGTCAAAATATTGCTAAATTCGATGATGTTTAGTACGAAACAAAAATGCAAGAAAACTTGCTTAAAATGCAATATTATGCGAAAATCTGAGATATGAAAGCCAAATCACATATCGTGATACTACATGAAATAGTATCGAAATATTGGTAAAAATGAATATATATATACGTAATATCAAACTACATGAAAACGTGAAAAAATCACTATTTTTCCAAATTTGTGCATTTTAACTTCGAATCATAGAACGAGGTTTCGTATTATTTAGATCCAACAAATGACATATGACAATGTTGTTTCCAATACAAATGATAAAAATCAATGTGTTTTCATTAGAATGGACTAAAATGTTCCTGATTTTCCGTTTATATTACCGATGGAAGAAGTACATATAAAATCGCTCTATTCCGGCTGAAACGTCGATATATGCAATAAAAACCGAACTTCTCGACTTTTCAATATCTTACTCAGTATTTTAACGAGAAACAAATAGATGATTTAAAATGAAGTATTTAGGGTTATTATCTAATCAACTATGTGTTTGTATCATTTTTATCGTATAATTAATGAATTAATAACAATAAACTGAAAATTCACAAAAACGTGGAAAAACAGCAAAATATTGCCTAATTCGATGATATTTTGTTTAAATCACATAAAGGAAAAAGGAGATGATAAACGTCAAAATATTGCTAAATTCGATGATGTTTAGTACGAAACAAAAATGCAAGAAAACTTGCTTAAAATGCAATATTATGCGAAAATCTGAGATATGAAGGCCAAATCACATATCGTGATACTACATGAAATAGTATCGAAATATTGGTAAAAATGAATATATTTACGTAATATCAAACTACATGAAAACGTGAAAAAATCACTATTATTCAAAATTTGTGGATTTTAACTTCGAATCATAGAGCGAGGTTTCGTATTATTTAGATCCAAGAAAAGATATATGACAATGTTGTTTCCAATACAAATTATAAAAATCAATGTGTTTTCATTAGAATGGACTAAAATGTTCCTGATTTTCCGTTTATATTACCGATGGAAGATGTACACCTAAAACCGCACAATTCCGGCTGAAACGTCGATATATGCAATAAAAACCGAACTTCTCCCGTTTTCAATATCTTACTCAGTATTTCAACGAGAAACAAATAGATAATTGAAGATGAAGAATTTAAATTTATTATCTAATCAATTACGTGTTTGTATCATATTTATCGTATAGTTTATGAATTATTACCATTAAACTGAAAATTCGCAAAAACGTGCAAAAACTGCAAAATATTGCCTAATTCGATGATATTTTGTTTAAATCACATAAAGGAAAAGGGGATGATAAACGTCAAAATATTGCTAAATTCGATGATGAGTACGAAACAAAAATGCAAGGAAACTTGCTTAAAATGCAATATTATGCGAAAATCTGAGATATGAAGGCCAAATCACATATCGTGATACTACATGAAATAGTATCGAAATATTGGAAAAAATGAATATATTTACGTAATATCAAACTACATGAAAACGTGAAAAAATCACTATTATTCAAAATTTGTGGATTTTAACTTCGAATCATAGAGCGAGGTTTCGTATTATTTAGATCCAACAAAAGACATATGACATTGTTGTTTCCAATACAAATGATAAAAATCAATGTGTTTTCATTAGAATGGACTAAAATGTTCCTGATTTTCCGTTTATATTACCGATGGAAGATGTACATATAAAATCGCTCTATTCCGGCTGAAACGTCGATATATGCAATAAAAACCGAACTTCTCCCCTTTTCAATATCTTACTCAGTATTTTAACGAGAAACAAATAAATGATTGAAAATGAAGTATTTAGGGTTATTATCTAATCAATTATGTGTTTGTATCATTTTTATCGTATAATTAATGAATTAATAACAATAAACTGAAAATTCACAAAAACGTGGAAAAACAGCAAAATATTGCCTAATTTGATGATATTTTGTTTAAATCACATAAAGGAAAAAATAGATGATAAACGTCAAAATATTGCTAAATTCGATGATGTTTAGTACGAAACAAAAGTTCAAGAAAACTTGCTTAAAATGCAATATTATGCGAAAATCTGAGATATGAAGGCTAAATCACATATCGTGATACTACATGAAATAGTATCGAAATATTGGTAAAAATTAATATATTTACGTAATATCAAACTACATGAAAACGTGAAAAAATCACTATTATTCAAAATTTGTGGATTTTAACTTCGAATCATAGAGCGAGGTTTCGTATTATTTAGATCCAAGAAAAGATATATGACAATGTTGTTTCCAATACAAATGATAAAAATCAATGTGTTTTCATTAGAATGGACTAAAATGTTCCTGATTTTCCGTTTATATTACCGATGGAAGATGTACACCTAAAACCGCACAATTCCGGCTGAAACGTCGATATATGCAATAAAAACCGAACTTCTCCCGTTTTCAATATCTTACTCAGTATTTCAACGAGAAACAAATAGATAATTGAAGATGAAGAATTTAAATTTATTATCTAATCAATTACGTGTTTGTATCATATTTATCGTATAGTTTATGAATTATTACCATTAAACTGAAAATTCGCAAAAACGTGAAAAAACTGCAAAATATTGCCTAATTCGATGATATTTTGTTTAAATCACATAAAGGAAAAGGGGATGATAAACGTCAAAATATTGCTAAATTCGATGATGAGTACGAAACAAAAATGCAAGGAAACTTGCTTAAAATGCAATATTATGCGAAAATCTGAGATATGAAGGCCAAATCACATATCGTGATACTACTTGAAATAGTATCGAAATATTGGTAAAAATGAATATATTTACGTAATATCAAACTACATGAAAACGTGAAAAAATCACTATTATTCAAAATTTGTGGATTTTAACTTCGAATCATAGAGCGAGGTTTCGTATTATTTAGATCCAACAAAAGACATATGACATTGTTGTTTCCAATACAAATGATAAAAATCAATGTGTTTTCATTAGAATGGACTAAAATGTTCCTGATTTTCCGTTTATATTACCGATGGAAGATGTCCATATAAAATCGCTCTATTCCGGCTGAAACGTCGATATATGCAATAAAAACCGAACTTCTCCCCTTTTCAATATGTTACTCAGTATTTTAACGAGAAACAAATAGATGATTGAAAATGAAGTATTTAGGGTTATTATCTAATCAATTATGTGTTTGTATCATTTTTATCGTATAATTAATGAATTAATAACAATAAAGTGAAAATTCACAAAAACGTAGAAAAACAGCAAAATATTGCCTAATTCGATGATATTTTGTTTAAATCACATAAAGGAAAAAGGAGATGATTAACGTCAAAATATTGCTAAATTCGATGATGTTTAGTACGAAACAAAAATGCAAGAAAACTTGCTTAAAATGCAATATTATGCGAAAATCTGAGATATGAAGGCCAAATCACATATCGTGATACTACATGAAATAGTATCGAAATATTGGTAAAAATGAATATATTTACGTAATATCAAACTACATGAAAACGTGAAAAAATCACTATTATTCAAAATTTGTGGATTTTAACTTCGAATCATAGAGCGAGGTTTCGTATTATTTAGATCCAAGAAAAGATATATGACAATGTTGTTTCCAATACAAATGATAAAAATCAATGTGTTTTCATTAGAATGGACTAAAATGTTCCTGATTTTCCGTTTATATTACCGATGGAAGATGTACACCTAAAACCGCACAATTCCGGCTGAAACGTCGATATATGCAATAAAAACCGAACTTCTCCCGTTTTCAATATCTTACTCAGTATTTCAACGAGAAACAAATAGATAATTGAAGATGAAGAATTTAAATTTATTATCTTATCAATTACGTGTTTGTATCATATTTATCGTATAGTTTATGAATTATTACCATTAAACTGAAAATTCGCAAAAACGTGCAAAAACTGCAAAATATTGCCTAATTCGATGATATTTTGTTTAAATCACATAAAGGAAAAGGGGATGATAAACGTCAAAATATTGCTAAATTCGATGATGTTTAGTACGAAACAAAAATGCAAGAAAACTTGCTTAAAATGCAAAATTATGCGAAAATCTGAGATATGAAGGCCAAATCACATATCGTGATACTACATGAAACAGTATCGAAATATTGGTAAAAATGAATATATTTACGTAATATCAAACTACATGAAAACGTGAAAAAATCACTATTATTCCAAATTTGTGGATTTTAACTTCGAATCATAGAGCGAGGTTTCGTATTATTTAGATCCAACAAAAGACATATGACAATGTTGTTTCCAATACAAATGATAAAAATCAATGTGTTTTCATTAGAATTAACTAAAATGTTCCTGATTTTCCGTTTATATTACCGATGGAAGATGTACACGTAAAATCGCTCTATTCCGGCTGAAACGTCAATATATGCAATAAAAACCGAACTTCTTCCCTTTTCAAAATCTTACTCAGTATTTTAACGAGAAACAAATAGATGATTGAAAATGAAGTATTTAAGGTATAATCTATAATATACTAAATAATAATATACTAAATATAATATATTTATATATTATATATATATATATATAATATAATATATATAATATACTAAATAATATACTATAATATACTATAATATACTAAAAAGTATAATCTAATCAATTATGTGTTTGTATCATTTTTATCGTATATTTAATAAATTAATAACAATAAACTGGAAATTTACAAAACGTGGAAAAACTGCAAAATATTGCCTAATTCGATGATATTTTGTTTATATCACATAAAGGAAAAAGGAGATGATAAACGTCAAAATATTACTAAATTCGATGATTTTTAGTACAAACAAAATGCAAGAAAACTTGCTTAAAATGCAATATTATGCGATATTCTGAGACTTGAAGGCCAAATCACATATCGTGATACTACATGAAATAGTATCGAAATATTGGTAAAAATGAATATATTTACGTAATATCAAACTACATGAAAACGTGAAAAAATCACTATTATTCCAAATTTGTGGATTTTAACTTCGAATCATAGAGCGAGGTTTCGTATTATTTAGATCCAACAAAAGACATATGACAATGTTGTTTCCAATACAAATGATAAAAATCAATGTGTTTTAATTAGAATGGACTAAAATGTTCCTGATTTTCCGTTTATATTACCGATGGAAGATGTACACCTAAAACCGCACAATTCCGGCTGAAACGTCGATATATGCAATAATAACCGAACTTCTCCCGTTTTCAATATCTTACTCAGTATTTCAACGAGAAACAAATAGATAATTGAAGATGAAGAATTTAAATTTATTATCTAATCAATTACGTGTTTGTATCACATTTATCGTATAGTTTATGAATTATTACCATTAAACTGAAAATTCGCAAAAACGTGCAAAAACTGCAAAATATTGCCTAATTCGATGATATTTTGTTTAAATCACATAAAGGAAAAGGGGATGATAAACGTCAAAATATTGCTAAATTCGATGATGTTTAGTACGAAACAAAAATGCAAGAAAACTTGCTTAAAATGCAATATTATGCGAAAATCTGAGATATGAAGGCCAAATCACATATCGTGATACTACATGAAATAGTATCGAAATATTGGTAAAAATGAATATATTTACGTAATATCAAACTACATGAAAACGTGAAAAAATCACTATTATTCCAAATTTGTGGATTTTAACTTCGAATCATAGAGCGAGGTTTCGTATTATTTAGATCCAACAAAAGACATATGACAATGTTGTTTCCAATACAAATGATAAAAATCAATGTGTTTTCATTAGAATTAACTAAAATGTTCCTGATTTTCCGTTTATATTACCAATGGAAGATGTACACGTAAAATCGCTCTATTCAGGCTGAAACGTCGATATATGCAATAAAAACCGAACTTCTTCCCTTTTCAAAATCTTACTCAGTATTTTAACGAGAAACAAATAGATAATTGAAGATGAAGAATTTAAATTTATTATCTAATCAATTACGTGTTTGTATCTTATTTATCGTATAGTTTATGAATTATTACCATTAAACTGAAAATTCGCAAAAACGTGCAAAAACTGCAAAATATTGCCTAATTCGATGATATTTTGTTTAAATCACATAAAGGAAAAGGGGATGATAAACGTCAAAATATTGCTAAATTCGATGATGTTTAGTACGAAACAAAAATGCAAGAAAACTTGCTTAAAATGCAAAATTATGCGAAAATCTGAGATATGAAGGCCAAATCACATATCGTGATACTACATGAAACAGTATCGAAATATTGGTAAAAATGAATATATTTACGTAATATCAAACTACATGAAAACGTGAAAAAATCACTATTATTCCAAATTTGTGGATTTTAACTTCGAATCATAGAACGAGGTTTCGTATTATTTAGATCCAACAAAAGACATATGACAATGTTGTTTCCAATACAAATGATAAAAATCAATGTGTTTTCATTAGAATTAACTAAAATGTTCCTGATTTTCCGTTTATATTACCGATGGAAGATGTACACGTAAAATCGCTCTATTCCGGCTGAAACGTCGATATATGCAATAAAAACCGAACTTCTTCCCTTTTCAAAATCTTACTCAGTATTTTAACGAGAAACAAATAGATGATTGAAAATGAAGTATTTAAGGTATAATCTATAATATACTAAATAATAATATACTAAATATAAGATATTTATATATTTATATAATATATATAATATAATATAAATATATAATATACTAAATAATATACTATAATATACTATAATATACTAAAAAGTATAATCTAATCAATTATGTGTTTGTATCATTTTTATCGTATATTTAATAAATTAATAACAATAAACTGGAAATTTACAAAACGTGGAAAAACTGCAAAATATTGCCTAATTCGATGATATTTTGTTTATATCACATAAAGGAAAAAGGAGATGATAAACGTCAAAATATTACTAAATTCGATGATTTTTAGTACAAACAAAATGCAAGAAAACTTGCTTAAAATGCAATATTATGCGATATTCTGAGACTTGAAGGCCAAATCACATATCGTGATACTACATGAAATAGTATCGAAATATTGGTAAAAATGAATATATTTACGTAATATCAAACTACATGAAAACGTGGAAAAATCACTATTATTCCACATTTGTGGATTTTAACTTCGAATCATAAAGCGAGGTTTCGTATTATTTAGATCCAAGAAAAGACATATGACAATGTTGTTTCCAATACAAATGATAAAAATCAATGTGTTTTAATTAGAATGGACTAAAATGTTCCTGATTTTCCGTTTATATTACCGATGGAAGATGTACACCTAAAACCGCACAATTCCGGCTGAAACGTCGATATATGCAATAATAACCGAACTTCTCCCGTTTTCAATATCTTACTCAGTATTTCAACGAGAAACAAATAGATAATTGAAGATGAAGAATTTAAATTTATTATCTAATCAATTACGTGTTTGTATCATATTTATCGTATAGTTTATGAATTATTACCATTAAACTGAAAATTCGCAAAAACGTGCAAAAACTGCAAAATATTGCCTAATTCGATGATATTTTGTTTAAATCACATAAAGGAAAAGGGGATGATAAACGTCAAAATATTGCTAAATTCGATGATGTTTAGTACGAAACAAAAATGCAAGAAAACTTGCTTAAAATGCAATATTATGCGAAAATCTGAGATATGAAGGCCAAATCACATATCGTGATACTACATGAAATAGTATCGAAATATTGGTAAAAATGAATATATTTACGTAATATCAAACTACATGAAAACGTGAAAAAATCACTATTATTCCAAATTTGTGGATTTTAACTTCGAATCATAGAGCGAGGTTTCGTATTATTTAGATCCAACAAAAGACATATGACAATGTTGTTTCCAATACAAATGATAAAAATCAATGTGTTTTCATTAGAATTAACTAAAATGTTCCTGATTTTCCGTTTATATTACCAATGGAAGATGTACACGTAAAATCGCTCTATTCAGGCTGAAACGTCGATATATGCAATAAAAACCGAACTTCTTCCCTTTTCAAAATCTTACTCAGTATTTTAACGAGAAACAAATAGATGATTGAAAATGAAGTATTTAAGGTATAATCTATAATATACTAAATAATAATAGACTAAATATAATATATTTATATATTATATATAATATATATAATATAATATATATATATAATATACTAAATAATATACTATAATATACTAAAAAGTATAATCTAATCAATTATGTGTTTGTATCATTTTTATCGTATATTTAATAAATTAATAACAATAAACTGGAAATTTACAAAACGTGGAAAAACTGCAAAATATTGCCTAATTCGATGATATTTTGTTTATATCACATAAAGGAAAAAAGGAGATGATAAACGTCAAAATATTACTAAATTCGATGATTTTTAGTACAAACAAAATGCAAGAAAACTTGCTTAAAATGCAATATTATGCGATATTCTGAGACTTGAAGGCCAAATCACATATCGTGATACTACATGAAATAGTATCGAAATATTGGTAAAAATGAATATATTTACGTAATATCAAACTACATGAAAACGTGGAAAAATCACTATTATTCCAAATTTGTGGATTTTAACTTCGAATCATAAAGCGAGGTTTCGTATTATTTAGATCCAAGAAAAGACATATGACAATGTTGTTTCCAATACAAATGATAAAAATCAATGTGTTTTAATTAGAATGGACTAAAATGTTCCTGATTTTCCGTTTATATTACCGATGGAAGATGTACACCTAAAACTGCACAATTCCGGCTGAAACGTCGATATATGCAATAATAACCGAACTTCTCCCGTTTTCAATATCTTACTCAGTATTTCAACGAGAAACAAATAGATAATTGAAGATGAAGAATTTAAATTTATTATCTAATCAATTACGTGTTTGTATCTTATTTATCGTATAGTTTATGAATTATTACCATTAAACTGAAAATTCGCAAAAACGTGCAAAAACTGCAAAATATTGCCTAATTCGATGATATTTTGTTTAAATCACATAAAGGAAAAGGGGATGATAAACGTCAAAATATTGCTAAATTCGATGATGTTTAGTACGAAACAAAAATGCAAGAAAACTTGCTTAAAATGCAATATTATGCGAAAATCTGAGATATGAAGGCCAAATCACATATCGTGATACTACATGAAATAGTATCGAAATATTGGTAAAAATGAATATATTTACGTAATATCAAACTACATGAAAACGTGAAAAAATCACTATTATTCCAAATTTGTGGATTTTAACTTCGAATCATAGAGCGAGGTTTCGTATTATTTAGATCCAACAAAAGACATATGACAATGTTGTTTCCAATACAAATGATAAAAATCAATGTGTTTTCATTAGATTTACCTAAAAATGTTCCTGATTTTCCGTTATATTACCGATGGAAGATGTACACGTAAAATCGCTCTATTCCGGCCTGAAAACGTCGATATATGCAATGAAAACCGAACTTCTCCCCTTTTCAATATCTTACTCAGTATTTTAACGAGAAACAAATAGATGATTGAAAATGAAGTATTTAGGGTTATTATCTAATCAATTATGTGTTGTATCATTTTTTATCGTATAATTAATGAATTAATAACAATAAACTGGAAATTTACAAAACGTGGAAAAAACTGCAAAATATTGCCTAATTCGATATTTTGTTTATATCACATAAAGGAAAAAGGAGATGATAAACGTCAAAATATTACTAAATTCGATGATTTTTAGTACGAACAAAATGCAAGAAAACTTGCATAATATGCAATATTATGCGATATTCTGAGATTTGAAGGCCAAATCACATAATCGTTGATACTACATGAAATAGTATCGAAATTATGATAAAAATGAATAAATATATTTACGTAATATAAAGCTACATGAAAAACGTGAAAAAGTCACTATGATACCAAATTTTAGGATTTTTAACTTCGAATCATAAAGCGAGGTTTCGTATTATTTAGATCCAAGAAAAGACATATGACAATTCTTGTTTCCAATACAAATGATAAAAATCAATTTGTTTTCATTAGAATTAACTAAAATGTTCCTGATTTTTCGTTTATATTACCGATGGAAGATGTACACGTAAAACCACTCTATTCCGGCTGAAACGTCGATATATGCAATAAAAACCGAACTTCTTCCCTTTTCAAAATCTTACTCAGTATTTTAACGAGAAACAAATAGATGATTGAAAATGAAGTATTTAAGGTATAATCTATAATATAACTAAATAATAATATACTAAATATAAGATATTTATAGTATTATATATAATATATATAATATAATATAATATATATAATATACTATAATAATATACTATAATATACTATAATATACTAAAAAGTATAATCTAATCAATTATGTGTTTGTATCATTTTTATCGTATATTTAATAAATTAATAACAATAAACTGGAAATTTACAAAACGTGGAAAAACTGCAAAATATTGCCTAATTCGATGATATTTTGTTTATATCACATAAAGGAAAAAGGAGATGATAAACGTCAAAATATTACTAAATTCGATGATTTTTAGTACAAACAAAATGCAAGAAAACTTGCTTAAAATGCAATATTATGCGATATTCTGAGACTTGAAGGCCAAATCACATATCGTGATACTACATGAAATAGTATCGAAATATTGGTAAAAATGAATATATTTACGTAATATCAAACTACATGAAAACGTGGAAAAATCACTATTATTCCACATTTGTGGATTTTAACTTCGAATCATAAAGCGAGGTTTCGTATTATTTAGATCCAAGAAAAGACATATGACAATGTTGTTTCCAATACAAATGATAAAAATCAATGTGTTTTAATTAGAATGGACTAAAATGTTCCTGATTTTCCGTTTATATTACCGATGGAAGATGTACACCTAAAACCGCACAATTCCGGCTGAAACGTCGATATATGCAATAATAACCGAACTTCTCCCGTTTTCAATATCTTACTCAGTATTTCAACGAGAAACAAATAGATAATTGAAGATGAAGAATTTAAATTTATTATCTAATCAATTACGTGTTTGTATCATATTTATCGTATAGTTTATGAATTATTACCATTAAACTGAAAATTCGCAAAAACGTGCAAAAACTGCAAAATATTGCCTAATTCGATGATATTTTGTTTAAATCACATAAAGGAAAAGGGGATGATAAACGTCAAAATATTGCTAAATTCGATGATGTTTAGTACGAAACAAAAATGCAAGAAAACTTGCTTAAAATGCAATATTATGCGAAAATCTGAGATATGAAGGCCAAATCACATATCGTGATACTACATGAAATAGTATCGAAATATTGGTAAAAATGAATATATTTACGTAATATCAAACTACATGAAAACGTGAAAAAATCACTATTATTCCAAATTTGTGGATTTTAACTTCGAATCATAGAGCGAGGTTTCGTATTATTTAGATCCAACAAAAGACATATGACAATGTTGTTTCCAATACAAATGATAAAAATCAATGTGTTTTCATTAGAATTAACTAAAATGTTCCTGATTTTCCGTTTATATTACCAATGGAAGATGTACACGTAAAATCGCTCTATTCAGGCTGAAACGTCGATATATGCAATAAAAACCGAACTTCTTCCCTTTCAAAATCTTACTCAGTATTTTAACGAGAAACAAATAGATGATTGAAAATGAAGTATTTAAGGTATAATCTATAATATACTAAATAATAATAGACTAAATATAATATATTTATATATTATATATAATATATATAATATAATATAATATATAAATATACTAAATAATATACTATAATATACTAAAAAGTATAATCTAATCAATTATGTGTTTGTATCATTTTTCGTATATTTAATAAATTAATAACAATAAACTGGAAATTTACAAAACGTGGAAAAACTGCAAAATATTGCCTAATTCGATGATATTTTGTTTATATCACATAAAGGAAAAAAGGAGATGATAAACGTCAAAATATTACTAAATTCGATGATTTTTAGTACAAACAAAATGCAAGAAAACTTGCTTAAAATGCAATATTATGCGATATTCTGAGACTTGAAGGCCAAATCACATATCGTGATACTACATGAAATAGTATCGAAATATTGGTAAAAATGAATATATTTACGTAATATCAAACTACATGAAAACGTGGAAAAATCACTATTATTCCAAATTTGTGGATTTTAACTTCGAATCATAAAGCGAGGTTTCGTATTATTTAGATCCAAGAAAAGACATATGACAATGTTGTTTCCAATACAAATGATAAAAATCAATGTGTTTTAATTAGAATGGACTAAAATGTTCCTGATTTTCCGTTTATATTACCGATGGAAGATGTACACCTAAAACTGCACATTCCGGCTGAAACGTCGATATATGCAATAATAACAACGAACTTCTCCCGTTTTCAATATCTTACTCAGTATTTCAACGAGAAACAAATAGATAATTGAAGATGAAGAATTTAAATTTATTATCTAATCAATTACGTGTTTGTATCTTATTTATCGTATAGTTTATGAATTATTACCATTAAACTGAAAATTCGCAAAAACGTGCAAAAACTGCAAAATATTGCCTAATTCGATGATATTTTGTTTAAATCACATAAAGGAAAAGGGGATGATAAACGTCAAAATTGCTAAATTCGATGATGTTTAGTACGAACAAAAATGCAAGAAAACTTGCTTAAAATGCAATATTATGCGAAAATCTGAGATATGAAGGCCAAATCACATATCGTGATACTACATGAAATAGTATCGAAATATTGGTAAAAATGAATATATTTACGTAATATCAAACTACATGAAAACGTGAAAAAATCACTATTATTCCAAATTTGTGGATTTTAACTTCGAATCATAGAGCGAGGTTTCGTATTATTTAGATCCAACAAAACATATGACAATGTTGTTTCCAATACAAATGATAAAAATCAATGTGTTTTCATTAGATTTACCTAAAATGTTCCTGATTTTCCGTTTATATTACCGATGGAAGATGTACACGTAAAATCGCTCTATTCCGGCTGAAACGTCGATATATGCAATGAAAACCGAACTTCTCCCCTTTTCAATATCTTACTCAGTATTTTAACGAGAAACAAATAGATGATTGAAAATGAAGTATTTAGGGTTATTATCTAATCAATTATGTGTTTGTATCATTTTTATCGTATAATTAATGAATTAATAACAATAAACTGGAAATTTACAAAACGTGGAAAAACTGCAAAATATTGCCTAATTCGATATTTTGTTTATATCACATAAAGGAAAAAGGAGATGATAAACGTCAAAATATTACTAAATTCGATGATTTTTAGTACGAACAAAATGCAAGAAAACTTGCATAATATGCAATATTATGCGATATTCTGAGATTTGAAGGCCAAATCACATATCGTGATACTACATGAAATAGTATCGAAATTATGATAAAAATGAATAAATATATTTACGTAATATAAAGCTACATGAAAAACGTGAAAAAAGTCACTATGATACCAAATTTTAGGATTTTAACTTCGAATCATAAAGCGAGGTTTCGTATTATTTAGATCCAAGAAAAGACATATGACAATCTTGTTTCCATACAAATGATAAAAATCAATTTGTTTTCATTAGAATTAACTAAAATGTTCCTGATTTTTCGTTTATATTACCGATGGAAGATGTACACGTAAAACCACTCTATTCCGGCTGAAACGTCGATATATGCAATAAAAACAGAACTTCTTCCCTTTTCAATATCTTACTCAGTATTTCAACGAGAAACAAATAGATGATTGAAAATGAAGTATTTAAGGGTATTATCTAATCAATTATGTGTTTGTATAATTTTTATCGTATATTTATTGAATTATCAACAATAAACTGGAAATTTACAAAACGTGGAAAAACAGCAAAATATTGCCTAATTCGATGATATTTTGTTTAAATCACATAAAGGAAAAAGGAGATGATAAACGTCAAAATATTGCTAAATTCGATGATGTTTAGTACGAAACAAAAATGCAAGAAAACTTGCTTAAAATGCAATATTATGCGAAAATCTGAGATATGAAGGCCAAATCACATATCGTGATACTACATGAAATAGTATCGAAATATTGGTAAAAATGAATATATTTACGTAATATCAAACTACATGAAAACGTAAAAAAATCACTATTATTCCAAATTTGTGGATTTTAACTTCGAACCATAGAGCCAGGTTTCGTATTATTTAGATCCAACAAAACACATATGACAATGTTGTTTCCAATACAAATGATAAAAATCAATGTGTTTTCATTAGAATGGACTAAAATGTTCCTGATTTTCCGTTTATATTACCGATGGAAGATGTTCACCTAAAACCGCACAATTCCGGCTGAAACGTCGATATATGCAATAAAAACCGAACTTCTCCCCTTTTCAATATCTTACTCAGTATTTCAACGAAAAACAAATAGATAATTGAAGATGAAGAATTTAAGTTTATTATCTAATCAATTACGTGTTTGTATCATATTTATCGTATATTTTATGAATTAATACCATTAAAATGAAAATTCGCAAAAACGTGCAAAAACGGCAAAATATTGCCTAATTCGATGATATTTTGTTTAAATCACATAAAGGAAAAGGGGATGATAAACGTCAAAATATTGCTAAATTCGATGATGTTTAGTACGAAACAAAATGCAAGAAATCCTGCTTAAAATGCAATATTATGCGAAAATCTGAGATATGAAGGCCAAATCACATATCGTGATACTACATGAAATAGTATCGAAATATTGGTAAAAATGAATATATTTACGTAATATCAAACTACATGAAAACGTGAGAAAATCACTATTATTCCAAATTTGTGGATTTTAACTTCGAATCATAGTGCGAGGTTTCGTATTATTTAGATCCAACAAAGACATATGACAATGTTGTTTCCAATACAAATGATAAAAATCAATGTGTTTTCATTAGAATTAACTAAAATGTTCCTGATTTTCCGTTTTTATTACCGATGGAAGATGTACACGTAAAATCGCCCTATTCCGGCTGAAACGTCGATATATGCAATAAAAACCGCACTTCTCCCTTTTCAATATCTTACTCAGTATTTTAACGAGAAACAAATAGTTGATTGAAAATGAGGTATTTAAGATTAATTTCTAATCAATTACGTGTTTGCATCATTTTTACCGTATATTTAATGTATTAATAACAATAAACTGAAAATTCACAAAAACGTTGAAAAACAGCAAAATATTGCCTATTTCGATGATATTTTGTTTAAATCACATAAAGAGAAAGGGATGATAAATGTCAAAATACTGCTAAATTCGATGATGGTTAGTACGAAACAAAATGCAAGAAAACTTGCTTAAAAATGCCAATATTATGCGAAAATCTGAGATATGAAGGCCAAATCACATATCGTGATACTACATGAAATAGTATTACGAAATATTGGTAAAAATGAATATATTTACGTAATATCAAACTACATGAAAACGTAAAAATGTCAATATTATTCCAAATTTGAGGATTTTAACGTCGAATCACAGAGCGAGGTTTCATATTATTTAGATCCAAGAAAAGACATATGACAATGTTGTTTCCATACAAATGATAAAAATCAATGTGTTTTCATTAGAATTAACTAAAATGTTCCTGATTTTTTGTTATATTACTGATGGAAGGTATATACGTAAAACCGCTCTATTCCGGCTGAAACGTCGATATATGCAATAAAAAACCGAACTTCTCCCCTTTTCAATATCTTACTCAGTATTTCAACGAGAAACAAATATATGATGGAAAATGAAGTATTTAAGGTTATTATCTAATCAATTTGTGTTTGTATCATTTTTATCATATATTTAATGAATTATTTCCTATAAACTGGAAATTCACAAAAACGTGGAAAAAACAGCAAGATTTTGCCTAATTTGATGATATTTTGTTTATATCACATAAAGGAAAAAGGGAGATGATCAACGTCAAAATATTATTAATTCGATGATTTTTAGTACAAAAGAAAATGCAAGAAAATTTGCTTAAAATGCAATATTATGCGAAACTCTGAGATTTGAAGGCCAAATCACATATCGTGATACTACATGAAAATAGTATCGAAATATTGGTAAAAATGATATATTTACGTAATATCAAACTACATGAAAAACGTGAAAAAAGCCACTATTATACCAAATTTGAGGATTTTACCTTCGAATCATAAAGCGAGGTTTCGTATTTTTTAGATCCAAGAAAGACATATGACAATGTTGTTTCCAATACAAATAATAAAAATAAATGTGTTTTCATTACAATTACCTAAAATTTTCCTGATTTTCCGTTTATATTACCGATGGAAGATGTACACGTAAAACCGTTCAATTCCAGCTGAAACGTCGATATATGCAATAAAAACCGAACTTCTCCCCTTTTCAATATCTTACTCAGTATTTTCAAGAGAAACAAATATTTGATTGAAAATGAGGTATTTAAGAAAATGATAAACGTGAAAATATTACTAAATTCGATGATTTTAGTACGAAAGAAAATGCAAGCAAACTTGCTTAAAATGCAATATTATGCGAAATTCTGAGATTTTAAACCCAAATTCACATATCGTGATACTACATGAAATAGTATCGAAATATTGGTAAAAATGAATATATTACGTAATATCAAACTACATGAAAAACGTGAAAATAGTCACTATCATACCAAATTTGAGGATTTTACCTTCGAATCATAAAGCGAGGTTTCGTATTTTATAGATCCAAGAAAAGACATATGACAATGTTATTTCCAATACAAATACTAAAAATCAATGTGTTTTCATTAGAATTACCTAAAATGTTCCTGATTTTCCGTTTATATTACTGAGGAAGATGTACACGTAAAACCGTTCAATCCAGCTGAAACGTCGATATATGCAATAAAAGCGAAACTTCTTCTCCATTTTTCAATATCTTACTCAGTATTTTCACGAGAAACAAATAGTTGATTGAAAATGAGGTATTTAAGATTAATTTCTAATCATTTACGTGTTTGCATCATTTTATCGTATATTTATTGTATTAATAACAATAAACTGAAAATTCACATAAACGTTGAAAAACGGCAAAATATTGCCTAATTCGATGATATTTTGTTTAAATCACAAAAAGGAAAAGGGGATGATAAACGTCAAAATATTGATAAATTCGATGTTGTTTAGTACGAATAAAATGCAAGAAAACTTGATTAAAATGCAATATTATGCGAAAATCTGAGATATGAAGGCCAAATCACATATCGTGATACTACATGAAATAGTATCGAAATATTGGTAAAAATGAATATATTTACGTAATATCAAACTACATGAAAAAACGTGAAAAAAGTCACTATTATACCAAATTTGAGGATTTTACCTTCGAATTATAAAGCGAGGTTTCGTATTTTTTAGATCCAGGAAAAGACATATGACAATGTTGTTTCCAATACAAATGATAAAAATCAATGTGTTTTCATCAAAATTACCTAAAATGTTCCTGATTTTCCGTTATTATTACCGCGGAAGATGTACACGTAAAACCGTTCAATTCCAGCTTAAACGTCGATATATGCAATAAAAACCGAACTTCTCCCCTTACCAATATCTTACTCAGTATTTTCACGAGAAACAAATAGTTGATTGAAAATGAGGTATTTAAGATTAATTTCTAATCATTTACGTGTTTGCATCATTTTTATCGTATATTTAATGTATTAATAACAATAAACTGAAAATTCACAAAAACGTTGAAAAACGGGAAAATATTGAATAATTCGATGATATTTTGTTTAAATCACAAAAAAGAAAAGGGGATGATAAACGTCAAAATATTGCTAAATTCGATGATGTTTAGTACGAAACAAAATGCAAGAAAACTTTCTTAAAATGCAATATTATGCGAAAATCTGAGATATGAAGGCCAAATCACATATCGTGATACTACATGAAATAGTATCGAAATATTGGTAAAAATGAATATATGTACGTAATATCAAACAACATGAAAAACGTGAAAATGTCAATATTATTCCAAATTTGAGGATTTTAACGTCGAATCATAGAGCGAGGTTTCGTATTATTTAGATCCAAGAAAAGACATATGACAATGTTGTTTCCAATACAAATGATAAAAATCAATGTGTTTTCATTAGAATTAACTAAAATGTTCCTGATTTTTTGTTTATATTACCGATGGAAGGTATATACGTAAAACCGCTCTATTCCGGCTGAAACGTCGATATATGAAATAAAAACCGAACTTCTCCCCTTTTCAATATCTTAATCAGTATTTCAACGAGAAACAAATAGATGATTGAAAATGAAGAATTTAAGGTTATTATCTAATCAATTTTGTGTTTGTATCATTTTTATCGTATATTTAATGAATTAATACCAATAAACTGGAAATTCACAAAAACGTGGAAAAACAGCAAAATATTGCCTAATTCGATGATATTTTGTTTATATCACATAAAGGAAAAGGGAGATGATAAACGTCAAAATATTACTAAATTCGATGATTTTTAGTACGAAAGAAAATGCAAGAAAATTTGCTTAAAATGCCATGTTATGCGAAATTCTGAGATTTGAAGGTCAAATCACATATCGTGATACTACATGAAATAGTATCGAAATATTGGTAAAAATGAATATATTTACGTAATATCAAACTACATGAAAAACGTGAAAAAAGTCACTATTATACCAAATTTGAGGATTTTACCTTCGAATTATTAAGCGATATTTCGTAATTTTTTGATCCAAGAAAAGACACATGACAATGTTGTCTCCAATACAAATAATAAAAATCAATGTGTTTTCATTAGAATTACCTAAAATATTCCTGATTTTCCGTTTACATTACCGAGGAAGATGTACACGTAAAACCGTTCAGTTCCAGCTGAAACGTCGATATATGCAATAAAAACAGAACTTCCCCCCTTTTCAATATCCTACTCAGTATTTTCACGAGAAACAAATAGTTGATTGAAAATGAGGTATTTAAGATTCATTTCTAATCAATTACGTGTTTGCATCATTTTTATCGTATATTTAATGTATTAATAACAATAAACTGAAAATTCACAAAAACGTTGAAAAACAGCAAAATATTGCCTATTTCGATGATATTTTGTTTAAATCACATAAAGGAAAAGGGGATGATAAACGTCAAAATACTGCTAAATTCGATGATGGTTAGTGCGAAACAAAATGCAAGAAAACTTGCTTAAAATGCAATATTATGCGAAAATCTGAGATATGAAGGCCAAATCACATATCGTGATACTACATGAAATAGTATCGAAATATTGGTAAAAATTAATATATTTACGTAATATCAAACTACATGAAAAACGTAAAAATGTCAATATTATTCCAAATTTGAGGATTTTACCGTCGAATCATAGAGCGAGGTTTCATATTATTTAGATCCAAGAAAAGACATATGACAATGTTGTTTCCAATACAAATGATAAAAATCAATGTGTTTTCATTAGAATTAACTAAAATGTTCCTGATTTTTTGTTTATATTACTGATGGAAGGTATATACGTAAAACCGCTCTATTCCGGCTGAAACGTCGATATATGCAATAAAAACCGAACTTCTCCCCTTTTCAATATCTTACTCAGTATTTCAACGAGAAACAAATATATGATTGAAAATGAAGTATTTAAAGTTATTATCTAATAAATTTTGTGTTTGTATCATTTTTATCATATATTTAATGAATTAATACCAATAAACTGGAAATTCACAAAAACGTAGAAAAACAGCAAGATATTGCCTAATTTGATGATATTTTGTTTATATCACATAAATGAAAAGGGAGATGATCAACGTCAAAATATTACTAAATTCGATGATTTTTAGTACAAAAGAAAATGCAAGAAAACTTGCTTAAAATGCAATATTATGCGAAACTCTGAGATTTGAAGTCCAAATCACATATCGTGATACTACATGAAATAGTATCGAAATATTGGTAAAAATGAATATATTTACGTAATATCAAACCACATGAAAAACGTGAAAAAAGTCACTATTATACCAAATTTGAGGATTTTACCTTCGAATCATAAAGCGAGGTTTCGTATTTTTTAGATCCAAGAAAAGACATATGACAATGTTGTTTCCAATACAAATAATAAAAATAAATGTGTTTTCATTACAATTACCTAAAATGTTCCTGATTTTCCGTTTATATTACCGAGGAAGATGTACACGTAAAACCGTTCAATTCCAGCTGAAACGTCGATATATGCAATAAAAACAGAACTTCCCCCCTTTTCAATATCCTACTCAGTATTTTCACGAGAAACAAATAGTTGATTGAAAATGAGGTATTTAAGATTAATTTCTAATCATTTACGTGTTTGCATCATTTTTATCGTATATTTAATGTATTATTAACAATAAACTGAAAATTCCAAAAAACGTTGAAAAACGGCAAAATATTGCCTAATTCGATGATATTTTGTTTAAATCACAAAAAGGAAAAGGGGGATGATAAACGTCAAAATATTGCTAAATTCGAGGATGTTTAGTACGAAACAAAATGCAAGAAAACTTGCTTAAAATGCAATATTACGCGAAAATCTGAGATATGACGGCCAAATCACATATCGTGATACTACATGAAATAGTATCGAAATATTGGTAAAAATGAATATATTTACGTAATATCAAACTACATGAAAAACGTGAAAAAAAGTCACTATTATACCAAATTTGAGGATTTTACCTTCGAATCATAAATCGAGGTTTCGTATTTTATAGATCCAAGAAAAGACATATGACAATGTTGTTTCCAATACAAATGATAAAAATCAATGTGTTTTCATTTGAATTACCTAAAATGTTTTTCATTTTCCGTTTATATTACTGAGGAAGATGCACACGTAAAAAAGTTCAATTCCAGCTGAAACGTCGATATATTCAATAAAAACCGAACTTCCCCGTTTTCAATATCTTACTCAGTATTTTCACGAGAAACAAATAGTTGATTGAAAATGAGGTATTTAAGATTAATTTCTAATCATATACGTGTTTGCATCATTTTTATCGTATATTTAATGTATTAATAACAATAAACTGAAAATTCACAAAAACGTTGAAAAACGGCAAAATATTGCCTAATTCGATGATATTTTGTTTAAATCACAAAAAGAGAAAGGGGATGATAAACGTCAAAATATTGCTAAATTCGATGATGTTTAGTACGAAACAAAATGCAAGAAAACTTGCTTAAAATGCAATATTATGCTAAAATCTGAGATATGAAGGCCAAATCACATATCGTGATACTACATGAAATAGTATCGAAATACTGGTAAAAATGAATATATTTACGTAATATCAAACAACATGAAAAACGTGAAAAAAGTCACTATTATACCAAATTTGAGGATTTTACCTTCGAATTATAAAGCGATATTTCGTATTTTTTAGATCCAAGAAAAGACACATGACAATGTTGTTTCCAATACAAATGATAAAAATCAATGTGTTTTCATTAGAATTACCTAAAATGTTCCTGATTTTCCGTTTATATTACCGAGGAAGATGTACACGTAAAACCGTTCAATTCCAGCTGAAACGTCGATATATGCAATAAAAACAGAACTTCCCCCCTTTTCAATATCCTACTCAGTATTTTCACGAGAAACAAATAGTTGATTGAAAATGAGGTATTTAAGATTAATTTCTAATCATTTACGTGTTTGCATCATTTTTATCGTATATTTAATGTATTATTAACAATAAACTGAAAATTCCAAAAAACGTTGAAAAACGGCAAAATATTGCCTAATTCGATGATATTTTGTTTAAATCACAAAAAGGAAAAGGGGGATGATAAACGTCAAAATATTGCTAAATTCGATGATGTTTAGTACGAAACAAAATGCAAGAAAACTTGCTTAAAATGCAATATTACGCGAAAATCTGAGATATGAAGGCCAAATCACATATCGTGATACTACATGAAATAGTATCGAAATATTGGTGAAAATGAATATATTTACGTAATATCAAACTACATGAAAAACGTGAAAAAGTCAATATTATTCCAAATTTGAGGATTTTAACGTCGAATCATAGAGCGAGGTTTTGTATTATTTACATCCAAGAAAAGACATATGACAATGTTGTTTCCAATACAAATGATAAAAATCAATGTGTTTTAATTAGAATTACCTAAAATGTTCCTGATTTTCCGTTTATATTACCGAGGAAGATGCACACGAAAAACCGTTCAATTCCAGCTGAAACGTCGATATATGCAATAAAAACAGAACTTCCCCCCTTTTCAATATCCTACTCAGTATTTTCACGAGAAACAAATAGTTGATTGAAAATGAGGTATTTAAGATTAATTTCTAATCATTTACTTGTTTGCAACATTTTTATCGTATATTTAATGTATTATTAACAATAAACTGAAAATTTACAAAAACGTTGAAAAACGGCAAAATATTGCCTAATTCGATGATATTTTGTTTAAATCACAAAAAGGAAAAGGGGGATGATAAACGTCAAAATATTGTTAAATTCGATGATGTTTAGTACAAAACAAAATGCAAGAAAACTTTCTTAAAATGCAATATTACGCGAAAATCTGAGATATGAAGGCCAAATCACATATCGTGATACAACATGAAATAGTATCGAAATATTGGTAAAAATGAATATATTTACGTAATATCAAACTACATGAAAAACGTGAAAAAAGTCAATATTATTCCAAATTTGAGGATTTTAACGTCAAATCATAGAGCGAGGTTTCGTATTATTTAGATCCAAGAAAAGACATATGACAATGTTGTTTCCAATACAAATAATAAAAATCAATGTGTTTTCATTTGAATTACCTAAAATGTTTTTCATTTTCCGTTTATATTACTGAGGAAGATGCACACGTAAAAAAGTTAAATTCCAGCTGAAACGTCGATATATTCAATAAAAACCGAACTTCCCCCTTTTCAATATCTTACTCAGTATTTTCACGAGAAACAAATAGTTGATTGAAAATGAGGTATTTAAGATTAATTTCTAATCATATACGTGTTTGCATCATTTTTATCGTATATTTAATGTATTAATAACAATAAACTGAAAATTCACAAAAACGTTGAAAAACGGCAAAATATTGCCTAATTCGATGATATTTTGTTTAAATCACAAAAAGAGAAAGGGGATGATAAACGTCAAAATATTGCTAAATTCGATGATGTTTAGTACGAAAGAAAATGCAAGAAAACTTGCTTAAAGTGCAATATTATGCGAAACTCTGAGATTTGAAGGCCAAATCACATATCGTGATACTACATGAAATAGTATCGAAATATTGGTAAAAATGAATATATTTACGAAATATCAAACTACATGAAAAACGTGAAAAAAGTCACTATTATACCAAATTTGAGGATTTTACCTTCGAATCATAAAGCGAGGTTTCGTATTTTTTAGATCCAAGAAAAGACATATGACAATGTTGTTTCCAATACAAATAATAAAAATAAATGTGTTTTCATTACAATTACCTAAAATGTTCCTGATTTTCCGTTTATATTACCGAGGAAGATGTACACGTAAAACCGTTCAATTCCAGCTGAAACGTCGATATATGCAATAAAAACCGAACTTCTCCCCTTTTCAATATCGTACTCAGTATTTTAACGAGAAACAAATAGTTGATTGAAAATGAGGTATTTAAGATTAATTTCTAATCAATTACGTGTTTGGATCATTTTTATCGTATATTTAATGTATTAATAACAATAAACTGAAAATTCACAAAAACGTTGAAAAACAGCAAAATATTGCCTAATTCGATGATATTTTGTTTAAATCACATAAAGGAAAAGGGGATGATAAACGTCAAAATACTGCTAAATTCGATGATGGTTAGTACGAACCAAATGCAAGAAAATTTGCTTAAAATGCCATGTTATGCGAAATTCTGAGATTTGAAGGCCAAATCACATATCGTGATACTACATGAAATAGTATCGAAATATTGGTAAAAATGAATATATTTACGTAATATCAAACTACATGAAAAACGTGAAAAAAGTCACTATTATACCAAATTTGAGGATTTTACCTTCGAATCATAAATCGAGGTTTCGTATTTTATAGATCCAAGAAAAGACATATGACAATGTTGTTTCCAATACAAATGATAAAAATCAATGTGTTTTCATTTGAATTACCTAAAATGTTTTTCATTTTCCGTTTATATTACTGAGGAAGATGCACACGTAAAAAAGTTCAATTCCAGCTGAAACGTCGATATATTCAATAAAAACCGAACTTCCCCGTTTTCAATATCTTACTCAGTATTTTCACGAGAAACAAATAGTTGATTGAAAATGAGGTATTTAAGATTAATTTCTAATCATATACGTGTTTGCATCATTTTTATCGTATATTTAATGTATTAATAACAATAAACTGAAAATTCACAAAAACGTTGAAAAACGGCAAAATATTGCCTAATTCGATGATATTTTGTTTAAATCACAAAAAGAGAAAGGGGATGATAAACGTCAAAATATTGCTAAATTCGATGATGTTTAGTACGAAACAAAATGCAAGAAAACTTGCTTAAAATGCAATATTATGCTAAAATCTGAGATATGAAGGCCAAATCACATATCGTGATACTACATGAAATAGTATCGAAATACTGGTAAAAATGAATATATTTACGTAATATCAAACAACATGAAAAACGTGAAAAAAGTCACTATTATACCAAATTTGAGGATTTTACCTTCGAATTATAAAGCGATATTTCGTATTTTTTAGATCCAAGAAAAGACACATGACAATGTTGTTTCCAATACAAATAATAAAAATCAATGTGTTTTCATTAGAATTACCTAAAATGTTCCTGATTTTCCGTTTATATTACCGAGGAAGATGTACACGTAAAACCGTTCAATTCCAGCTGAAACGTCGATATATGCAATAAAAACAGAACTTCCCCCCTTTTCAATATCCTACTCAGTATTTTCACGAGAAACAAATAGTTGATTGAAAATGAGGTATTTAAGATTAATTTCTAATCATTTACGTGTTTGCATCATTTTTATCGTATATTTAATGTATTATTAACAATAAACTGAAAATTCCAAAAAACGTTGAAAAACGGCAAAATATTGCCTAATTCGATGATATTTTGTTTAAATCACAAAAAGGAAAAGGGGGATGATAAACGTCAAAATATTGCTAAATTCGATGATGTTTAGTACGAAACAAAATGCAAGAAAACTTGCTTAAAATGCAATATTACGCGAAAATCTGAGATATGAAGGCCAAATCACATATCGTGATACTACATGAAATAGTATCGAAATATTGGTGAAAATGAATATATTTACGTAATATCAAACTACATGAAAAACGTGAAAAAGTCAATATTATTCCAAATTTGAGGATTTTAACGTCGAATCATAGAGCGAGGTTTTGTATTATTTACATCCAAGAAAAGACATATGACAATGTTGTTTCCAATACAAATGATAAAAATCAATGTGTTTTAATTAGAATTACCTAAAATGTTCCTGATTTTCCGTTTATATTACCGAGGAAGATGCACACGTAAAACCGTTCAATTCCAGCTGAAACGTCGATAAATGCAATAAAAACAGAACTTCCCCCCTTTTCAATATCCTACTCAGTATTTTCACGAGAAACAAATAGTTGATTGAAAATGAGGTATTTAAGATTAATTTCTAATCATTTACTTGTTTGCAACATTTTTATCGTATATTTAATGTATTATTAACAATAAACTGAAAATTTACAAAAACGTTGAAAAACGGCAAAATATTGCCTAATTCGATGATATTTTGTTTAAATCACAAAAAGGAAAAGGG
This sequence comes from Procambarus clarkii, assembly GCF_040958095.1. Lineage (NCBI taxonomy): Eukaryota > Metazoa > Arthropoda > Malacostraca > Decapoda > Cambaridae > Procambarus > Procambarus clarkii. Next base: position 37,663,596 of record NC_091195.1, read on the forward strand.
GGATGATAAACGTCAAAATATTGTTAAATTCGATGATGTTTAGTACGAAACAAAATGCAAGAAAACTTTCTTAAAATGCAATATTACGCGAAAATCTGAGATATGAAGGCCAAATCACATATCGTGATACAACATGAAATAGTATCGAAATATTGGTAAAAATGAATATATTTACGTAATATCAAACTACATGAAAAACGTGAAAAAAGTCAATATTATTCCAAATTTGAGGATTTTAACGTCAAATCATAGAGCGAGGTTTCGTATTATTTAGATCCAAGAAAAGACATATGACAATGTTGTTTCCAATACAAATAATAAAAATCAATGTGTTTTCATTTGAATTACCTAAAATGTTTTTCATTTTCCGTTTATATTACTGAGGAAGATGCACACGTAAAAAAGTTCAATTCCAGCTGAAACGTCGATATATTCAATAAAAACCGAACTTCCCCCTTTTCAATATCTTACTCAGTATTTTCACGAGAAACAAATAGTTGATTGAAAATGAGGTATTTAAGATTAATTTCTAATCATATACGTGTTTGCATCATTTTTATCGTATATTTAATGTATTAATAACAATAAACTGAAAATTCACAAAAACGTTGAAAAACGGCAAAATATTGCCTAATTCGATGATATTTTGTTTAAATCACAAAAAGAGAAAGGGGATGATAAACGTCAAAATATTGCTAAATTCGATGATGTTTAGTACGAAAGAAAATGCAAGAAAACTTGCTTAAAGTGCAATATTATGCGAAACTCTGAGATTTGAAGGCCAAATCACATATCGTGATACTACATGAAATAGTATCGAAATATTGGTAAAAATGAATATATTTACGTAATATCAAACTACATGAAAAACGTGAAAAAAGTCACTATTATACCAAATTTGAGGATTTTACCTTCGAATCATAAAGCGAGGTTTCGTATTTTTTAGATCCAAGAAAAGACATATGACAATGTTGTTTCCAATACAAATAATAAAAATAAATGTGTTTTCATTACAATTACCTAAAATGTTCCTGATTTTCCGTTTATATTACCGAGGAAGATGTACACGTAAAACCGTTCAATTCCAGCTGAAACGTCGATATATGCAATAAAAACCGAACTTCTCCCCTTTTCAATATCGTACTCAGTATTTTAACGAGAAACAAATAGTTGATTGAAAATGAGGTATTTAAGATTAATTTCTAATCAATTACGTGTTTGGATCATTTTTATCGTATATTTAATGTATTAATAACAATAAACTGAAAATTCACAAAAACGTTGAAAAACAGCAAAATATTGCCTAATTCGATGATATTTTGTTTAAATCACATAAAGGAAAAGGGGATGATAAACGTCAAAATACTGCTAAATTCGATGATGGTTAGTACGAAACAAAATGCAAGAAAATTTGCTTAAAATGCCATGTTATGCGAAATTCTGAGATTTGAAGGCCAAATCACATATCGTGATACTACATGAAATAGTATCGAAATATTGGTAAAAATGAATATATTTACGTAATATCAAACTACATGAAAAACGTGAAAAAAGTCACTATTATACCAAATTTGAGGATTTTACCTTCGAATTATAAAGCGATATTTCGTATTTTTTAGATCCAATAAAAGACACATGACAATGTTGTTTCCAATACAAATAATAAAAATAAATGTGTTTTCATTAGAATTACCTAAAATGTTCCTGATTTTCCGTTTACATTACCGAGGAAGATGTACACGTAAAACCGTTCAGTTCCAGCTGAAACGTCGATATATGCAATAAAAACAGAACTTCCCCCCTTTTCAATATCCTACTCAGTATTTTCACGAGAAACAAATAGTTGATTGAAAATGAGGTATTTAAGATTGATTTCTAATCATTTACGTGTTTGCATCATTTTTATCGTATATTTAATGTATTATTAACAATAAACTGAAAATTCACAAAAACGTTGAAACGCGGCAAAATATTGCCTAATTCGATGATATTTTGTTTAAATCACAAAAAGGAAAAGGGGGATGATAAACGTCAAAATATTGTTAAATTCGATGATGTTTAGTACGAAACAAAATGCAAGAAAACTTGCTTAAAATGCAATATTACGCGAAAATCTGAGATATGAAGGCCAAATCACATATAGTGATACTACATGAAATAGTATCGAAATATTGGTAAAAATGAATATATTTACGTAATATCAAACTACATGAAAAACGTGAAAAAAGTCAATATTATTCCAAATTTGAGGATTTTAATGTCAAATCATAGAGCGAGGTTTCGTATTATTTAGATCCAAGAAAAGACATATGACAATGTTGTTTCCAATACAAATAATAAAAATCAATGTGTTTTCATTTGAATTACCTAAAATGTTTTTCATTTTCCGTTTATATTACTGAGGAAGATGCACACGTAAAAAAGTTCAATTCCAGCTGAAACGTCGATATATGCAATAAAAACAGAACTTCCCCCCTTTTCAATATCTTACTCAGTATTTTCACGAGAAACAAATAGTTGATTGAAAATGAGGTATTTAAGATTAATTTCTAATCATATACGTGTTTGCATCATTTTTATCGTATATTTAATGTATTAATAACAATAAACTGAAAATTCACAAAAACGTTGAAAAACGGCAAAATATTGCCTAATTCGATGATATTTTGTTTAAATCACAAAAAGAGAAAGGGGATGATAAACGTCAAAATATTGCTAAATTCGATGATGTTTAGTACGAAACAAAATGCAAGAAAACTTGCTTAAAATACAATATTATGCTAAAATCTGAGATATGAAGGCCAAATCACATATCGTGATACTACATGAAATAGTATCGAAATACTGGTAAAAATGAATATATTTACGTAATATCAAACTACATGAAAAACGTGAAAAAAGTCAATATTATTCCAAATTTGAGGATTTTAACGTCAAATCATTGAGCGAGGTTTCGTATTATTTAGATCCAAGAAAAGACATATGACAATGTTGTTTCCAATACAATTAATAAAAATCAATGTGTTTTCATTAGAAAATGTTCCAGATTTTTCGTTTATATTACCGATGGAAGATGTACACGTAAAACCGTTCAATTCCAGCTGAAACGTCGATATATGCAATAAAAACCGAACTTCTCCCCTTTTCAATATCTTACTCAGTATTTTAACGAGAAACAAATAGTTGATTGAAAATGAGGTATTTAAGATTAATTTCTAATCAATTACGTGTTTGCATCATTTTTATCGTATATTTAATGTATTAATAACAATAAACTGAAAATTCACAAAAACGTTGAAAAACAGCAAAATATTGCCTATTTCGATGATATTTTGTTTAAATCACATAAAGGAAAAGGGGATGATAAACGTCAAAATACTGCTAAATTCGATGATGGTTAGTACGAAACAAAATGCAAGAAAACTTGCTTAAAATGCAATATTATGCGAAAATCTGAGATATGAAGGCCAAATCACATATCGTGATACTACATGAAATAGTATCGAAATATTGGTAAAAATGAATATATTTACGTAATATCAAACTACATGAAAAACGTAAAAATGTCAATATTATTCCAAATTTGAGGATTTTACCGTCGAATCATAGAGCGAGGTTTCATATTATTTAGATCCAAGAAAAGACATATGACAATGTTGTTTCCAATACAAATGATAAAAATCAATGTGTTTTCATTAGAATTAACTAAAATGTTCCTGATTTTTTGTTTATATTACTGATGGAAGGTATATACGTAAAACCGCTCTATTCCGGCTGAAACGTCGATATATGCAATAAAAACCGAACTTCTCCCCTTTTCAATATCTTACTCAATATTTCAACGAGAAACAAATATATGATTGAAAATGAAGTATTTAAGGTTATTATCTAATCAATTTTGTGTTTTTTATCATTTTTATCATATATTTAATGAATTAATACCAATAAACTGGAAATTCACAAAAACGTAGAAAAACAGCAAGATATTGCCTAATTTGATGATATTTTGTTTATATCACATAAAGGAAAAGGGAGATGATCAACGTCAAAATATTACTAAATTCGATGATTTTTAGTACAAAAGAAAATGCAAGAAAACTTGCTTAAAATGCAATATTATGCGAAACTCTTAGATTTGAAGGCCAAATCACATATCGTGATACTACATGAAATAGTATCGAAATATTGGTAAAAATGAATATATTTACGTAATATCAAACTACATGAAAAACGTGAAAAAAGTCACTATTATACCAAATTTGAGGAGTTTACCTTCGAATCATAAAGCGAGGTTTCGTATTTTTTAGATCCAAGAAAAGACATATGACAATGTTATTTCCAATACAAATAATAAAAATAAATGTGTTTTCATTACAATTACCTAAAATGTTCCTGATTTTCCGTTTATATTACCGAGGAAGATGTATACGTAAAACCGTTCAATTCCAGCTGAAACGTCGATATATGCAATAAAAACAGAACTTCCCCCCTTTTCAATATCCTACTCAGTATTTTCACGAGAAACAAATAGTTGATTGAAAATGAGGTATTTAAGATTAATTTCTAATCATTTACGTGTTTGCATCATTTTTATCGTATATTTAATGTATTATTAACAATAAACTGAAAATTCACAAAAACGTTGAAACGGCAAAATATTGCCTAATTCGATGATATTTTGTTTAAATCACAAAAAGGAAAAGGAGGATGATAAACGTCAAAACATTGTTAAATTCGATGATGTTTAGTACGAAACAAAATGCAAGAAAACTTGCTTAAAATGCAATATTACGCGAAAATCTGAGATATGAAGGCCAAATCACATATCGTGATACTACATGAAATAGTATCGAAATATTGGTAAAAATGAATATATTTACGTAATATCAAACTACATGAAAAACGTGAAAAAAGTCAATATTATTCCAAATTTGAGGATTTTAACGTCAAATCATAGAGCGAGGTTTCGTATTATTTAGATCCAAGAAAAGACATGACAATGTTGTTTCCAATACAAATAATAAAAATCAATGTGTTTTCATTTGAATTACCTAAAATGTTTTTCATTTTCCGTTTATATTACTGAGGAAGATGCACACGTAAAAAAGTTCAATTCCAGCTGAAACGTCGATATATTCAATAAAAACCGAACTTCCCCCTTTTCAATATCTTACTCAGTATTTTCACGAGAAACAAATAGTTGATTGAAAATGAGGTATTTAAGATTAATTTCTAATCATATACGTGTTTGCATCATTTTTATCGTATATTTATTGTATTAATAACAATAAACTGAAAATTCACAAAAACGTTGAAAAACGGCAAAATATTGCCTAATTCGATGATATTTTGTTTAAATCACAAAAAGAGAAAGGGGATGATAAACGTCAAAATATTGCTAAATTCGATGATGTTTAGTACGAAACAAAATGCAAGAAAACTTGCTTAAAATGCAATATTATGCTAAAATCTGAGATATGAAGGCCAAATCACATATCGTGATACTACATGAAATAGTATCGAAATACTGGTAAAAATGAATATATTTACGTAATATCAAACTACATGAAAAACGTGAAAAAAGTCAATATTATTCCAAATTTGAGGATTTTAACGTCAAATCATTGAGCGAGGTTTCGTAATATTTAGATCCAAGAAAAGACATATGACAATGTTGTTTCCAATACAATTAATAAAAATCAATGTGTTTTCATTAGAATTAACTAAAATGTTCCAGATTTTTCGTTTATATTACCGATGGCAGATGTACACGTAAAACCGTTCAATTCCAGCTGAAACGTCGATATATGCAATAAAAACCGAACTTCTCCCCTTTTCAATATCTTACTCAGTATTTTAACGAGAAACAAATAGTTGATTGAAAATGAGGTATTTAAGATTAATTTCTAATCAATTACGTGTTTGGATCATTTTTATCGTATATTTAATGTATTAATAACAATAAACTGAAAATTCACAAAAACGTTGAAAAACAGCAAAATATTGCCTAATTCGATGATATTTTGTTTAAATCACATAAAGGAAAAGGGGATGATAAACGTCAAAATACTGCTAAATTCGATGATGGTTAGTACGAAACAAAATGCAAGAAAATTTGCTTAAAATGCCATGTTATGCGAAATTCTGAGATTTGAAGGCCAAATCACATATCGTGATACTACATGAAATAGTATCGAAATATTGGTAAAAATGAATATATTTACGTAATATCAAACTACATGAAAAACGTGAAAAAAGTCACTATTATACCAAATTTGAGGATTTTACCTTCGAATTATAAAGCGATATTTCGTATTTTTTAGATCCAATAAAAGACACATGACAATGTTGTTTCCAATACAAATAATAAAAATAAATGTGTTTTCATTAGAATTACCTAAAATGTTCCTGATTCTCCGTTTATATTACCGAGGAAGATGTACACGTAAAACCGTTCAATTCCAGCTGAAACGTCGATATATGCAATAAAAACAGAACTTCCCCCCTTTTCAATATCCTACTCAGTATTTTCACGAGAAACAAATAGTTGATTGAAAATGAGGTATTTAAGATTGATTTCTAATCATTTACGTGTTTGCATCATTTTTATCGTATATTTAATGTATTATTAACAATAAACTGAAAATTCACAAAAACGTTGAAACGCGGCAAAATATTGCCTAATTCGATGATATTTTGTTTAAATCACAAAAAGGAAAAGGGGGATGATAAACGTCAAAATATTGTTAAATTCGATGATGTTTAGTACGAAACAAAATGCAAGAAAACTTGCTTAAAATGCAATATTACGCGAAAATCTGAGATATGAAGGCCAAATCACATATCGTGATACTACATGAAATAGTATCGAAATATTGGTAAAAATGAATATATTTACGTAATATCAAACTACATGAAAAACGTGAAAAAAGTCAATATTATTCCAAATTTGAGGATTTTAATGTCAAATCATAGAGCGAGGTTTCGTATTATTTAGATCCAAGAAAAGACATATGACAATGTTGTTTCCAATACAAATAATAAAAATCAATGTGTTTTCATTTGAATTACCTAAAATGTTTTTCATTTTCCGTTTATATTACTGAGGAAGATGCACACGTAAAAAAGTTAAATTCCAGCTGAAACGTCGATATATGCAATAAAAACAGAACTTCCCCCCTTTTCAATATCTTACTCAGTATTTTCACGAGAAACAAATAGTTGATTGAAAATGAGGTATTTAAGATTAATTTCTAATCATATACGTGTTTGCATCATTTTTATCGTATATTTAATGTATTAATAACAATAAACTGAAAATTCACAAAAACGTTGAAAAACGGCAAAATATTGCCTAATTCGATGATATTTTGTTTAAATCACAAAAAGAGAAAGGGGATGATAAACGTCAAAATATTGCTAAATTCGATGATGTTTAGTACGAAACAAAATGCAAGAAAACTTGCTTAAAATACAATATTATGCTAAAATCTGAGATATGAAGGCCAAATCACATATCGTGATACTACATGAAATAGTATCGAAATACTGGTAAAAATGAATATATTTACGTAATATCAAACTACATGAAAAACGTGAAAAAAGTCAATATTATTCCAAATTTGAGGATTTTAACGTCAAATCATTGAGCGAGGTTTCGTATTATTTAGATCCAAGAAAAGACATATGACAATGTTGTTTCCAATACAATTAATAAAAATCAATGTGTTTTCATTAGAAAATGTTCCAGATTTTTCGTTTATATTACCGATGGAAGATGTACACGTAAAACCGTTCAATTCCAGCTGAAACGTCGATATATGCAATAAAAACCGAACTTCTCCCCTTTTCAATATCTTACTCAGTATTTTAACGAGAAACAAATAGTTGATTGAAAATGAGGTATTTAAGATTAATTTCTAATCAATTACGTGTTTGCATCATTTTTATCGTATATTTAATGTATTAATAACAATAAACTGAAAATTCACAAAAACGTTGAAAAACAGCAAAATATTGCCTATTTCGATGATATTTTGTTTAAATCACATAAAGGAAAAGGGGATGATAAACGTCAAAATACTGCTAAATTCGATGATGGTTAGTACGAAACAAAATGCAAGAAAACTTGCTTAAAATGCAATATTATGCGAAAATCTGAGATATGAAGGCCAAATCACATATCGTGATACTACATGAAATAGTATCGAAATATTGGTAAAAATGAATATATTTACGTAATATCAAACTACATGAAAAACGTAAAAATGTCAATATTATTCCAAATTTGAGGATTTTACCGTCGAATCATAGAGCGAGGTTTCATATTATTTAGATCCAAGAAAAGACATATGACAATGTTGTTTCCAATACAAATGATAAAAATCAATGTGTTTTCATTAGAATTAACTAAAATGTTCCTGATTTTTTGTTTATATTACTGATGGAAGGTACATACGTAAAACCGCTCTATTCCGGCTGAAACGTCGATATATGCAATAAAAACCGAACTTCTCCCCTTTTCAATATCTTACTCAGTATTTCAACGAGAAACAAATATATGATTGAAAATGAAGTATTTAAGGTTATTATCTAATCAATTTTGTGTTTTTTATCATTTTTATCATATATTTAATGAATTAATACCAATAAACTGGAAATTCACAAAAACGTAGAAAAACAGCAAGATATTGCCTAATTTGATGATATTTTGTTTATATCACATAAAGGAAAAGGGAGATGATCAACGTCAAAATATTACTAAATTCGATGATTTTTAGTACAAAAGAAAATGCAAGAAAACTTGCTTAAAATGCAATATTATGCGAAACTCTTAGATTTGAAGGCCAAATCACATATCGTGATACTACATGAAATAGTATCGAAATATTGGTAAAAATGAATATATTTACGTAATATCAAACTACATGAAAAACGTGAAAAAAGTCACTATTATACCAAATTTGAGGAGTTTACCTTCGAATCATAAAGCGAGGTTTCGTATTTTTTAGATCCAAGAAAAGACATATGACAATGTTGTTTCCAATACAAATAATAAAAATAAATGTGTTTTCATTACAATTACCTAAAATGTTCCTGATTTTCCGTTTATATTACCGAGGAAGATGTATACGTAAAACCGTTCAATTCCAGCTGAAACGTCGATATATGCAATAAAAACAGAACTTCCCCCCTTTTCAATATCCTACTCAGTATTTTCACGAGAAACAAATAGTTGATTGAAAATGAGGTATTTAAGATTAATTTCTAATCATTTACGTGTTTGCATCATTTTTATCGTATATTTAATGTATTATTAACAATAAACTGAAAATTCACAAAAACGTTGAAACGGCAAAATATTGCCTAATTCGATGATATTTTGTTTAAATCACAAAAAGGAAAAGGAGGATGATAAACGTCAAAATATTGTTAAATTCGATGGTGTTTAGTACGAAACAAAATGCAAGAAAACTTGCTTAAAATGCAATATTACGCGAAAATCTGAGATATGAAGGCCAAATCACATATCGTGATACTACATGAAATAGTATCGAAATATTGGTAAAAATGAATATATTTACGTAATATCAAACTACATGAAAAACGTGAAAAAAGTCAATATTATTCCAAATTTGAGGATTTTAACGTCAAATCATAGAGCGAGGTTTCGTATTATTTAGATCCAAGAAAAGACATGACAATGTTGTTTCCAATACAAATAATAAAAATCAATGTGTTTTCATTTGAATTACCTAAAATGTTTTTCATTTTCCGTTTATATTACTGAGGAAGATGCACACGTAAAAAAGTTCAATTCCAGCTGAAACGTCGATATATTCAATAAAAACCGAACTTCCCCCTTTTCAATATCTTACTCAGTATTTTCACGAGAAACAAATAGTTGATTGAAAATGAGGTATTTAAGATTAATTTCTAATCATATACGTGTTTGCATCATTTTTATCGTATATTTAATGTATTAATAACAATAAACTGAAAATTCACAAAAACGTTGAAAAACGGCAAAATATTGCCTAATTCGATGATATTTTGTTTAAATCACAAAAAGAGAAAGGGGATGATAAACGTCAAAATATTGCTAAATTCGATGATGTTTAGTACGAAACAAAATGCAAGAAAACTTGCTTAAAATGCAATATTATGCTAAAATCTGAGATATGAAGGCCAAATCACATATCGTGATACTACATGAAATAGTATCGAAATACTGGTAAAAATGAATATATTTACGTAATATCAAACTACATGAAAAACGTGAAAAAAGTCAATATTATTCCAAATTTGAGGATTTTAACGTCAAATCATTGAGCGAGGTTTCGTATTATTTAGATCCAAGAAAAGACATATGACAATGTTGTTTCCAATACAATTAATAAAAATCAATGTGTTTTCATTAGAATTAACTAAAATGTTCCAGATTTTTCGTTTATATTACCGATGGCAGATGTACACGTAAAACCGTTCAATTCCAGCTGAAACGTCGATATATGCAATAAAAACCGAACTTCTCCCCTTTTCAATATCTTACTCAGTATTTTAACGAGAAACAAATAGTTGATTGAAAATGAGGTATTTAAGATTAATTTCTAATCAATTACGTGTTTGCATCATTTTTATCGTATATTTAATGTATTAATAACAATAAACTGAAAATTCACAAAAACGTTGAAAAACAGCAAAATATTGCCTATTTCGATGATATTTTGTTTAAATCACATAAAGGAAAAGGGGATGATAAACGTCAAAATACTGCTAAATTCGATGATGGTTAGTACGAAACAAAATGCAAGAAAACTTGCTTAAAATGCAATATTATGCGAAAATCTGAGATATGAAGGCCAAATCACATATCGTGATACTACATGAAATAGTATCGAAATATTGGTAAAAATGAATATATTTACGTAATATCAAACTACATGAAAAACGTAAAAATGTCAATATTATTCCAAATTTGAGGATTTTACCGTCGAATCATAGAGCGAGGTTTCATATTATTTAGATCCAAGAAAAGACATATGACAATGTTGTTTCCAATACAAATGATAAAAATCAATGTGTTTTCATTAGAATTAACTAAAATGTTCCTGATTTTTTGTTTATATTACTGATGGAAGGTATATACGTAAAACCGCTCTATTCCGGCTGAAACGTCGATATATGCAATAAAAACCGAACTTCTCCCCTTTTCAATATCTTACTCAGTATTTCAACGAGAAACAAATATATGATTGAAAATGAAGTATTTAAGGTTATTATCTAATCAATTTTGTGTTTGTATCATTTTTATCGTATATTTAATGAATTAATACCAATAAACTGGAAATTCACAAAAACGTGGAAAAACAGCAAAATATTGCCTAATTCAATGATATTTTGTTTATATCACATAAAGGAAAAAGGAGATGATAAACGTCAAAATATTACTAAATTCGATGATTTTTAGTACGAAAGAAAATGCAAGAAAATTTGCTTAAAATGCAATATTATGCGAAACTCTGAGATTTGAAGGCCAAATCACATATCGAGATACTACATGAAATAGTATCGAAATATTGGTAAAAATGAATATATTTACGTAATATCAAACTACATGAAAAACGTGAAAAAAGTCACTATTATACAAAATTTGAGGATTTTACCTTCGAATCATAAAGCGAGGTTTCGTATTTTTTAGATCCAAGAAAAGACAAATGACAATGTTGTTTCCAATACAAATAATAAAAATAAATGTGTTTTCATTACAATTACCTAAAATGTTCCTGATTTTCCGTTTATATTACCGAGGAAGATGTACACGTAAAACCGTTCAATTCCAGCTGAAACGTCGATATATGCAATAAAAACAGAACTTCCCCCCTTTTCAATATCCTACTCAGTATTTTCACGAGAAACAAATAGTTGATTGAAAATGAGGTATTTAAGATTAATTTCTAATCATTTACGTGTTTGCATCATTTTTATCGTATATTTAATGTATTATTAACAATAAACTGAAAATTCACAAAAACGTTGAAAAACGGCAAAATATTGCCTAATTCGATGATATTTTGTTTAAATCACAAAAAGGAAAAGGGGGATGATAAACGTCAAAATATTGTTAAATTCGATGATGTTTAGTACGAAACAAAATGCAAGAAAACTTGCTTAAAATGCAATATTACGCGAAAATCTGAGATATGAAGGCCAAATCACATATCGTGATACTACATGAAATAGTATCGAAATATTGGTAAAAATGAATATATTTACGTAATATCAAACTACATGAAAAACGTGAAAAAAGTCAATATTATTCCAAATTTGAGGATTTTAACGTCAAATCATAGAGCGAGGTTTCGTATTATTTAGATCCAAGAAAAGACATATGACAATGTTGTTTCCAATACAAATAATAAAAATCAATGTGTTTTCATTTGAATTACCTAAAATGTTTTTCATTTTCCGTTTATATTACTGAGGAAGATGCACACGTTAAAAAGTTCAATTCCAGCTGAAACGTCGATATATTCAATAAAAACCGAACTTCCCCCTTTTCAATATCTTACTCAGTATTTTAACGAGAAACAAATAGTTGATTGAAAATGAGGTATTTAAGATTAATTTCTAATCATATACGTGTTTGCATCATTTTTATCGTATATTTAATGTATTAATAACAATAAACTAAAAATTCACAAAAACGTTGAAAAACGGCAAAATATTGCCTAATTCGATGGTATTTTGTTTAAATCACAAAAAGAGAAAGGGGATGATAAACGTCAAAATATTGCTAAATTCGATGATGTTTAGTACGAAACAAAATGCAAGAAAACTTGCTTAAAATGCAATATTATGCTAAAATCTGAGATATGAAAGCCAAATCACATATCGTGATACTACATGAAATAGTATCGAAATACTGGTAAAATGAATATATTTACGTAATATCAAACTACATGAAAAACGTGAAAAAGTCAATATTATTCCAAATTTGAGGATTTTAACGTCAAATCATAGAGCGAGGTTTCGTATTATTTAGATCCAAGAAAAGACATATGACAATGTTGTTTCCAATACAATTAATAAAAATCAATATGTTTTCATTAGAATTAACTAAAATGTTCCAGATTTTTCGTTTATATTACCGATGGAAGATGTACACGTAAAACCGTTCAATTCCAGCTGAAACGTCGATATATGCAATAAAAACCGAACTTCTCCCCTTTTCAATATCTTACTCAGTATTTTAACGAGAAACAAATAGTTGATTGAAAATGAGGCATTTAAGATTAATTTCTAATCAATTACGTGTTTGCATCATTTTTATCGTATATTTATTGTATTAATAACAATAAACTGAAAATTCACAAAAACGTTGAAAAACAGCAAAATATTGCCTATTTCGATGATATTTTGCTTAAATCACATAAAGGAAAAGGGGATGATGAACGTCATAATACTGATAAATTCGATGATGGTTAGTACGAAACAAAATGCAAGAAAACTTGCTTAAAATGCAATATTATGCGAAAATCTGAGATATGAAGGCCAAATCACATATCGTGATACTACATGAAATAGTATCGAAATATTGGTAAAAATGAATATATTTACGTAATATCAAACTACATGAAAAACGTAAAAATGTCAATATTATTCCAATATTGAGGATTTTACCGTCGAATCATAGAGCGAGGTTTCATATTATTTAGATCCAAGAAAAGACATATGACAATGTTGTTTCCAAAACAAATAATAAAAATCAATGTGTTTTCATTAGAATTAACTAAAATGTTCCTGATTTTTTGTTTATATTACTGATGGAAGGTATATACGTAAAACCGCTCTATTCCGGCTGAAACGTCGATATATGCAATAAAAACCGAACTTCTCCCCTTTTCAATATCTTACTCAGTATTTCAACGAGAAACAAATATATGATTGAAAATGAAGTATTTAAGGTTATTATCTAATCAATTTTGTGTTTGTATCATTTTTATCATATATTTAATGAATTAATACCAATAAACTGGAAATTCACAAAAACGTAGAAAACAGCAAGATATTGCCTAATTTGATGATATTTTGTTTATATCACATAAAGGAAAAGGGAGATGATCAACGTCAAAATATTACTAAATTCGATGATTTTTAGTACAAAAGAAAATGCAAGAAAACTTGCTTAAAATGCAATATTATGCGAAACTCTGAGATTTGAAGGCCAAATCACATATCGTGATACTACATGAAATAGTATCGAAATATTGGTAAAAATGAATATATTTACGTAATATCAAACTACATAAAAAACGTGAAAAAAGTCACTATTATACCAAATTTGAGGATTTTACCTTCGAATTATAAAGCGAGGTTTCGTATTTTTTAGATCCAAGAAAAGACATATGACAATGTTGTTTCCAATACAAATAATAAAAATAAATGTGTTTTCATTACAATTACCTAAAATGTTCCTGATTTTCCGTTTATATTACCGAGGAAGATGTACACGTAAAACCGTTCAATTCCAGCTGAAACGTCGATATATGCAATAAAAACCGAACTTCTCCCCTTTTCAATATCTTACTCAGTATTTTCACGAGAAACAAATAGTTTATTGAAAATGAGGTATTTAAGAAAATGATAAACGTGAAAATATTACTAAATTCGATGATTTTTAGTACGAAAGAAAATGCAAGAAAACTTGCTTAAAATGCAATATTATGCGAAATTCTGAGATTTGAAGGCCAAATCACATATCGTGATACTACATGAAATAGTATCGAAATATTGGTAAAAATGAATATATTTACGTAATATCAAACTACATGAAAAACGTGAAAAAAGTCACTATTATACCAAATTTGAGGATTTTACCTTCGAATCATAAAGCGAGGTTTCGTATTTTTTAGATCCAAGAAAAGACATATGACAATGTTGTTTCCAATACAAATAATAAAAATAAATGTGTTTTCATTACAATTACCTAAAATGTTCCTGATTTTCCGTTTATATTACCGAGGAAGATGTACACGTAAAACCGTTCAATTCCAGCTGAAACGTCGATATATGCAATAAAAACCGAACTTCTCCCCTTTTCAATATCTTACTCAGTATTTGCACGAGAAACAAATAGTTGATTGAAAATGAGGTATTTAAGAAAATGATAAACGTGAAAATATTACTAAATTCTATGATTTTTAGTACGAAAGAAAATGCAAGCAAACTTGCTTAAAATGCAATATTATGCGAAATTCTGAGATTTTAAACCCAAATCACATATCGTGATACTACATGAAATAGTATCGAAATATTGGTAAAAATGAATATATTTACGTAATATCAAACTACATGAAAAACGTGAAAAAAGTCACTATCATAACAAATTTGAGGATTTTACCTTCGAATCATAAAGCGAGGTTTTGTATTTTATAGATCCAAGAAAAGACATATGTCAATGTTGTTTCCAATACAAATGATAAAAATCAATGTGTTTTCATTTGAATTAACTAAAATGTTCCTGATTTTTTGTTTATATTACCGATGGAAGATGTACACGTAAAACCGTTCAATTCCAGCTGAAACGTCGATATATGCAATAAAAACCGAACTTCTCCCCTTTTCAATATCGTACTCAGTATTTTAACGAGAAACAAATAGTTGATTGAAAATGAGGCATTTAAGATTAATTTCTAATCAATTACGTGTTTGGATCATTTTTATCGTATATTTAATGTATTAATAACAATAAACTGAAAATTCACAAAAACGTTGAAAAACAGCAAAATATTGCCCATTTCGATGATATTTTGTTTAAATCACATAAAGGAAAAGGGGATGATAAACGTCAAAATACTGCTAAATTCGATGATGGTTAGTACGAAACAAAATGCAAGAAAACTTGCTTAAAATGCAATATTATGCGAAAATCTGAGATATGAAGGCCAAATCACATATCATGATACTACATGAAATAGTATCGAAATATTGGTAAAAATTAATATATTTACGTAATATCAAACTACATGAAAAACGTAAAAATTTCAATATTATTCCAAATTTGAGGATTTTACCGTCGAATCATAGAGCGAGGTTTCATATTATTTAGATCCAAGAAAAGACATATGACAATGTTGTTTCCAATACAAATGATAAAAATCAATGTGTTTTCATTAGAATTAACTAAAATGTTCCTGATTTTTTGTTTATATTACTGATGGAAGGTATATACGTAAAACCGCTCTATTCCGGCTGAAACGTCGATATATGCAATAAAAACCGAACTTCTCCCCTTTTCAATATCTTACTCAGTATTTCAACGAGAAACAAATATATGATTGAAAATGAAGTATTTAAGGTTATTATCTAATCAATTTTGTGTTTGTATCATTTTATCATATATTTAATGAATTAATACCAATAAACTGGAAATTCACAAAAACGTAGAAAAACAGCAAGATATTGCCTAATTTGATGATATTTTGTTTATATCACATAAAGGAAAAGGGAGATGATCAACGTCAAAATATTACTAAATTCGATGATTTACAATTACCTAAAATGTTCCTGATTTTCCGTTTATATTACCGAGGAAGATGTACACGTAAAACCGTTCAATTCCAGCTGAAACGTCGATATATGCAATAAAAACCGAACTTCTCCCCTTTTCAATATCTTACTCAGTATTTTCACGAGAAACAAATAGTTTATTGAAAATGAGGTATTTAAGAAAATGATAAACGTGAAAATATTACTAAATTCGATGATTTTTAGTACGAAAGAAAATGCAAGAAAACTTGCTTAAAATGCAATATTATGCGAAATTCTGAGATTTGAAGGCCAAATCACATATCGTGATACTACATGAAATAGTATCGAAATATTGGTAAAAATGAATATATTTACGTAATATCAAACTACATAAAAAACGTGAAAAAAGTCACTATTATACCAAATTTGAGGATTTTACCTTCGAATCATAAAGCGAGGTTTCGTATTTTTTAGATCCAAGAAAAGACATATGACAATGTTGTTTCCAATACAAATAATAAAAATAAATGTGTTTTCATTACAATTACCTAAAATGTTCCTGATTTTCCGTTTATATTACCGAGGAAGATGTACACGTAAAACCGTTCAATTCCAGCTGAAACGTCGATATATGCAATAAAAACCGAACTTCTCCCCTTTTCAATATCTTACTCAGTATTTTCACGAGAAACAAATAGTTTATTGAAAATGAGGTATTTAAGAAAATGATAAACGTGAAAATATTACTAAATTCGATGATTTTTAGTACGAAAGAAAATGCAAGAAAACTTGCTTAAAATGCAATATTATGCGAAATTCTGAGATTTAAAGGCCAAATCACATATCGTGATACTACATGAAATAGTATCGAAATATTGGTAAAAATGAATATATTTACGTAATATCAAACTACATGAAAAACGTGAAAAAAGTCACTATTATACCAAATTTGAGGATTTTGCCTTCGAATCATAAAGCGAGGTTTCGTATTTTTTAGATCCAAGAAAAGACATATGACAATGTTGTTTCCAATACAAATAATAAAAATAAATGTGTTTTCATTACAATTACCTAAAATGTTCCTGATTTTCCGTTTATATTACCGAGGAAGATGTACACGTAAAACCGTTCAATTCCAGCTGAAACGTCGATATATGCAATAAAAACCGAACTTCTCCCCTTTTCAATATCTTACTCAGTATTTGCACGAGAAACAAATAGTTGATTGAAAATGAGGTATTTAAGAAAATGATAAACGTGAAAATATTACTAAATTCGATGATTTTTAGTACGAAAGAAAATGCAAGCAAACTTGCTTAAAATGCAATATTATGCGAAATTCTGAGATTTTAAACCCAAATCACATATCGTGATACTACATGTAATAGTATCGAAATATTGGTAAAAATGAATATATTTACGTAATATCAAACTACATGAAAAACGTGAAAAAAGTCACTATCATACCAAATTTGAGGATTTTACCTTCGAATCATAAAGCGAGGTTTTGTATTTTATAGATCCAAGAAAAGACACATGACAATGTTGTTTCCAATACAAATGATAAAAATCAATGTGTTTTCATTTGAATTAACTAAAATGTTCCTGATTTTTTGTTTATATTACCGATGGAAGATGTACACGTAAAACCGTTCAATTCCAGCTGAAACGTCGATATATGCAATAAAAACCGAACATCTCCCCTTTTCAATATCGTACTCAGTATTTTAACGAGAAACAAATAGTTGATTGAAAATGAGGTATTTAAGATTAATTTCTAATCAATTACGTGTTTGGATCATTTTTATCGTATATTTAATGTATTAATAACAATAAACTGAAAATTCACAAAAACGTTGAAAAACAGCAAAATATTGCCTATTTCGATGATATTTTGTTTAAATCACATAAAGGAAAAGGGGATGATAAACGTCAAAATACTGCTAAATTCGATGATGGTTAGTACGAAACAAAATGCAAGAAAACTTGCTTAAAATGCAATATTATGCGAAAATCTGAGATATGAAGGCCAAATCACATATCGTGATACTACATGAAATAGTATCGAAATATTGGTAAAAATTAATATATTTACGAAATATCAAACTACATGAAAAACGTAAAAATGTCAATATTATTCCAAATTTGAGGATTTTACCGTTGAATCATAGAGCGA
This sequence comes from Procambarus clarkii, assembly GCF_040958095.1. Taxonomy (NCBI): domain Eukaryota; kingdom Metazoa; phylum Arthropoda; class Malacostraca; order Decapoda; family Cambaridae; genus Procambarus; species Procambarus clarkii. The sequence continues at coordinate 37,682,305 of NC_091195.1, forward strand.
GGTTTCATATTATTTAGATCCAAGAAAAGACATATGACAATGTTGTTTCCAATACAAATGATAAAAATCAATGTGTTTTCATTAGAATTAACTAAAATGTTCCTGATTTTTTGTTTATATTACTGATGGAAGGTATATACGTAAAACCGCTCTATTCCGGCTGAAACGTCGATATATGCAATAAAAACCGAACTTCTCCCCTTTTCAATATCTTACTCAGTATTTCAACGAGAAACAAATATATGATTGAAAATGAAGTATTTAAGGTTATTATCTAATCAATTTTGTGTTTGTATCATTTTTATCGTATATTTAATGAATTAATACCAATAAACTGGAAATTCACAAAAACGTGGAAAAACAGCAAAATATTGCCTAATTCAATGATATTTTGTTTATATCACATAAAGGAAAAAGGAGATGATAAACGTCAAAATATTACTAAATTCGATGATTTTTAGTACGAAAGAAAATGCAAGAAAATTTGCTTAAAATGCAATATTATGCGAAACTCTGAGATTTGAAGGCCAACTCACATATCGTGATACTACATGAAATAGTATCGAAATATTGGTAAAAATGAATATATTTACGTAATATCAAACTACATGAAAAACGTGAAAAAAGTCACTATTATACCAAATTTGAGGATTTTACCTTCGAACCATAAAGCGAGGTTTCGTATTTTTTAGATCCAAGAAAAGACAAATGACAATGTTGTTTCCAATACAAATAATAAAAATAAATGTGTTTTCATTACAATTACCTAAAATGTTCCTGATTTTCCGTTTATATTATCGAGGAAGATGTACACGTAAAACCGTTCAATTCCAGCTGAAACGTCGATATATGCAATAAAAACAGAACTTCCCCCTTTTCAATATCCTACTCAGTATTTTCACGAGAAACAAATAGTTGATTGAAAATGAGGTATTTAAGATTAATTTCTAATCATTTACGTGTTTGCATCATTTTTATCGTATATTTAATGTATTATTAACAATAAACTGAAAATTCACAAAAACGTTGAAAAACGGCAAAATATTGCCTAATTCGATGATATTTTGTTTAAATCACAAAAAGGAAAAGGGGGATGATAAACGTCAAAATATTGTTAAATTCGATGATGTTTAGTATGAAACAAAATGCAAGAAAACTTGCTTAAAATGCAATATTACGCGAAAATCTGAGATATGAAGGCCAAATCACATATCGTGATACTACATGAAATAGTATCGAAATATTGGTAAAAATGAATATATTTACGTAATATCAAACTACATGAAAAACGTGAAAAAAGTCAATATTATTCCAAATTTGAGGATTTTAACGTCAAATCATAGAGCGAGGTTTCGTATTATTTAGATCCAAGGAAAGACATATGACAATGTTGTTTCCAATACAAATAATAAAAATCAATGTGTTTTCATTTGAATTACCTAAAATGTTTTTCATTTTCCGTTTATATTACTGAGGAAGATGCACACGTAAAAAAGTTCAATTCCAGCTGAAACGTCGATATATTCAATAAAAACCGAACTTCCCCCTTTTCAATATCTTACTCAGTATTTTAACGAGAAACAAATAGTTGATTGAAAATGAGGTATTTAAGATTAATTTCTAATCATATACGTGTTTGCATCATTTTTATCGTATATTTAATGTATTAATAACAATAAACTGAAAATTCACAAAAACGTTGAAAAACGGCAAAATATTGCCTAATTCGATGTTATTTTGTTTAAATCACAAAAAGAGAAAGGGGATGATAAACGTCAAAATATTGCTAAATTCGATGATGTTTAGTACCAAACAAAATGCAAGAAAACTTGCTTAAAATGCAATATTATGCTAAAATCTGAGATATGAAAGCCAAATCACATATCGTGATACTACATGAAATAGTATCGAAATACTGGTAAAATGAATATAATTACGTAACATCAAACTACATGAAAAACGTGAAAAAAGTCAATATTATTCCAAATTTGAGGATTTTAACGTCAAATCATAGAGCGAGGTTTCGTATTATTTAGATCCAAGAAAAGACATATGACAATGTTGTTTCCAATACAATTAATAAAAATCAATGTGTTTTCATTAGAATTAACTAAAATGTTCCAGATTTTTCGTTTATATTACCGATGGAAGATGTACACGTAAAACCGTTCAATTCCAGCTGAAACGTCGATATATGCAATAAAAACCGAACTTCTCCCCTTTTCAATATCTTACTCAGTATTTTAACGAGAAACAAATAGTTGATTGAAAATGAGGTATTTAAGATTAATTTCTAATCAATTACGTGTTTGCATCATTTTTATCGTATATTTAATGTATTAATAACAATAAACTGAAAATTCACAAAAACGTTGAAAAACAGCAAAATATTGCCTATTTCGATGATATTTTGTTTAAATCACATAAAGGAAAAGGGGATGATAAACGTCAAAATACTGCTAAATTCGATGATGTTTAGTACGAAACAAAATGCAAGAAAACTTGCTTAAAATGCAATATTACGCGAAAATCTGAGATATGAAGGCCAAATCACATATCGTGATACTACATGAAATAGTATCGAAATATTGGTAAAAATGAATATATTTACGTAATATCAAACTACATGAAAAACGTGAAAAGAGTCAATATTATTCCAAATTTGAGGATTTTAACGTCAAATCATTGAGCGAGGTTTCGTATTATTTAGATCCAAGAAAAGACATATGACAATGTTGCTTCCAATACAATTAATAAAAATCAATGTGTTTTCATTAGAAAATGTTCCAGATTTTTCGTTTATATTACCGATGGAAGATGTACACGTAAAACCGTTCAATTCCAGCTGAAACGTCGATATATGCAATAAAAACAGAACTTCCCCCCTTTTCACTATCCTACTCAGTATTTTCACGAGAAACAAATAGTTGATTGAAAATGAGGTATTTAAGATTGATTTCTAATCATTTACGTGTTTGCATCATTTTTATCGTATATTTAATGTATTATTAACAATAAACTGAAAATTCACAAAAACGTTGAAAAACGGCAAAATATTGCCTAATTCGATGATATTTTGTTTAAATCACAAAAAGGAAAAGGGGGATGATAAACGTCAAAATATTGTTAAATTCGATGATGTTTAGTACGAAACAAAATGCAAGAAAACTTGCTTAAAATGCAATATTACGCGAAAATCTGAGATATGAAGGCCAAATCACATATCGTGATACTACATGAAATAGTATCGAAATATTGGTAAAAATGAATATATTTACGTAATATCAAACTACATGAAAAACGTGAAAAAAGTCAATATTATTCCAAATTTGAGGATTTTAATGTCAAATCATAGAGCGAGGTTTCGTATTATTTAGATCCAAGAAAAGACATATGACAATGTTGTTTCCAATACAAATAATAAAAATCAATGTGTTTTCATTTGAATTACCTTAAATGTTTTTCATTTTCCGTTTATTTTACTGAGGAAGATGCACACGTAAAAAAGTTCCATTCCAGCTGAAACGTCGATATATTCAATAAAAACCGAACTTCCCCCTTTTCAATATCTTACTCAGTATTTTCACGAGAAACAAATAGTTGATTGAAAATGAGGTATTTAAGATTAATTTCTAATCATATACGTGTTTGCATCATTTTTATCGTATATTTAATGTATTAATAACAATAAACTGAAAATTCACAAAAACGTTGAAAAACGGCAAAATATTGCCTAATTCGATGATATTTTGTTTAAATCACAAAAAAAGAAAGGGGATGATAAACGTCAAAATATTGCTAAATTCGATGATGTTTAGTACGAAACAAAATGCAAGAAAACTTGCTTAAAATGCAATATTATGCTAAAATCTGAGATATGAAGGCCAAATCACATATCGTGATACTACATGAAATAGTATCGAAATACTGGTAAAAATGAATATATTTACGTAATATCAAACTACATGAAAAACGTGAAAAAAGTCAATATTATTCCAAATTTGAGGATTTAACGTCAAATCATTGAGCGAGGTTTCGTATTATTTAGATCCAAGAAAAGACATATGACAATGTTGCTTCCAATACAATTAATAAAAATCAATGTGTTTTCATTAGAAAATGTTCCAGATTTTTCGTTTATATTACCGATGGAAGATGTACACGTAAAACCGTTCAATTCCAGCTGAAACGTCGATATATGCAATAAAAACCGAACTTCTCCCCTTTTCAATATCTTACTCAGTATTTTAACGAGAAACAAATAGTTGATTGAAAATGAGGTATTTAAGATTAATTTCTAATCAATTACGTGTTTGCATCATTTTTATCGTATATTTAATGTATTAATAACAATAACTGAAAATTCACAAAAACGTTGAAAAACAGCAAAATATTGCCTATTTCGATGATATTTTGTTTAAATCACATAAAGGAAAAGGGGATGATAAACGTCAAAATACTGCTAAATTCGATGATGGTTAGTACGAAACAAAATGCAAGAAAACTTACTTAAAATGCAATATTATGCGAAAATCTGAGATATGAAGGCCAAATCACATATCGTGATACTACATGAAATAGTATCGAAATATTGGTAAAAATGAATATATTTACGTAATATCAAACTACATGAAAAACGTAAAAATGTCAATATTATTCCAAATTTGAGGATTTTACCGTCGAATCATAGAGCGAGGTTTCATATTATTTAGATCCAAGAAAAGACATATGACAATGTTGTTTCCAATACAAATGATAAAAATCAATGTGTTTTCATTAGAATTAACTAAAATGTTCCTGATTTTTTGTTTATATTACTGATGGAAGGTATATACGTAAAACCGCTCTATTCCGGCTGAAACGTCGATATATGCAATAAAAACCGAACTTCTCCCCTTTTCAATATCTTACTCAGTATTTCAACGAGAAACAAAGATATGATTGAAAATGAAGTATTTAAGGTTATTATCTAATCAATTTTGTGTTTTTTATCATTTTTATCATATATTTAATGAATTAATACCAATAAACTGGAAATTCACAAAACGTAGAAAACAGCAAGATATTGCCTAATTTGATGATATTTTGTTTATATCACATAAAGGAAAAGGGAGATGATCAACGTCAAAATATTACTAAATTCGATGATTTTTAGTACAAAAGAAAATGCAAGAAACTTGCTTAAAATGCAATATTATGCGAAACTTCTTAGATTTGAAGGCCAAATCACATATCGTGATACTACATGAAATAGTATCGAAATATTGGTAAAAATGAATATATTTACGTAATATCAAACTACATGAAAAACGTGAAAAAAGTCACTATTATACCAAATTTGAGGAGTTTACCTTCGAATCATAAAGCGAGGTTTCGTATTTTTTAGATCCAATAAAAGACATATGACAATGTTGTTTCCAATACAAATAATAAAAATAATGTGTTTTCATTACAATTACCTAAAATGTTCCTGATTTTCCGTTTATATTACCGAGGAAGATGTATACGTAAAACCGTTCAATTCCAGCTGAAACGTCGATATATGCAATAAAAACAGAACTTCCCCCCTTTTCAATATCCTACTCAGTATTTTCACGAGAAACAAATAGTTGATTGAAAATGAGGTATTTAAGATTAATTTCTAATCATTTACGTGTTTGCATCATTTTTATCGTATATTTAATGTATTATTAACAATAAACTGAAAATTCACAAAAACGTTGAAACGGCAAAATATTGCCTAATTCGATGATATTTTGTTTAAATCACAAAAAGGAAAAGGAGGATGATAAACGTCAAAACATTGTTAAATTCGATGATGTTTAGTACGAAACAAAATGCAAGAAAACTTGCTTAAAATGCAATATTACGCGAAAATCTGAGATATGAAGGCCAAATCACATATCGTGATACTACATGAAATAGTATCGAAATATTGGTAAAAATGAATATATTTACGTAATATCAAACTACATGAAAAACGTGAAAAAAGTCAATATTATTCCAAATTTGAGGATTTTAACGTCAAATCATAGAGCGAGGTTTCGTATTATTTAGATCCAAGAAAAGACATGACAATGTTGTTTCCAATACAAATAATAAAAATCAATGTGTTTTCATTTGAATTACCTAAAATGTTTTTCATTTTCCGTTTATATTACTGAGGAAGATGCACACGTAAAAAAGTTCAATTCCAGCTGAAACGTCGATATATTCAATAAAAACCGAACTTCCCCCTTTTCAATATCTTACTCAGTATTTTCACGAGAAACAAATAGTTGATTGAAAATGAGGTATTTAAGATTAATTCTAATCATATACGTGTTTGCATCATTTTTTATCGTATATTTATTGTATTAATAACAATAAACTGAAAATTCACAAAAACGTTGAAAAACGGCAAAATATTGCCTAATTCGATGATATTTTGTTTAAATCACAAAAGAGAAAGGGATGATAAACGTCAAAATATTGCTAAATTCGATGATGTTTAGTACGAAACAAAATGCAAGAAAACTTGCTTAAAATGCAATATTATGCTAAAATCTGAGATATGAAGGCCAAATCACATATCGTGATACTACATGAAATAGTATCGAAATACTGGTAAAAATGAATATATTTACGTAATATCAAACTACATGAAAAACGTGAAAAAAGTCAATATTATTCCAAATTTGAGGATTTTAACGTCAAATCATTGAGCGAGGTTTCGTATATTTAGATCCAAGAAAAGACATATGACAATGTTGTTTCCAATACAATTAATAAAAATCAATGTGTTTTCATTAGAATTAACTAAAATGTTCCAGATTTTTCGTTTATATTACCGATGGCAGATGTACACGTAAAACCGTTCAATTCCAGCTGAAACGTCGATATATGCAATAAAAACCGAACTTCTCCCCTTTTCAATATCTTACTCAGTATTTTAACGAGAAACAAATAGTTGATTGAAAATGAGGTATTTAAGATTAATTTCTAATCAATTACGTGTTTGGATCATTTTTATCGTATATTTAATGTATTAATAACAATAAACTGAAAATTCACAAAAACGTTGAAAAACAGCAAAATATTGCCTAATTCGATGATATTTTGTTTAAATCACATAAAGGAAAAGGGGATGATAAACGTCAAAATACTGCTAAATTCGATGATGGTTAGTACGAAACAAAATGCAAGAAAATTTGCTTAAAATGCCATGTTATGCGAAATTCTGAGATTTGAAGGCCAAATCACATATCGTGATACTACATGAAATAGTATCGAAATATTGGTAAAAATGAATATATTTACGTAATATCAAACTACATGAAAAACGTGAAAAAAAGTCACTATTATACCAAATTTGAGGATTTTACCTTCGAATTATAAAGCGATATTTCGTATTTTTTAGATCCAATAAAAGACACATGACAATGTTGTTTCCAATACAAATAATAAAAATAAATGTGTTTTCATTAGAATTACCTAAAATGTTCCTGATTCTCCGTTTATATTACCGAGGAAGATGTACACGTAAAACCGTTCAATTCCAGCTGAAACGTCGATATATGCAATAAAAACAGAACTTCCCCCCTTTTCAATATCCTACTCAGTATTTTCACGAGAAACAAATAGTTGATTGAAAAATGAGGTATTTAAGATTGATTTCTAATCATTTACGTGTTTGCATCATTTTTATCGTATATTTAATGTATTATTAACAATAAACTGAAAATTCACAAAAACGTTGAAACGCGGCAAAATATTGCCTAATTCGATGATATTTTGTTTAAATCACAAAAAGGAAAAGGGGGATGATAAACGTCAAAATATTGTTAAATTCGATGATGTTTAGTACGAAACAAAATGCAAGAAAACTTGCTTAAAATGCAATATTACGCGAAAATCTGAGATATGAAGGCCAAATCACATATCGTGATACTACATGAAATAGTATCGAAATATTGGTAAAAATGAATATATTTACGTAATATCAAACTACATGAAAAACGTGAAAAAAGTCAATATTATTCCAAATTTGAGGATTTTAATGTCAAATCATAGAGCGAGGTTTCGTATTATTTAGATCCAAGAAAAGACATATGACAATGTTGTTTCCAATACAAATAATAAAAATCAATGTGTTTTCATTTGAATTACCTAAAATGTTTTTCATTTTCCGTTTATATTACTGAGGAAGATGCACACGTAAAAAAGTTAAATTCCAGCTGAAACGTCGATATATGCAATAAAAACAGAACTTCCCCCCTTTTCAATATCTTACTCAGTATTTTCACGAGAAACAAATAGTGATTGAAAATGAGGTATTTAAGATTAATTTCTAATCATATACGTGTTTGCATCATTTTTATCGTATATTTAATGTATTAATAACAATAAACTGAAAATTCACAAAAACGTTGAAAAACGGCAAAATATTGCCTAATTCGATGATATTTTGTTTAAATCACAAAAAGAGAAAGGGGATGATAAACGTCAAAATATTGCTAAATTCGATGATGTTTAGTACGAAACAAAATGCAAGAAAAACTTGCTTAAAATACAATATTATGCTAAAATCTGAGATATGAAGGCCAAATCACATATCGTGATACTACATGAAATAGTATCGAAATACTGGTAAAAATGAATATATTTACGTAATATCAAACTACATGAAAAACGTGAAAAAAAGTCAATATTATTCCAAATTTGAGGATTTTAACGTCAAATCATTGAGCGAGGTTTCGTATTATTTAGATCCAAGAAAAGACATATGACAATGTTGTTTCCAATACAATTAATAAAAATCAATGTGTTTTCATTAGAAAATGTTCCAGATTTTTCGTTTATATTACCGATGGAAGATGTACACGTAAAACCGTTCAATTCCAGCTGAAACGTCGATATATGCAATAAAAACCGAACTTCTCCCCTTTTCAATATCTTACTCAGTATTTTAACGAGAAACAAATAGTTGATTGAAAATGAGGTATTTAAGATTAATTTCTAATCAATTACGTGTTTGCATCATTTTTATCGTATATTTAATGTATTAATAACAATAAACTGAAAATTCACAAAAACGTTGAAAAACAGCAAAATATTGCCTATTTCGATGATATTTTGTTTAAATCACATAAAGGAAAAGGGGATGATAAACGTCAAAATACTGCTAAATTCGATGATGGTTAGTACGAAAACAAAATGCAAGAAAACTTGCTTAAAATGCAATATTATGCGAAAATCTGAGATATGAAGGCCAAATCACATATCGTGATACTACATGAAATAGTATCGAAATATTGGTAAAAATGAATATATTTACGTAATATCAAACTACATGAAAAACGTAAAAATGTCAATATTATTCCAAATTTGAGGATTTTACCGTCGAATCATAGAGCGAGGTTTCATATTATTTAGATCCAAGAAAAGACATATGACAATGTTGTTTCCAATACAAATGATAAAAATCAATGTGTTTTCATTAGAATTAACTAAAATGTTCCTGATTTTTTGTTTATATTACTGATGGAAGGTACATACGTAAAACCGCTCTATTCCGGCTGAAACGTCGATATATGCAATAAAAACCGAACTTCTCCCCTTTCAATATCTTACTCAGTATTTCAACGAGAAACAAATATATGATTGAAAATGAAGTATTTAAGGTTATTATCTAATCAATTTTGTGTTTTTTATCATTTTTATCATATATTTAATGAATTAATACCAATAAACTGGAAATTCACAAAAACGTAGAAAAACAGCAAGATATTGCCTAATTTGATGATATTTTGTTTATATCACATAAAGGAAAAGGGAGATGATCAACGTCAAAATATTACTAAATTCGATGATTTTTAGTACAAAAGAAAATGCAAGAAAACTTGCTTAAAATGCAATATTATGCGAAACTCTTAGATTTGAAGGCCAAATCACATATCGTGATACTACATGAAATAGTATCGAAATATTGGTAAAAATGAATATATTTACGTAATATCAAACTACATGAAAAACGTGAAAAAAGTCACTATTATACCAAATTTGAGGAGTTTACCTTCGAATCATAAAGCGAGGTTTCGTATTTTTTAGATCCAAGAAAAGACATATGACAATGTTGTTTCCAATACAAATAATAAAAATAAATGTGTTTTCATTACAATTACCTAAAATGTTCCTGATTTTCCGTTTATATTACCGAGGAAGATGTATACGTAAAACCGTTCAATTCCAGCTGAAACGTCGATATATGCAATAAAAACAGAACTTCCCCCCTTTTCAATATCCTACTCAGTATTTTCACGAGAAACAAATAGTTGATTGAAAATGAGGTATTTAAGATTAATTTCTAATCATTTACGTGTTTGCATCATTTTTATCGTATATTTAATGTATTATTAACAATAAACTGAAAATTCACAAAAACGTTGAAACGGCAAAATATTGCCTAATTCGATGATATTTTGTTTAAATCACAAAAAGGAAAAGGAGGATGATAAACGTCAAAATATTGTTAAATTCGATGGTGTTTAGTACGAAACAAAATGCAAGAAAACTTGCTTAAAATGCAATATTACGCGAAAATCTGAGATATGAAGGCCAAATCACATATCGTGATACTACATGAAATAGTATCGAAATATTGGTAAAAATGAATATATTTACGTAATATCAAACTACATGAAAAACGTGAAAAAAGTCAATATTATTCCAAATTTGAGGATTTTAACGTCAAATCATAGAGCGAGGTTTCGTATTATTTAGATCCAAGAAAAGACATGACAATGTTGTTTCCAATACAAATAATAAAAATCAATGTGTTTTCATTTGAATTACCTAAAATGTTTTTCATTTTCCGTTTATATTACTGAGGAAGATGCACACGTAAAAAAGTTCAATTCCAGCTGAAACGTCGATATATTCAATAAAAACCGAACTTCCCCCTTTTCAATATCTTACTCAGTATTTTCACGAGAAACAAATAGTTGATTGAAAATGAGGTATTTAAGATTAATTTCTAATCATATACGTGTTTGCATCATTTTTATCGTATATTTAATGTATTAATAACAATAAACTGAAAATTCACAAAAACGTTGAAAAACGGCAAAATATTGCCTAATTCGATGATATTTTGTTTAAATCACAAAAGAGAAAGGGGATGATAAACGTCAAAATATTGCTAAATTCGATGATGTTTAGTACGAAACAAAATGCAAGAAAACTTGCTTAAAATGCAATATTATGCTAAAATCTGAGATATGAAGGCCAAATCACATATCGTGATACTACATGAAATAGTATCGAAATACTGGTAAAAATGAATATATTTACGTAATATCAAACTACATGAAAAACGTGAAAAAAGTCAATATTATTCCAAATTTGAGGATTTTAACGTCAAATCATTGAGCGAGGTTTCGTATTATTTAGATCCAAGAAAAGACATATGACAATGTTGTTTCCAATACAATTAATAAAAATCAATGTGTTTTCATTAGAATTAACTAAAATGTTCCAGATTTTTCGTTTATATTACCGATGGCAGATGTACACGTAAAACCGTTCAATTCCAGCTGAAACGTCGATATATGCAATAAAAACCGAACTTCTCCCCTTTTCAATATCTTACTCAGTATTTTAACGAGAAACAAATAGTTGATTGAAAATGAGGTATTTAAGATTAATTTCTAATCAATTACGTGTTTGCATCATTTTTATCGTATATTTAATGTATTAATAACAATAAACTGAAAATTCACAAAAACGTTGAAAAACAGCAAAATATTGCCTATTTCGATGATATTTTGTTTAAATCACATAAAGGAAAAGGGGATGATAAACGTCAAAATACTGCTAAATTCGATGATGGTTAGTACGAAACAAAATGCAAGAAAACTTGCTTAAAATGCAATATTATGCGAAAATCTGAGATATGAAGGCCAAATCACATATCGTGATACTACATGAAATAGTATCGAAATATTGGTAAAAATGAATATATTTACGTAATATCAAACTACATGAAAAACGTAAAAATGTCAATATTATTCCAAATTTGAGGATTTTACCGTCGAATCATAGAGCGAGGTTTCATATTATTTAGATCCAAGAAAAGACATATGACAATGTTGTTTCCAATACAAATGATAAAAATCAATGTGTTTTCATTAGAATTAACTAAAATGTTCCTGATTTTTGTTTATATTACTGATGGAAGGTATATACGTAAAACCGCTCTATTCCGGCTGAAACGTCGATATATGCAATAAAAACCGAACTTCTCCCCTTTTCAATATCTTACTCAGTATTTCAACGAGAAACAAATATATGATTGAAAATGAAGTATTTAAGGTTATTATCTAATCAATTTTGTGTTTGTATCATTTTTATCGTATATTTAATGAATTAATACCAATAAACTGGAAATTCACAAAAACGTGGAAAAACAGCAAAATATTGCCTAATTCAATGATATTTTGTTTATATCACATAAAGGAAAAAGGAGATGATAAACGTCAAAATATTACTAAATTCGATGATTTTTAGTACGAAAGAAAATGCAAGAAAATTTGCTTAAAATGCAATATTATGCGAAACTCTGAGATTTGAAGGCCAAATCACATATCGAGATACTACATGAAATAGTATCGAAATATTGGTAAAAATGAATATATTTACGTAATATCAAACTACATGAAAAACGTGAAAAAAGTCACTATTATACAAAATTTGAGGATTTTACCTTCGAATCATAAAGCGAGGTTTCGTATTTTTTAGATCCAAGAAAAGACAAATGACAATGTTGTTTCCAATACAAATAATAAAAATAAATGTGTTTTCATTACAATTACCTAAAATGTTCCTGATTTTCCGTTTATATTACCGAGGAAGATGTACACGTAAAACCGTTCAATTCCAGCTGAAACGTCGATATATGCAATAAAAACAGAACTTCCCCCCTTTTCAATATCCTACTCAGTATTTTCACGAGAAACAAATAGTTGATTGAAAATGAGGTATTTAAGATTAATTTCTAATCATTTACGTGTTTGCATCATTTTTATCGTATATTTAATGTATTATTAACAATAAACTGAAAATTCACAAAAACGTTGAAAAACGGCAAAATATTGCCTAATTCGATGATATTTTGTTTAAATCACAAAAAGGAAAAGGGGGATGATAAACGTCAAAATATTGTTAAATTCGATGATGTTTAGTACGAAACAAAATGCAAGAAAACTTGCTTAAAATGCAATATTACGCGAAAATCTGAGATATGAAGGCCAAATCACATATCGTGATACTACATGAAATAGTATCGAAATATTGGTAAAAATGAATATATTTACGTAATATCAAACTACATGAAAAACGTGAAAAAAGTCAATATTATTCCAAATTTGAGGATTTTAACGTCAAATCATAGAGCGAGGTTTCGTATTATTTAGATCCAAGAAAAGACATATGACAATGTTGTTTCCAATACAAATAATAAAAATCAATGTGTTTTCATTTGAATTACCTAAAATGTTTTTCATTTTCCGTTTATATTACTGAGGAAGATGCACACGTTAAAAAGTTCAATTCCAGCTGAAACGTCGATATATTCAATAAAAACCGAACTTCCCCCTTTTCAATATCTTACTCAGTATTTTAACGAGAAACAAATAGTTGATTGAAAATGAGGTATTTAAGATTAATTTCTAATCATATACGTGTTTGCATCATTTTTATCGTATATTTAATGTATTAATAACAATAAACTAAAAATTCACAAAAACGTTGAAAAACGGCAAAATATTGCCTAATTCGATGGTATTTTGTTTAAATCACAAAAAGAGAAAGGGGATGATAAACGTCAAAATATTGCTAAATTCGATGATGTTTAGTACGAAACAAAATGCAAGAAAACTTGCTTAAAATGCAATATTATGCTAAAATCTGAGATATGAAAGCCAAATCACATATCGTGATACTACATGAAATAGTATCGAAATACTGGTAAAATGAATATATTTACGTAATATCAAACTACATGAAAAACGTGAAAAAGTCAATATTATTCCAAATTTGAGGATTTTAACGTCAAATCATAGAGCGAGGTTTCGTATTATTTAGATCCAAGAAAAGACATATGACAATGTTGTTTCCAATACAATTAATAAAAATCAATATGTTTTCATTAGAATTAACTAAAATGTTCCAGATTTTTCGTTTATATTACCGATGGAAGATGTACACGTAAAACCGTTCAATTCCAGCTGAAACGTCGATATATGCAATAAAAACCGAACTTCTCCCCTTTTCAATATCTTACTCAGTATTTTAACGAGAAACAAATAGTTGATTGAAAATGAGGCATTTAAGATTAATTTCTAATCAATTACGTGTTTGCATCATTTTTATCGTATATTTATTGTATTAATAACAATAAACTGAAAATTCACAAAAACGTTGAAAAACAGCAAAATATTGCCTATTTCGATGATATTTTGCTTAAATCACATAAAGGAAAAGGGGATGATGAACGTCATAATACTGATAAATTCGATGATGGTTAGTACGAAACAAAATGCAAGAAAACTTGCTTAAAATGCAATATTATGCGAAAATCTGAGATATGAAGGCCAAATCACATATCGTGATACTACATGAAATAGTATCGAAATATTGGTAAAAATGAATATATTTACGTAATATCAAACTACATGAAAAACGTAAAAATGTCAATATTATTCCAATATTGAGGATTTTACCGTCGAATCATAGAGCGAGGTTTCATATTATTTAGATCCAAGAAAAGACATATGACAATGTTGTTTCCAAAACAAATAATAAAAATCAATGTGTTTTCATTAGAATTAACTAAAATGTTCCTGATTTTTTGTTTATATTACTGATGGAAGGTATATACGTAAAACCGCTCTATTCCGGCTGAAACGTCGATATATGCAATAAAAACCGAACTTCTCCCCTTTTCAATATCTTACTCAGTATTTCAACGAGAAACAAATATATGATTGAAAATGAAGTATTTAAGGTTATTATCTAATCAATTTTGTGTTTGTATCATTTTTATCATATATTTAATGAATTAATACCAATAAACTGGAAATTCACAAAAACGTAGAAAACAGCAAGATATTGCCTAATTTGATGATATTTTGTTTATATCACATAAAGGAAAAGGGAGATGATCAACGTCAAAATATTACTAAATTCGATGATTTTTAGTACAAAAGAAAATGCAAGAAAACTTGCTTAAAATGCAATATTATGCGAAACTCTGAGATTTGAAGGCCAAATCACATATCGTGATACTACATGAAATAGTATCGAAATATTGGTAAAAATGAATATATTTACGTAATATCAAACTACATAAAAAACGTGAAAAAAGTCACTATTATACCAAATTTGAGGATTTTACCTTCGAATTATAAAGCGAGGTTTCGTATTTTTTAGATCCAAGAAAAGACATATGACAATGTTGTTTCCAATACAAATAATAAAAATAAATGTGTTTTCATTACAATTACCTAAAATGTTCCTGATTTTCCGTTTATATTACCGAGGAAGATGTACACGTAAAACCGTTCAATTCCAGCTGAAACGTCGATATATGCAATAAAAACCGAACTTCTCCCCTTTTCAATATCTTACTCAGTATTTTCACGAGAAACAAATAGTTTATTGAAAATGAGGTATTTAAGAAAATGATAAACGTGAAAATATTACTAAATTCGATGATTTTTAGTACGAAAGAAAATGCAAGAAAACTTGCTTAAAATGCAATATTATGCGAAATTCTGAGATTTGAAGGCCAAATCACATATCGTGATACTACATGAAATAGTATCGAAATATTGGTAAAAATGAATATATTTACGTAATATCAAACTACATGAAAAACGTGAAAAAAGTCACTATTATACCAAATTTGAGGATTTTACCTTCGAATCATAAAGCGAGGTTTCGTATTTTTTAGATCCAAGAAAAGACATATGACAATGTTGTTTCCAATACAAATAATAAAAATAAATGTGTTTTCATTACAATTACCTAAAATGTTCCTGATTTTCCGTTTATATTACCGAGGAAGATGTACACGTAAAACCGTTCAATTCCAGCTGAAACGTCGATATATGCAATAAAAACCGAACTTCTCCCCTTTTCAATATCTTACTCAGTATTTGCACGAGAAACAAATAGTTGATTGAAAATGAGGTATTTAAGAAAATGATAAACGTGAAAATATTACTAAATTCTATGATTTTTAGTACGAAAGAAAATGCAAGCAAACTTGCTTAAAATGCAATATTATGCGAAATTCTGAGATTTTAAACCCAAATCACATATCGTGATACTACATGAAATAGTATCGAAATATTGGTAAAAATGAATATATTTACGTAATATCAAACTACATGAAAAACGTGAAAAAAGTCACTATCATAACAAATTTGAGGATTTTACCTTCGAATCATAAAGCGAGGTTTTGTATTTTATAGATCCAAGAAAAGACATATGTCAATGTTGTTTCCAATACAAATGATAAAAATCAATGTGTTTTCATTTGAATTAACTAAAATGTTCCTGATTTTTTGTTTATATTACCGATGGAAGATGTACACGTAAAACCGTTCAATTCCAGCTGAAACGTCGATATATGCAATAAAAACCGAACTTCTCCCCTTTTCAATATCGTACTCAGTATTTTAACGAGAAACAAATAGTTGATTGAAAATGAGGCATTTAAGATTAATTTCTAATCAATTACGTGTTTGGATCATTTTTATCGTATATTTAATGTATTAATAACAATAAACTGAAAATTCACAAAAACGTTGAAAAACAGCAAAATATTGCCCATTTCGATGATATTTTGTTTAAATCACATAAAGGAAAAGGGGATGATAAACGTCAAAATACTGCTAAATTCGATGATGGTTAGTACGAAACAAAATGCAAGAAAACTTGCTTAAAATGCAATATTATGCGAAAATCTGAGATATGAAGGCCAAATCACATATCATGATACTACATGAAATAGTATCGAAATATTGGTAAAAATTAATATATTTACGTAATATCAAACTACATGAAAAACGTAAAAATTTCAATATTATTCCAAATTTGAGGATTTTACCGTCGAATCATAGAGCGAGGTTTCATATTATTTAGATCCAAGAAAAGACATATGACAATGTTGTTTCCAATACAAATGATAAAAATCAATGTGTTTTCATTAGAATTAACTAAAATGTTCCTGATTTTTTGTTTATATTACTGATGGAAGGTATATACGTAAAACCGCTCTATTCCGGCTGAAACGTCGATATATGCAATAAAAACCGAACTTCTCCCCTTTTCAATATCTTACTCAGTATTTCAACGAGAAACAAATATATGATTGAAAATGAAGTATTTAAGGTTATTATCTAATCAATTTTGTGTTTGTATCATTTTTATCATATATTTAATGAATTAATACCAATAAACTGGAAATTCACAAAAACGTAGAAAAACAGCAAGATATTGCCTAATTTGATGATATTTTGTTTATATCACATAAAGGAAAAGGGAGATGATCAACGTCAAAATATTACTAAATTCGATGATTTACAATTACCTAAAATGTTCCTGATTTTCCGTTTATATTACCGAGGAAGATGTACACGTAAAACCGTTCAATTCCAGCTGAAACGTCGATATATGCAATAAAAACCGAACTTCTCCCCTTTTCAATATCTTACTCAGTATTTTCACGAGAAACAAATAGTTTATTGAAAATGAGGTATTTAAGAAAATGATAAACGTGAAAATATTACTAAATTCGATGATTTTTAGTACGAAAGAAAATGCAAGAAAACTTGCTTAAAATGCAATATTATGCGAAATTCTGAGATTTGAAGGCCAAATCACATATCGTGATACTACATGAAATAGTATCGAAATATTGGTAAAAATGAATATATTTACGTAATATCAAACTACATAAAAAACGTGAAAAAAGTCACTATTATACCAAATTTGAGGATTTTACCTTCGAATCATAAAGCGAGGTTTCGTATTTTTTAGATCCAAGAAAAGACATATGACAATGTTGTTTCCAATACAAATAATAAAAATAAATGTGTTTTCATTACAATTACCTAAAATGTTCCTGATTTTCCGTTTATATTACCGAGGAAGATGTACACGTAAAACCGTTCAATTCCAGCTGAAACGTCGATATATGCAATAAAAACCGAACTTCTCCCCTTTTCAATATCTTACTCAGTATTTTCACGAGAAACAAATAGTTTATTGAAAATGAGGTATTTAAGAAAATGATAAACGTGAAAATATTACTAAATTCGATGATTTTTAGTACGAAAGAAAATGCAAGAAAACTTGCTTAAAATGCAATATTATGCGAAATTCTGAGATTTAAAGGCCAAATCACATATCGTGATACTACATGAAATAGTATCGAAATATTGGTAAAAATGAATATATTTACGTAATATCAAACTACATGAAAAACGTGAAAAAAGTCACTATTATACCAAATTTGAGGATTTTGCCTTCGAATCATAAAGCGAGGTTTCGTATTTTTTAGATCCAAGAAAAGACATATGACAATGTTGTTTCCAATACAAATAATAAAAATAAATGTGTTTTCATTACAATTACCTAAAATGTTCCTGATTTTCCGTTTATATTACCGAGGAAGATGTACACGTAAAACCGTTCAATTCCAGCTGAAACGTCGATATATGCAATAAAAACCGAACTTCTCCCCTTTTCAATATCTTACTCAGTATTTGCACGAGAAACAAATAGTTGATTGAAAATGAGGTATTTAAGAAAATGATAAACGTGAAAATATTACTAAATTCGATGATTTTTAGTACGAAAGAAAATGCAAGCAAACTTGCTTAAAATGCAATATTATGCGAAATTCTGAGATTTTAAACCCAAATCACATATCGTGATACTACATGTAATAGTATCGAAATATTGGTAAAAATGAATATATTTACGTAATATCAAACTACATGAAAAACGTGAAAAAAGTCACTATCATACCAAATTTGAGGATTTTACCTTCGAATCATAAAGCGAGGTTTTGTATTTTATAGATCCAAGAAAAGACACATGACAATGTTGTTTCCAATACAAATGATAAAAATCAATGTGTTTTCATTTGAATTAACTAAAATGTTCCTGATTTTTTGTTTATATTACCGATGGAAGATGTACACGTAAAACCGTTCAATTCCAGCTGAAACGTCGATATATGCAATAAAAACCGAACATCTCCCCTTTTCAATATCGTACTCAGTATTTTAACGAGAAACAAATAGTTGATTGAAAATGAGGTATTTAAGATTAATTTCTAATCAATTACGTGTTTGGATCATTTTTATCGTATATTTAATGTATTAATAACAATAAACTGAAAATTCACAAAAACGTTGAAAAACAGCAAAATATTGCCTATTTCGATGATATTTTGTTTAAATCACATAAAGGAAAAGGGGATGATAAACGTCAAAATACTGCTAAATTCGATGATGGTTAGTACGAAACAAAATGCAAGAAAACTTGCTTAAAATGCAATATTATGCGAAAATCTGAGATATGAAGGCCAAATCACATATCGTGATACTACATGAAATAGTATCGAAATATTGGTAAAAATTAATATATTTACGAAATATCAAACTACATGAAAAACGTAAAAATGTCAATATTATTCCAAATTTGAGGATTTTACCGTTGAATCATAGAGCGAGGTTTCATATTATTTAGATCCAAGAAAAGACATATGACAATGTTGTTTCCAATACAAATGATAAAAATCAATGTGTTTTCATTAGAATTAACTAAAATGTTCCTGATTTTTTGTTTATATTACTGATGGAAGGTATATACGTAAAACCGCTCTATTCCGGCTGAAACGTCGATATATGCAATAAAAACCGAACTTCTCCCCTTTTCAATATCTTACTCAGTATTTCAACGAGAAACAAATATATGATTGAAAATGAAGTATTTAAGGTTATTATCTAATCAATTTTGTGTTTGTATCATTTTTATCGTATATTTAATGAATTAATACCAATAAACTGGAAATTCACAAAAACGTGGAAAAACAGCAAAATATTGCCTAATTCAATGATATTTTGTTTATATCACATAAAGGAAAAAGGAGATGATAAACGTCAAAATATTACTAAATTCGATGATTTTTAGTACGAAAGAAAATGCAAGAAAATTTGCTTAAAATGCAATATTATGCGAAACTCTGAGATTTGAAGGCCAACTCACATATCGTGATACTACATGAAATAGTATCGAAATATTGGTAAAAATGAATATATTTACGTAATATCAAACTACATGAAAAACGTGAAAAAAGTCACTATTATACCAAATTTGAGGATTTTACCTTCGAACCATAAAGCGAGGTTTCGTATTTTTTAGATCCAAGAAAAGACAAATGACAATGTTGTTTCCAATACAAATAATAAAAATAAATGTGTTTTCATTACAATTACCTAAAATGTTCCTGATTTTCCGTTTATATTATCGAGGAAGATGTACACGTAAAACCGTTCAATTCCAGCTGAAACGTCGATATATGCAATAAAAACAGAACTTCCCCCCTTTTCAATATCCTACTCAGTATTTTCACGAGAAACAAATAGTTGATTGAAAATGAGGTATTTAAGATTAATTTCTAATCATTTACGTGTTTGCATCATTTTTATCGTATATTTAATGTATTATTAACAATAAACTGAAAATTCACAAAAACGTTGAAAAACGGCAAAATATTGCCTAATTCGATGATATTTTGTTTAAATCACAAAAAGGAAAAGGGGGATGATAAACGTCAAAATATTGTTAAATTCGATGATGTTTAGTATGAAACAAAATGCAAGAAAACTTGCTTAAAATGCAATATTACGCGAAAATCTGAGATATGAAGGCCAAATCACATATCGTGATACTACATGAAATAGTATCGAAATATTGGTAAAAATGAATATATTTACGTAATATCAAACTACATGAAAAACGTGAAAAAAGTCAATATTATTCCAAATTTGAGGATTTTAACGTCAAATCATAGAGCGAGGTTTCGTATTATTTAGATCCAAGGAAAGACATATGACAATGTTGTTTCCAATACAAATAATAAAAATCAATGTGTTTTCATTTGAATTACCTAAAATGTTTTTCATTTTCCGTTTATATTACTGAGGAAGATGCACACGTAAAAAAGTTCAATTCCAGCTGAAACGTCGATATATTCAATAAAAACCGAACTTCCCCCTTTTCAATATCTTACTCAGTATTTTAACGAGAAACAAATAGTTGATTGAAAATGAGGTATTTAAGATTAATTTCTAATCATATACGTGTTTGCATCATTTTTATCGTATATTTAATGTATTAATAACAATAAACTGAAAATTCACAAAAACGTTGAAAAACGGCAAAATATTGCCTAATTCGATGTTATTTTGTTTAAATCACAAAAAGAGAAAGGGGATGATAAACGTCAAAATATTGCTAAATTCGATGATGTTTAGTACCAAACAAAATGCAAGAAAACTTGCTTAAAATGCAATATTATGCTAAAATCTGAGATATGAAAGCCAAATCACATATCGTGATACTACATGAAATAGTATCGAAATACTGGTAAAATGAATATAATTACGTAACATCAAACTACATGAAAAACGTGAAAAAAGTCAATATTATTCCAAATTTGAGGATTTTAACGTCAAATCATAGAGCGAGGTTTCGTATTATTTAGATCCAAGAAAAGACATATGACAATGTTGTTTCCAATACAATTAATAAAAATCAATGTGTTTTCATTAGAATTAACTAAAATGTTCCAGATTTTTCGTTTATATTACCGATGGAAGATGTACACGTAAAACCGTTCAATTCCAGCTGAAACGTCGATATATGCAATAAAAACCGAACTTCTCCCCTTTTCAATATCTTACTCAGTATTTTAACGAGAAACAAATAGTTGATTGAAAATGAGGTATTTAAGATTAATTTCTAATCAATTACGTGTTTGCATCATTTTTATCGTATATTTAATGTATTAATAACAATAAACTGAAAATTCACAAAAACGTTGAAAAACAGCAAAATATTGCCTATTTCGATGATATTTTGTTTAAATCACATAAAGGAAAAGGGGATGATAAACGTCAAAATACTGCTAAATTCGATGATGTTTAGTACGAAACAAAATGCAAGAAAACTTGCTTAAAATGCAATATTACGCGAAAATCTGAGATATGAAGGCCAAATCACATATCGTGATACTACATGAAATAGTATCGAAATATTGGTAAAAATGAATATATTTACGTAATATCAAACTACATGAAAAACGTGAAAAGAGTCAATATTATTCCAAATTTGAGGATTTTAACGTCAAATCATTGAGCGAGGTTTCGTATTATTTAGATCCAAGAAAAGACATATGACAATGTTGCTTCCAATACAATTAATAAAAATCAATGTGTTTTCATTAGAAAATGTTCCAGATTTTTCGTTTATATTACCGATGGAAGATGTACACGTAAAACCGTTCAATTCCAGCTGAAACGTCGATATATGCAATAAAAACAGAACTTCCCCCCTTTTCACTATCCTACTCAGTATTTTCACGAGAAACAAATAGTTGATTGAAAATGAGGTATTTAAGATTGATTTCTAATCATTTACGTGTTTGCATCATTTTTATCGTATATTTAATGTATTATTAACAATAAACTGAAAATTCACAAAAACGTTGAAAAACGGCAAAATATTGCCTAATTCGATGATATTTTGTTTAAATCACAAAAAGGAAAAGGGGGATGATAAACGTCAAAATATTGTTAAATTCGATGATGTTTAGTACGAAACAAAATGCAAGAAAACTTGCTTAAAATGCAATATTACGCGAAAATCTGAGATATGAAGGCCAAATCACATATCGTGATACTACATGAAATAGTATCGAAATATTGGTAAAAATGAATATATTTACGTAATATCAAACTACATGAAAAACGTGAAAAAAGTCAATATTATTCCAAATTTGAGGATTTTAATGTCAAATCATAGAGCGAGGTTTCGTATTATTTAGATCCAAGAAAAGACATATGACAATGTTGTTTCCAATACAAATAATAAAAATCAATGTGTTTTCATTTGAATTACCTTAAATGTTTTTCATTTTCCGTTTATTTTACTGAGGAAGATGCACACGTAAAAAAGTTCCATTCCAGCTGAAACGTCGATATATTCAATAAAAACCGAACTTCCCCCTTTTCAATATCTTACTCAGTATTTTCACGAGAAACAAATAGTTGATTGAAAATGAGGTATTTAAGATTAATTTCTAATCATATACGTGTTTGCATCATTTTTATCGTATATTTAATGTATTAATAACAATAAACTGAAAATTCACAAAAACGTTGAAAAACGGCAAAATATTGCCTAATTCGATGATATTTTGTTTAAATCACAAAAAAAGAAAGGGGATGATAAACGTCAAAATATTGCTAAATTCGATGATGTTTAGTACGAAACAAAATGCAAGAAAACTTGCTTAAAATGCAATATTATGCTAAAATCTGAGATATGAAGGCCAAATCACATATCGTGATACTACATGAAATAGTATCGAAATACTGGTAAAAATGAATATATTTACGTAATATCAAACTACATGAAAAACGTGAAAAAAGTCAATATTATTCCAAATTTGAGGATTTTAACGTCAAATCATTGAGCGAGGTTTCGTATTATTTAGATCCAAGAAAAGACATATGACAATGTTGCTTCCAATACAATTAATAAAAATCAATGTGTTTTCATTAGAAAATGTTCCAGATTTTTCGTTTATATTACCGATGGAAGATGTACACGTAAAACCGTTCAATTCCAGCTGAAACGTCGATATATGCAATAAAAACCGAACTTCTCCCCTTTTCAATATCTTACTCAGTATTTTAACGAGAAACAAATAGTTGATTGAAAATGAGGTATTTAAGATTAATTTCTAATCAATTACGTGTTTGCATCATTTTTATCGTATATTTAATGTATTAATAACAATAAACTGAAAATTCACAAAAACGTTGAAAAACAGCAAAATATTGCCTATTTCGATGATATTTTGTTTAAATCACATAAAGGAAAAGGGGATGATAAACGTCAAAATACTGCTAAATTCGATGATGGTTAGTACGAAACAAAATGCAAGAAAACTTACTTAAAATGCAATATTATGCGAAAATCTGAGATATGAAGGCCAAATCACATATCGTGATACTACATGAAATAGTATCGAAATATTGGTAAAAATGAATATATTTACGTAATATCAAACTACATGAAAAACGTAAAAATGTCAATATTATTCCAAATTTGAGGATTTTACCGTCGAATCATAGAGCGAGGTTTCATATTATTTAGATCCAAGAAAAGACATATGACAATGTTGTTTCCAATACAAATGATAAAAATCAATGTGTTTTCATTAGAATTAACTAAAATGTTCCTGATTTTTTGTTTATATTACTGATGGAAGGTATATACGTAAAACCGCTCTATTCCGGCTGAAACGTCGATATATGCAATAAAAACCGAACTTCTCCCCTTTTCAATATCTTACTCAGTATTTCAACGAGAAACAAAGATATGATTGAAAATGAAGTATTTAAGGTTATTATCTAATCAATTTTGTGTTTTTTATCATTTTTATCATATATTTAATGAATTAATACCAATAAACTGGAAATTCACAAAAACGTAGAAAAACAGCAAGATATTGCCTAATTTGATGATATTTTGTTTATATCACATAAAGGAAAAGGGAGATGATCAACGTCAAAATATTACTAAATTCGATGATTTTTAGTACAAAAGAAAATGCAAGAAAACTTGCTTAAAATGCAATATTATGCGAAACTCTTAGATTTGAAGGCCAAATCACATATCGTGATACTACATGAAATAGTATCGAAATATTGGTAAAAATGAATATATTTACGTAATATCAAACTACATGAAAAACGTGAAAAAAGTCACTATTATACCAAATTTGAGGAGTTTACCTTCGAATCATAAAGCGAGGTTTCGTATTTTTTAGATCCAATAAAAGACATATGACAATGTTGTTTCCAATACAAATAATAAAAATAAATGTGTTTTCATTACAATTACCTAAAATGTTCCTGATTTTCCGTTTATATTACCGAGGAAGATGTATACGTAAAACCGTTCAATTCCAGCTGAAACGTCGATATATGCAATAAAAACAGAACTTCCCCCCTTTTCAATATCCTACTCAGTATTTTCACGAGAAACAAATAGTTGATTGAAAATGAGGTATTTAAGATTAATTTCTAATCATTTACGTGTTTGCATCATTTTTATCGTATTTTTAATGTATTATTAACAATAAACTGAAAATTCACAAAAACGTTGAAAAACGGCAAAATATTGCCTAATTCGATGATATTTTGTTTAAATCACAAAAAGGAAAAGGGGGATGATAAACGTCAAAATATTGTTAAATTCGATGATGTTTAGTACGAAACAAAATGCAAGAAAACTTGCTTAAAATGCAATATTACGCGAAAATCTGAGATATGAAGGCCAAATCACATATCGTGATACTACATGAAATAGTATCGAAATATTGGTAAAAATGAATATATTTACGTAATATCAAACTACATGAAAAACGTGAAAAAAGTCAATATTACTCCAAATTTGAGGATTTTAACGTCAAATCATAGAGCGAGGTTTCATATTATTTAGATCCAAGAAAAGACATATGACAATGTTGTTTCCAATACAAATGATAAAAATCAATGTGTTTTCATTAGAATTAACTAAAATGTTCCTGATTTTTTGTTTATATTACTGATGGAAGGTATATACGTAAAACCGCTCTATTCCGGCTGAAACGTCGATATATGCAATAAAAACCGAACTTCTCCCCTTTTTAATATCTTACTCAGTATTTCAACGAGAAACAAATATATGATTGAAAATGAAGTATTTAAGGTTATTATCTAATCAATTTTGTGTTTTTTATCATTTTTATCATATATTTAATGAATTAATACCAATAAACTGGAAATTCACAAAAACGTAGAAAAACAGCAAGATATTGCCTAATTTGATGATATTTTGTTTATATCACATAAAGGAAAAGGGAGATGATCAACGTCAAAATATTACTAAATTCGATGATTTTTAGTACAAAAGAAAATGCAAGAAAACTTGCTTAAAATGCAATATTATGCGAAACTCTTAGATTTGAAGGCCAAATCACATATCGTGATACTACATGAAATAGTATCGAAATATTGGTAAAAATGAATATATTTACGTAATATCAAACTACATGAAAAACGTGAAAAAAGTCTCTATTATACCAAATTTGAGGAGTTTACCTTCGAATCATAAAGCGAGGTTTCGTATTTTTTAGATCCAAGAAAAGACATATGACAATGTTGTTTCCAATACAAATAATAAAAATAAATGTGTTTTCATTACAATTACCTAAAATGTTCCTGATTTTCCGTTTATATTACCGAGGAAGATGTATACGTAAAACCGTTCAATTCCAGCTGAAACGTCGATATATGCAATAAAAACAGAACTTCCCCCCTTTTCAATATCCTACTCAGTATTTTCACGAGAAACAAATAGTTGATTGAAAATGAGGTATTTAAGATTAATTTCTAATCATTTACGTGTTTGCATAATTTTTATCGTATATTTAATGTATTATTAAGAATAAACTGAAAATTCACAAAAACGTTGAAAAACGGCAAAATATTGCCTAATTCGATGATATTTTGTTTAAATCACAAAAAGGAAAAGGGGGATGATAAACGTCAAAATATTGTTAAATTCGATGATGTTTAGTACGAAACAAAATGCAAGAAAACTTGCTTAAAATGCAATATTACGCGAAAATCTGAGATATTGTTAAATTCGATGATGTTTAGTACGAAACAAAATGCAAGAAAACTTGCTTAAAATGCAATATTACGCGAAAATCTGAGATATGAAGGCCAAATCACATATCGTGATACTACATGAAATAGTATCGAAATATTGGTAAAAATGAATATATTTACGTAATATCAAACTACATGAAAAACGTGAAAAAAGTCAATATTATTCCAAATTTGTGGATTTTAACGTCAAATCATAGAGCGAGGTTTCGTATCATTTAGATCCAAGAAAAGACATATGACAATGTTGTTTCCTATACAAATAATACAAATCAATGTGTTGTCATTTGAATTACCTAAAATGTTTTTCATTTTCCGTTTATATTACTGAGGAAGATGCACACGTAAAAAAGTTCAATTCCAGCTGAAACGTCGATATATGCAATAAAAACCGAACTTCTCCCCTTTTCAATATCTTACTCAGTATTTTAACGAGAAACAAATAATTGATTGAAAATGAGGTATTTAAGATTAATTTCTAATCAATTACGTGTTTGCATCATTTTTATCGTATATTTATTGTATTAATAACAATAAACTGAAAATTCACAAAAACGTTGAAAAACAGCAAAATATTGCCTATTTCGATGATATTTTGTTTAAATCACATAAAGGAAAAGGGGATGATAAACGTCAAAATACTGCTAAATTCGATGATGGTTAGTACGAAACAAAATGCAAGAAAACTTGCTTAAAATGCAATATTATGCGAAAATCTGAGATATGAAGGCCAAATCACATATCCGGATACTACATGAAATAGTATCGAAATATTGGTAAAATGAATATATTTACGTAATATCAAACTACATGAAAAACGTAAAAATGTCAATATTATTCCAAATTTGAGGATTTTAACGTCAAATCATTGAGCGAGGTTTCGTATTATTTAGATCCAAGAAAAGACATATGACAATGTTGTTTCCAATACAATTAATAAAAATCAATGTGTTTTCATTAGAATTAACTAAAATGTTCCAGATTTTTCGTTTATATTACCGATGGAAGATGTACACGTAAAACCGTTCAATTCCAGCTGAAACGTCGATATATGCAATAAAAACCGAACTTCTCCCCTTTTCAATATCTTACTCAGTATTTTAACGAGAAACAAATAGATGATTGAAAATGAGGTATTTAAGATTAATTTCTAATCAATTACGTGTTTGCATCATTTTTATCGTATATTTAATGTATTAATAACAATAAACTGAAAATTCACAAAAACGTTGAAAAACAGCAAAATATTGCCTATTTCGATGATATTTTGTTTAAATCACTTAAAGGAAAAGGGGATGATAAACGTCAAAATACTGCTAAATTCGATGATGGTTAGTACGAAACAAAATGCAAGAAAACATGCTTAAAATGCAATATTATGCGAAAATCTGAGATATGAAGGCCAAATCACATATCGTGATACTACATGAAATAGTATCGAAATATTGGTAAAAATGAATATATTTACGTAATATCAAACTTCATGAAAAACGTAAAAATGTCAATATTATTCCAAATTTGAGGATTTTACCGTCGAATCATAGAGCGAGGTTTCATATTATTTAGATCCAAGAAAAGACTTATGACAATGTTGTTTCCAATACAAATGATAAAAATCAATGTGTTTCCATTAGAATTAACTAAAATATTCCTGATTTTTTGTTTATATTACTGATGGAAGGTATATACGTAAAACCGCTCTATTCCGGCTGAAACGTCGATATATGCAATAAAAACCGAACTTCTCCCCTTTTCAATATCTTACTCAGTATTTCAACGAGAAACAAATATATGATTGAAAATGAAGTATTTAAGGTTAATATCTAATCAATTTTGTGTTTGTATCATTTTTATCATATATTTAATGAATTAATACCAATTAACTGGAAATTCACAAAAACTTAGAAAAACAGCATGATATTGCCTAATTTGATAATATTTTGTTTATATCACATAAAGGAAATGGGAGATGATCAACGTCAAAATATTACTAAATTCGATGATTTTTAGAACAAAAGAAAATGCAAGAAAACTTGCTTAAAATGCAATATTATGCGAAACTCTGAGATTTGAAGGCCAAATCACATATCGTGATACTACATGAAATAGTATCGAAATATTGGTAAAAATGAATATATTTACGTAATATCAAACTACATGAAAAACGTGAAAAAAGTCACTATTATACCAAATTTGAGGATTTTACCTTCGAATCATAAAGCGAGGTTTCGTATTTTTTAGATCCAATAAAAGACATATGACAATGTTGTTTCCAATACAAATAATAAAAATAAATGTGTTTTCATTACAATTACCTAAAATGTTCCTGATTTTCCGTTTATATTACCGAGGAAGATGTACACGTAAAACCGTTCAATTCCAGCTGAAACGTCGATATATGCAATAAAAACAGAACTTCCCCCCCTTTTCAATATCCTACTCAGTATTTTCACGAGAAACAAATAGTTGATTGAAAATGAGGTATTTAAGATTAATTTCTAATCATTTACGTGTTTGCATCATTTTTATCGTATATTTAATGTATTATTAACAATAAACTGAAAATTCACAAAAACGTTGAAAAACGGCAAAATATTGCCTAATTCGATGATATTTTGTTTAAATAACAAAAAGAGAAAGGGGATGATAAACGTCAAAATATTGCTAAATTCGATGATGTTTAGTACGAAACAAAATGCAAGAAAACTTGCTTAAAATGCAATATTATGCTAAAATCTGAGATATGAAGGCCAAATCACATATCGTGATACTACATGAAATAGTATCGAAATATTGGTTAAAATGAATATATTTATGTAATATCAAACTACATGAAAAAAGTGGAAAAAGTCAATATTATTCCAAATTTGAGGATTTTAACGTCAAATCATAGAGCGAGGTTTCGTATTATTTAGATCCAAGAAAAGACATATGACAATGTTGTTTCCAATACAAATAATAAAAATAAATGTGTTTTCATTACAATTACCTAAAATGTTCCTGATTTTCCGTTTATATTACCGAGGAAGATGTACACGTAAAACCGTTCAATTCCAGCTGAAACGTCGATATATGCAATAAAAACAGAACTTCCCCCCTTTTCAATATCCTACTCAGTATTTTCACGAGAAACAAATAGTTGATTGAAAATGAGGTATTTAAGATTAATTTCTAATCATTTACGTGTTTGCATCATTTTTATCGTATATTTAATGTATTATTAACAATAAACTGAAAATTCACAAAAACGTTGAAAAACGGCAAAATATTGCCTAATTCGATGATATTTTGTTTAAATAACAAAAAGAGAAAGGGGATGATAAACGTCAAAATATTGCTAAATTCGATGATGTTTAGTACGAAACAAAATGCAAGAAAACTTGCTTAAAATGCAATATTATGCTAAAATCTGAGATATGAAGGCCAAATCACATATCGTGATACTACATGAAATAGTATCGAAATACTGGTAAAAATGAATATATTTACGTAATATCAAACTACATGAAAAACGTGAAAAAAGTCAATATTATTCCAAATTTGAGGATTTTAACGTCAAATCATTGAGCGAGGTTTCGTATTATTTAGATCCAAGAAAAGACATATGACAATGTTGTTTCCAATACAATTAATAAAAATCAATGTGTTTTCATTAGAATTAACTAAAATGTTCCAGATTTTTCGTTTATATTACCGATGGAAGATGTACACGTAAAACCGTTCAATTCCAGCTGAAACGTCGATATATGCAATAAAAACCGAACTTCTCCCCTTTTCAATATCTTACTCAGTATTTTAACGAGAAACAAATAGATGATTGAAAATGAGGTATTTAAGATTAATTTCTAATCAATTACGTGTTTGCATCATTTTTATCGTATATTTAATGTATTAATAACAATAAACTGAAAATTCACAAAAACGTTGAAAAACAGCAAAATATTGCCTATTTCGATGATATTTTGTTTAAATCACATAAAGGAAAAGGGGATGATAAACGTCAAAATACTGCTAAATTCGATGATGGTTAGTACGAAACAAAATGCAAGAAAACATGCTTAAAATGCAATATTATGCGAAAATCTGAGATATGAAGGTCAAATCACATATCGTGATACAACATGAAATAGTATCGAAATATTGGTAAAAATGAATATATTTACGTAATATCAAACTTCATGAAAAACGTAAAAATGTCAATATTATTCCAAATTTGAGGATTTTACCGTCGAATCATAGAGCGAGGTTTCATATTATTTAGATCCAAGAAAAGACATATGACAATGTTGTTTCCAATACAAATGATAAAAATCAATGTGTTTTCATTAGAATTAACTAAAATATTCCTGATTTTTTGTTTATATTACTGATGGAAGGTATATACGTAAAACCGCTCTATTCCGGCTGAAACGTCGATATATGCAATAAAAACCGAACTTCTCCCCTTTTCAATATCTTACTCAGTATTTCAACGAGAAACAAATATATGATTGAAAATGAAGTATTTAAGGTTATTATCTAATCAATTTTGTGTTTGTATCATTTTTATCATATATTTAATGAATTAATACCAATTAACTGGAAATTCACAAAAACTTAGAAAAACAGCAAGATATTGCCTAATTTGATAATATTTTGTTTATATCACAGAAAGGAAAAGGGAGATGATCAACGTCAAAATATTACTAAATTCGATGATTTTTAGTACAAAAGAATATGCAAGAAAACTTGCTTAAAATGCAATATTATGCGAAACTCTGAGATTTGAAGGCCAAATCACATATCGTGATACTACATGAAATAGTATCGAAGCATTGGTAAAAATGAATATATTTACGTAATATCAAACTACATGAAAAACGTGAAAAAAGACACTATTATACCAAATTTGAGGATTTTACCTTCGAATCATAAAGCGAGGTTTCGTATTTTTTAGATCCAATAAAAGACATATGACAATGTTGTTTCCAATACAAATAATAAAAATAAATGTGTTTTCATTACAATTACCTAAAATGTTCCTGATTTTCCGTTTATATTACCGAGGAAGATGTACACGTAAAACCGTTCAATTCCAGCTGAAACGTCGATATATGCAATAAAAACAGAACTTCCCCCCTTTTCCATATCCTACTCAGTATTTTCACGAGAAACAAATAGTTGATTGAAAATGAGGTATTTAAGATTAATTTCTAATCATTTACGTGTTTGCATCATTTTTATCGTATATTTAATGTATTATTAACAATAAAGTGAAAATTCACAAAAACGTTGAAAAACGGCAAAATATTGCCTAATTCGATGATATTTTGTTTAAATCACAAAAAGGAAAAGGGGGATGATAAACGTCAAAATATTGTTAAATTCGATGATGTTTAGTACGAAACAAAATTCAAGAAAACTTGCTTAAAATGCAATATTACGCGAAAATCTGAAATATGAAGGCCAAATCACATATCGTGATACTACATGAAATAGTATCGAAATATTGGTAAAAATGAATATATTTACGTAATATCAAACTACATGAAAAACGTGAAAAAAGTCAATATTATTCCAAATTTGTGGATTTTAACGTCAAATCATAGAGCGAGGTTTCGTATCATTTAGATCCAAGAAAAGACATATGACAATGTTGTTTCCTATACAAATAATACAAATCAATGTGTTGTCATTTGAATTACCTAAAATGTTTTTCATTTTCCGTTTATATTACTGAGGAAGATGCACACGTAAAAAAGTTCAATTCCAGCTGAAACGTCGATATATTCAATAAAAACCGAACTTCCCCCTTT
Source organism: Procambarus clarkii (assembly GCF_040958095.1). Lineage (NCBI taxonomy): Eukaryota > Metazoa > Arthropoda > Malacostraca > Decapoda > Cambaridae > Procambarus > Procambarus clarkii. Next base: position 37,715,162 of record NC_091195.1, read on the forward strand.
TCAATATCTTACTCAGTATTTTCACGAGAAACAAATAGTTGATTGAAAATGAGGTATTTAAGATTAATTTCTAATCATATACGTGTTTGCATCATTTTTATCGTATATTTAATGTATTAATAAAAATAAACTGAAAATTCACAAAAACGTTGAAAAACGGCAAAATATTGCCTAATTCGATGATATTTTGTTTAAATAACAAAAAGAGAAAGGGGATGATAAACGTCAAAATATTGCTAAATTCGATGATGTTTAGTACGAAACAAAATGCAAGAAAACTTGCTTAAAATGCAATATTATGCTAAAATCTGAGATATGAAGGCCAAATCACATATCGTGATACTACATGAAATAGTATCGAAATACTGGTAAAAAATGAATATATTTACGTAATATCAAACTACATGAAAAACGTGAAAAAAGTCAATATTATTCCAAATTTGAGGATTTTAACGTCAAATCATTGAGCGAGGTTTCGTATTATTTAGATCCAAGAAAAGACATATGACAATGTTGTTTCCAATACAATTAATAAAAATCAATGTGTTTTCAATAGAATTAACTAAAATGTTCCAGATTTTTCGTTTATATTACCGATGGAAGATGTACACGTAAAACCGTTCAATTCCAGCTGAAACGTCGATATATGCAATAAAAACCGAACTTCTCCCCTTTTCAATATCTTACTCAGTATTTTAACGAGAAACAAATAGATGATTGAAAATGAGGTATTTAAGATTAATTTCTAATCAATTACGTGTTTGCATCATTTTTATCGTATATTTAATGTATTAATAACAATAAACTGAAAATTCACAAAAACGTTGAAAAACAGCAAAATATTGCCTATTTCGATGATATTTTGTTTAAATCACTTAAAGGAAAAGGGGATGATAAACGTCAAAATACTGCTAAATTCGATGATGGTTAGTACGAAACAAAATGCAAGAAAACATGCTTAAAATGCAATATTATGCGAAAATCTGAGATATGAAGGCCAAATCACATATCGTGATACTACATGAAATAGTATCGAAATATTGGTAAAAATGAATATATTTACGTAATATCAAACTTCATGAAAAACGTAAAAATGTCAATATTATTCCAAATTTGAGGATTTTACCGTCGAATCATAGAGCGAGGTTTCATATTATTTAGATCCAAGAAAAGACTTATGACAATGTTGTTTCCAATACAAATGATAAAAATCAATGTGTTTCCATTAGAATTAACTAAAATATTCCTGATTTTTTGTTTATATTACTGATGGAAGGTACATACGTAAAACCGCTCTATTCCGGCTGAAACGTCGATATATGCAATAAAAACCGAACTTCTCCCCTTTTCAATATCTTACTCAGTATTTCAACGAGAAACAAATATATGATTGAAAATGAAGTATTTAAGGTTAATATCTAATCAATTTTGTGTTTGTATCATTTTTATCATATATTTAATGAATTAATACCAATTAACTGGAAATTCACAAAAACTTAGAAAAACAGCATGATATTGCCTAATTTGATAATATTTTGTTTATATCACATAAAGGAAATGGGAGATGATCAACGTCAAAATATTACTAAATTCGATGATTTTTAGTACAAAAGAAAATGCAAGAAAACTTGCTTAAAATGCAATATTATGCGAAACTCTGAGATTTGAAGGCCAAATCACATATCGTGATACTACATGAAATAGTATCGAAATATTGGTAAAAATGAATATATTTACGTAATATCAAACTACATGAAAAACGTGAAAAAAGTCACTATTATACCAAATTTGAGGATTTTACCTTCGAATCATAAAGCGAGGTTTCGTATTTTTTAGATCCAATAAAAGACATATGACAATGTTGTTTCCAATACAAATAATAAAAATAAATGTGTTTTCATTACAATTACCTAAAATGTTCCTGATTTTCCGTTTATATTACCGAGGAAGATGTACACGTAAAACCGTTCAATTCCAGCTGAAACGTCGATATATGCAATAAAAACAGAACTTCCCCCCCTTTTCAATATCCTACTCAGTATTTTCACGAGAAACAAATAGTTGATTGAAAATGAGGTATTTAAGATTAATTTCTAATCATTTACGTGTTTGCATCATTTTTATCGTATATTTAATGTATTATTAACAATAAACTGAAAATTCACAAAAACGTTGAAAAACGGCAAAATATTGCCTAATTCGATGATATTTTGTTTAAATAACAAAAAGAGAAAGGGGATGATAAACGTCAAAATATTGCTAAATTCGATGATGTTTAGTACGAAACAAAATGCAAGAAAACTTGCTTAAAATGCAATATTAAGCTAAAATCTGAGATATGAAGGCCAAATCACATATCGTGATACTACATGAAATAGTATCGAAATATTGGTTAAAATGAATATATTTATGTAATATCAAACTACATGAAAAACGTGGAAAAAGTCAATATTATTCCAAATTTGAGGATTTTAACGTCAAATCATAGAGCGAGGTTTCGTATTATTTAGATCCAAGAAAAGACATATGACAATGTTGTTTCCAATACAAATAATAAAAATAAATGTGTTTTCATTACAATTACCTAAAATGTTCCTGATTTTCCGTTTATATTACCGAGGAAGATGTACACGTAAAACCGTTCAATTCCAGCTGAAACGTCGATATATGCAATAAAAACAGAACTTCCCCCCTTTTCAATATCCTACTCAGTATTTTCACGAGAAACAAATAGTTGATTGAAAATGAGGTATTTAAGATTAATTTCTAATCATTTACGTGTTTGCATCATTTTTATCGTATATTTAATGTATTATTAACAATAAACTGAAAATTCACAAAAACGTTGAAAAACGGCAAAATATTGCCTAATTCGATGATATTTTGTTTAAATAACAAAAAGAGAAAGGGGATGATAAACGTCAAAATATTGCTAAATTCGATGATGTTTAGTACGAAACAAAATGCAAGAAAACTTGCTTAAAATGCAATATTATGCTAAAATCTGAGATATGAAGGCCAAATCACATATCGTGATACTACATGAAATAGTATCGAAATACTGGTAAAAATGAATATATTTACGTAATATCAAACTACATGAAAAACGTGAAAAAAGTCAATATTATTCCAAATTTGAGGATTTTAACGTCAAATCATTGAGCGAGGTTTCGTATTATTTAGATCCAAGAAAAGACATATGACAATGTTGTTTCCAATACAATTAATAAAAATCAATGTGTTTTCATTAGAATTAACTAAAATGTTCCAGATTTTTCGTTTATATTACCGATGGAAGATGTACACGTAAAACCGTTCAATTCCAGCTGAAACGTCGATATATGCAATAAAAACCGAACTTCTCCCCTTTTCAATATCTTACTCAGTATTTTAACGAGAAACAAATAGATGATTGAAAATGAGGTATTTAAGATTAATTTCTAATCAATTACGTGTTTGCATCATTTTTATCGTATATTTAATGTATTAATAACAATAAACTGAAAATTCACAAAAACGTTGAAAAACAGCAAAATATTGCCTATTTCGATGATATTTTGTTTAAATCACATAAAGGAAAAGGGGATGATAAACGTCAAAATACTGCTAAATTCGATGATGGTTAGTACGAAACAAAATGCAAGAAAACATGCTTAAAATGCAATATTATGCGAAAATCTGAGATATGAAGGTCAAATCACATATCGTGATACTACATGAAATAGTATCGAAATATTGGTAAAAATGAATATATTTACGTAATATCAAACTTCATGAAAAACGTAAAAATGTCAATATTATTCCAAATTTGAGGATTTTACCGTCGAATCATAGAGCGAGGTTTCATATTATTTAGATCCAAGAAAAGACATATGACAATGTTGTTTCCAATACAAATGATAAAAATCAATGTGTTTTCATTAGAATTAACTAAAATATTCCTGATTTTTTGTTTATATTACTGATGGAAGGTATATACGTAAAACCGCTCTATTCCGGCTGAAACGTCGATATATGCAATAAAAACCGAACTTCTCCCCTTTTCAATATCTTACTCAGTATTTCAACGAGAAACAAATATATGATTGAAAATGAAGTATTTAAGGTTATTATCTAATCAATTTTGTGTTTGTATCATTTTTATCATATATTTAATGAATTAATACCAATTAACTGGAAATTCACAAAAACTTAGAAAAACAGCAAGATATTGCCTAATTTGATAATATTTTGTTTATATCACAGAAAGGAAAAGGGAGATGATCAACGTCAAAATATTACTAAATTCGATGATTTTTAGTACAAAAGAAAATGCAAGAAAACTTGCTTAAAATGCAATATTATGCGAAACTCTGAGATTTGAAGGCCAAATCACATATCGTGATACTACATGAAATAGTATCGAAATATTGGTAAAAATGAATATATTTACGTAATATCAAACTACATGAAAAACGTGAAAAAAGTCACTATTATACCAAATTTGAGGATTTTACCTTCGAATCATAAAGCGAGGTTTCGTATTTTTTAGATCCAATAAAAGACATATGACAATGTTGTTTCCAATACAAATAATAAAAATAAATGTGTTTTCATTACAATTACCTAAAATGTTCCTGATTTTCCGTTTATATTACCGAGGAAGATGTACACGTAAAACCGTTCAATTCCAGCTGAAACGTCGATATATGCAATAAAAACAGAACTTCCCCCCTTTTCCATATCCTACTCAGTATTTTCACGAGAAACAAATAGTTGATTGAAAATGAGGTATTTAAGATTAATTTCTAATCATTTACGTGTTTGCATCATTTTTATCGTATATTTAATGTATTATTAACAATAAAGTGAAAATTCACAAAAACGTTGAAAAACGGCAAAATATTGCCTAATTCGATGATATTTTGTTTAAATCACAAAAAGGAAAAGGGGATGATAAACGTCAAAATATTGTTAAATTCGATGATGTTTAGTACGAAACAAAATTCAAGAAAACTTGCTTAAAATGCAATATTACGCGAAAATCTGAAATATGAAGGCCAAATCACATATCGTGATACTACATGAAATAGTATCGAAATATTGGTAAAAATGAATATATTTACGTAATATCAAACTACATGAAAAACGTGAAAAAAGTCAATATTATTCCAAATTTGTGGATTTTAACGTCCAATCATAGAGTGAGGTTTCGTATCATTTAGATCCAAGAAAAGACATATGACAATGTTGTTTCCTATACAAATAATACAAATCAATGTGTTGTCATTTGAATTACCTAAAATGTTTTTCATTTTCCGTTTATATTACTGAGGAAGATGCACACGTAAAAAAGTTCAATTCCAGCTGAAACGTCGATATATTCAATAAAAACCGAACTTCCCCCTTTTCAATATCTTACTCAGTATTTTCACGAGAAACAAATAGTTGATTGAAAATGAGGTATTTAAGATTAATTTCTAATCATATACGTGTTTGCATCATTTTTATCGTATATTTAATGTATTAATAACAATAAACTGAAAATTCACAAAAACGTTGAAAAACGGCAAAGTATTGCCTAATTCGATGATATTTTGTTTAAATAACAAAAAGAGAAAGGGGATGATAAACGTCAAAATATTGCTAAATTCGATGATGTTTAGTACGAAACAAAATGCAAGAAAACTTGCTTAAAATGCAATATTATGCTAAAATCTGAGATATGAAGGCCAAATCACATATCGTGATACTACATGAAATAGTATCGAAATACTGGTAAAAATGAATATATTTACGTAATATCAAACTACATGAAAAACGTGAAAAAAGTCAATATTATTCCAAATTTGAGGATTTTAACGTCAAATCATTGAGCGAGGTTTCGTATTATTTAGATCCAAGAAAAGACATATGACAATGTTGTTTCCAATACAATTAATAAAAATCAATGTGTTTTCATTAGAATTAACTAAAATGTTCCAGATTTTTCGTTTATATTACCGATGGAAGATGTACACGTAAAACCGTTCAATTCCAGCTGAAACGTCGATATATGAAATAAAAACCGAACTTCTCCCCTTTTCAATATCTTACTCAGTATTTTAGCGAGAAACAAATAATTGATTGAAAATGAGGTATTTAAGATTAATTTCAAATCAATTACGTGTTTGCATCATTTTTATCGTATATTTATTGTATTAATAACAATAAACTGAAAATTCACAAAAACGTTGAAAAACAGCAAAATATTGCCTATTTCGATGATATTTTGTTTAAATTACATAAAGGAAAAGGGGGATGATAAACGTCAAAATACTGCTAAATTCGATGATGGTTAGTACGAAACAAAATGCAAGAAAACTTGCTTAAAATGCAATATTATGCGAAAATCTGAGATATGAAGGCCAAATCACATATCCGGATACTACATGAAATAGTATCGAAATATTGGTAAAAATGAATATATTTACGTAATATCAAACTTCATGAAAAACGTAAAAATGTCAATATTATTCCAAATTTGAGGATTTTACCGTCGAATCATAGAGCGAGGTTTCATATTATTTAGATCCAAGAAAAGACATATGACAATGTTGTTTCCAATACAAATGATAAAAATCAATGTGTTTTCATTAGAATTAACTAAAAGGTTCCTGATTTTTTGTTTATATTACTGATGGAAGGTATATACGTAAAACCGCTCTATTCCGGCTGAAACGTCGATATATGCAATAAAAACCGAACTTCTTCCCTTTTCAATATCTTACTCAGTATTTCAACGAGAAACAAATATATGATTGACAATGAAGTATTTAAGGTTATTATCTAATCAATTTTGTGTTTGTATCATTTTTATCATATATTTAATGAATTAATACCAATAAACTGGAAATTCACAAAAACGTAGAAAAACAGCAAGATATTGCCTAATTTGATGATATTTTGTTTATATCACATAAAGGAAAAGGGAGATGATCAACGTCAAAATATTACTAAATTCGATGATTTTTAGTACAAAAGAAAATGCAAGAAAACTTGCTTAAAATGCAATATTATGCGAAAATCTGAGATTTGAAGGCCAAATCACATATCGTGATACTACATGAAATAGTATCGAAATATTGGTAAAAATGAATATATTTACGTAATATCAAACTACATGAAAAGCGTGAAAAAAGTCACTATTATACCAAATTTGAGGATTTTACCTTCGAATCATAAAGCGAGGTTTCGTATTTTTTAGATCCAAGAAAAAACATATGACAATGTTGTTTCCAATACAAATAATAAAAATAAATGTGTTTTCATTACAATTACCTAAAATGTTCCTGATTTTCCGTTTATATTACCGAGGAAGATGTACACGTAAAACCGTTCAATTCCAGCTGAAACGTCGATATATGCAATAAAAACAGAACTTCCCCCCTTTTCAATATCCAACTCAGTATTTTCACGAGAAACAAATAGTTGATTGAAAATGAGGTATTTAAGATTAATTTCTAATCATTTACGTGTTTGCATCATTTTTATCGTATATTTAATGTATTATTAACAATAAAGTGAAAATTCACAAAAACGTTGAAAAACGGCAAAATATTGCCTAATTCGATGATATTTTGTTTAAATCACAAAAAGGAAAAGGGGGATGATAAACGTCAAAATATTGTTAAATTCGATGATGTTTAGTACGAAACAAAATGCAAGAAAACTTGCTTAAAATGCAATATTACGCGAAAATCTGAGATATGAAGGCCAAATCACATATCGTGATACTACATGAAATAGTATCGAAATATTGGTAAAAATGAATATATTTACGTAATATCAAACTTCATGAAAAACGTAAAAATGTCAATATTATTCCAAATTTGAGGATTTTACCGTCGAATCATAGAGCGAGGTTTCATATTATTTAGATCCAAGAAAAGACATATGACAATGTTGTTTCCAATACAAATGATAAAAATCAATGTGCTTTCATTAGAATTAACTAAAATATTCCTGATTTTTTGTTTATATTACTGATGGAAGGTATATACGTAAAACCGCTCTATTCCGGCTGAAACGTCGATATATGCAATAAAAACCGAACTTCTCCCCTTTTCAATATCTTACTCAGTATTTCAACGAGAAACAAATATATGATTGAAAATGAAGTATTTAAGGTTATTATCTAATCAATTTTGTGTTTGTATCATTTTTATCATATATTTAATGAATTAATACCAATTAACTGGAAATTCACAAAAACTTAGAAAAACAGCAAGATATTGCCTAATTTGATAATATTTTGTTTATATCACATAAAGGAAAAGGGAGATGATCAACGTCAAAATATTACTAAATTCGATGATTTTTAGTACAAAAGAAAATGCAAGAAAACTTGCTTAAAATGCAATATTATGCGAAACTCTGAGATTTGAAGGCCAAATCACATATCGTGATACTACATGAAATAGTATCGAAATATTGGTAAAAATGAATATATTTACGTAATATCAAACTACATGAAAAACGTGAAAAAATTCAATATTATTCCAAATTTGAGGATTTTAACGTCAAATTATAGAGCGAGGTTTCGTATTATTTAGATCCAAGAAAAGACATATGACAATGTTGTTTCCAATACAAATAATAAAGATCAATGTGTTTTCATTTGAATTACCTAAAATGTTTTTCATTTTCCGTTTATATTACTGAGGAAGATGCACACGTAAAAAAGTTCAATTCCAGCTGAAACGTCGATATATTCAATAAAAACCGAACTTCCCCCTTTTCAATATCTTACTCAGTATTTTCACGAGAAACAAATAGTTGATTGAAAATGAGGTATTTAAGATTAATTTCTAATCATATACGTGTGTGCATCATTTTTATCGTATATTTAATGTATTAATAACAATAAACTGAAAATTCACAAAAACGTTGAAAAACGGCAAAATATTGCCTAATTCGATGATATTTTGTTTAAATAACAAAAAGAGAAAGGGGATGATAAACGTCAAAATATTGCTAAATTCGATGATGTTTAGTACGAAACAAAATGCAAGAAAACTTGCTTAAAATGCAATATTATGCTAAAATCTGAGATATGAAGGCCAAATCACATATCGTGATACTACATGAAATAGTATCGAAATACTGGTAAAAATGAATATATTTACGTAATATCAAACTACATGAAAAACGTGAAAAAAGTCAATATTATTCCAAATTTGAGGATTTTAACGTCAAATCATTGAGCGAGGTTTCGTATTATTTAGATCCAAGAAAAGACATATGACAATGTTGTTTCCAATACAATTAATAAAAATCAATGTGTTTTCATTAGAATTAACTAAAATGTTCCAGATTTTTCGTTTATATTACCGATGGAAAATGTACACGTAAAACCGTTCAATTCCAGCTGAAACGTCGATATATGCAATAAAAACCGAACTTCTCCCCTTTTCAATATCTTACTCAGTATTTTAACGAGAAACAAATAGATGATTGAAAATGAGGTATTTAAGATTAATTTCTAATCAATTACGTGTTTGCATCATTTTTATCGTATATTTAATGTATTAATAACAATAAACTGAAAATTCACAAAAACGTTGAAAAACGGCAAAATATTGCCTAATTCGATGATATTTTGTTTAAATCACAAAAAGGAAAAGGGGGATGATAAACGTCAAAATATTGTTAAATTCGATGATGTTTAGTACGAAACAAAATGCAAGAAAACTTGCTTAAAATGCAATATTACGCGAAAATCTGAGATATGAAGGCCAAATCACATATCGTGATACTACATGAAATAGTATCGAAATATTGGTAAAAATGAATATATTTACGTAATATCAAACTTCATGAAAAACGTAAAAATGTCAATATTATTCCAAATTTGAGGATTTTACCGTCGAATCATAGAGCGAGGTTTCATATTATTTAGATCCAAGAAAAGACATATGACAATGTTGTTTCCAATACAAATGATAAAAATCAATGTGCTTTCATTAGAATTAACTAAAATATTCCTGATTTTTTGTTTATATTACTGATGGAAGGTATATACGTAAAACCGCTCTATTCCGGCTGAAACGTCGATATATGCAATAAAAACCGAACTTCTCCCCTTTTCAATATCTTACTCAGTATTTCAACGAGAAACAAATATATGATTGAAAATGAAGTATTTAAGGTTATTATCTAATCAATTTTGTGTTTGTATCATTTTTATCATATATTTAATGAATTAATACCAATTAACTGGAAATTCACAAAAACTTAGAAAAACAGCAAGATATTGCCTAATTTGATAATATTTTGTTTATATCACATAAAGGAAAAGGGAGATGATCAACGTCAAAATATTACTAAATTCGATGATTTTTAGTACAAAAGAAAATGCAAGAAAACTTGCTTAAAATGCAATATTATGCGAAACTCTGAGATTTGAAGGCCAAATCACATATCGTGATACTATATGAAATAGTATCCAAATATTGGTAAAAATGAATATATTTACGTAATATCAAACTACATGAAAAACGTGAAAAAAGTCACTATTATACCAAATTTGAGGATTTTACCTTCGAATCATAAAGCGAGGTTTCGTATTTTTTAGATCCAATAAAAGACATATGACAATGTTGTTTCCAATACAAATAATAAAAATAAATGTGTTTTCATTACAATTACCTAAAATGTTCCTGATTTTCCGTTTATATTACCGAGGAAGATGTACACGTAAAACCGTTCAATTCCAGCTGAAACGTCGATATATGCAATAAAAACAGAACTTCCCCCCTTTTCAATATCCTACTCAGTATTTTCACGAGAAACAAATAGTTGATTGAAAATGAGGTATTTAAGATTAATTTCTAATCATTTACGTGTTTGCATCATTTTTATCGTATATTTAATGTATTATTAACAATAAAGTGAAAATTCACAAAAACGTTGAAAAACGGCAAAATATTGCCTAATTCGATGATATTTTGTTTAAATCACAAAAAGGAAAAGGGGATGATAAACGTCAAAATATTGTTAAATTCGATGATGTTTAGTACGAAACAAAATTCAAGAAAACTTGCTTAAAATGCAATATTACGCGAAAATCTGAGATATGAAGGCCAAATCACATATCGTGATACTACATGAAATAGTATCGAAATATTGGTAAAAATGAATATATTTACGTAATATCAAACTACATGAAAAACGTGAAAAAAGTCAATATTATTCCAAATTTGTGGATTTTAACGTCAAATCATAGAGCGAGGTTTCGTATCATTTAGATCCAAGAAAAGACATATGACAATGTTGTTTCCTATACAAATAATACAAATCAATGTGTTGTCATTTGAATTACCTAAAATGTTTTTCATTTTCCGTTTATATTACTGAGGAAGATGCACACGTAAAAAAGTTCAATTCCAGCTGAAACGTCGATATATTCAATAAAAACCGAACTTCCCCCTTTTCAATATCTTACTCAGTATTTTCACGAGAAACAAATAGTTGATTGAAAATGAGGTATTTAAGATTAATTTCTAATCATATACGTGTTTGCATCATTTTTATCGTATATTTAATGTATTAATAACAATAAACTGAAAATTCACAAAAACGTTGAAAAACGGCAAAATATTGCCTAATTCGATGATATTTTGTTTAAATCACAAAAAGGAAAAGGGGGATGATAAACGTCAAAATACTGCTAAATTCGATGATGGTTAGTACGAAACAAAATGCAAGAAAACATGCTTAAAATGCAATATTATGCGAAAATCTGAGATATGAAGGCCAAATCACATATCGTGATACTACATGAAATAGTATCGAAATATTGGTAAAAATGAATATATTTACGTAATATCAAACTTCATGAAAAACGTAAAAATGTCAATATTATTCCAAATTTGAGGATTTTACCGTCGAATCATAGAGCGAGGTTTCATATTATTTAGATCCAAGAAAAGACATATGACAATGTTGTTTCCAATACAAATGATAAAAATCAATGTGTTTTCATTAGAATTAACTAAAATGTTCCTGATTTTTTGTTTATATTACTGATGGAAGGTATATACGTAAAACCGCTCTATTCCGGCTGAAACGTCGATATATGCAATAAAAACCGAACTTCTCCCCTTTTCAATATCTTACTCAGTATTTCAACGAGAAACAAATATATGATTGAAAATGAAGTATTTAAGGTTATTATCTAATCAATTTTGTGTTTGTATCATTTTTATCATATATTTAATGAATTAATACCAATTAACTGGAAATTCACAAAAACTTAGAAAAACAGCAAGATATTGCCTAATTTGATAATATTTTGTTTATATCACATAAAGGAAAAGGGAGATGATCAACGTCAAAATATTACTAAATTCGATGATTTTTAGTACAAAAGAAAATGCAAGAAAACTTGCTTAAAATGCAATATTATGCGAAACTCTGAGATTTGAAGGCCAAATCACATATCGTGATGCTACATGAAATAGTATCGAAATATTGGTAAAAATGAATATATTTACGTAATATCAAACTACATGAAAAACGTGAAAAAGTCACTATTATACCAAATTTGAGGATTTTACCTTCGAATCATAAAGCGAGGTTTCGTATTTTTTAGATCCAATAAAAGACATATGACAATGTTGTTTCCAATACAAATAATAAAAATAAATGGGTTTTCATTACAATTACCTAAAATGTTCCTGATTTTCCGTTTATATTACCGAGGAAGATGTACACGTAAAACCGTTCAATTCCAGCTGAAACGTCGATATATGCAATAAAAACAGAACTTCCCCCCTTTTCAATATCCTACTCAGTATTTTCACGAGAAACAAATAGTTGATTGAAAATGAGGTATTTAAGATTAATTTCTAATCATTTACGTGTTTGCATCATTTTTATCGTATATTTAATGTATTATTAACAATAAACTGAAAATTCACAAAAACGTTGAAAAACGGCAAAATATTGCCTAATTCGATGATATTTTGTTTAAATCACAAAAAGGAAAAGGGGGATGATAAACGTCAAAATATTGTTAAATTCGATGATGTTTAGTACGAAACAAAATGCAAGAAAACTTGCTTAAAATGCAATATTACGCGAAAATCTGAGATATGAAGGCCAAATCACATATCGTGATACTACATGAAATAGTATCGAAATATTGGTAAAAATGAATATATTTACGTAATATCAAACTACATGAAAAACGTGAAAAAAGTCAATATTATTCCAAATTTGTGGATTTTAACGTCAAATCATAGAGCGAGGTTTCGTATCATTTAGATCCAAGAAAAGACATATGACAATGTTGTTTCCTATACAAATAATACAAATCAATGTGTTGTCATTTGAATTACCTAAAATGTTTTTCATTTTCCGTTTATATTACTGAGGAAGATGCACACGTAAAAAAGTTCAATTCCAGCTGAAACGTCGATATATTCAATAAAAACCGAACTTCCCCCTTTTCAATATCTTACTCAGTATTTTCACGAGAAACAAATAGTTGATTGAAAATGAGGTATTTAAGATTAATTTCTAATCATATACGTGTTTGCATCATTTTTATCGTATATTTAATGTATTAATAACAATAAACTGAAAATTCACAAAAACGTTGAAAAACGGCAAAATATTGCCTAATTCGATGATATTTTGTTTAAATCACAAAAAGGAAAAGGGGGATGATAAACGTCAAAATACTGCTAAATTCGATGATGGTTAGTACGAAACAAAATGCAAGAAAACATGCTTAAAATGCAATATTATGCGAAAATCTGAGATATGAAGGCCAAATCACATATCGTGATACTACATGAAATAGTATCGAAATATTGGTAAAAATGAATATATTTACGTAATATCAAACTTCATGAAAAACGTAAAAATGTCAATATTATTCCAAATTTGAGGATTTTACCGTCGAATCATAGAGCGAGGTTTCATATTATTTAGATCCAAGAAAAGACATATGACAATGTTGTTTCCAATACAAATGATAAAAATCAATGTGTTTTCATTAGAATTAACTAAAATATTCCTGATTTTTTGTTTATATTACTGATGGAAGGTATATACGTAAAACCGCTCTATTCCGGCTGAAACGTCGATATATGCAATAAAAACCGAACTTCTCCCCTTTTCAATATCTTACTCAGTATTTCAACGAGAAACAAATATATGATTGAAAATGAAGTATTTAAGGTTATTATCTAATCAATTTTGTGTTTGTATCATTTTTATCATATATTTAATGAATTAATACCAATTAACTGGAAATTCACAAAAACTTAGAAAAACAGCAAGATATTGCCTAATTTGATAATATTTTGTTTATATCACAGAAAGGAAAAGGGAGATGATCAACGTCAAAATATTACTAAATTCGATGATTTTTAGTACAAAAGAAAATGCAAGAAAACTTGCTTAAAATGCAATATTATGCGAAACTCTGAGATTTGAAGGCCAAATCACATATCGTGATACTACATGAAATAGTATCGAAATATTGGTAAAAATGAATATATTTACGTAATATCAAACTACATGAAAAACGTGAAAAAAGTCACTATTATACCAAATTTGAGGATTTTACCTTCGAATCATAAAGCGAGGTTTCGTATTTTTTAGATCCAATAAAAGACATATGACAATGTTGTTTCCAATACAAATAATAAAAATAAATGTGTTTTCATTACAATTACCTAAAATGTTCCTGATTTTCCGTTTATATTACCGAGGAAGATGTACACGTAAAACCGTTCAATTCCAGCTGAAACGTCGATATATGCAATAAAAACAGAACTTCCCCCCTTTTCAATATCCTACTCAGTATTTTCACGAGAAACAAATAGTTGATTGAAAATGAGGTATTTAAGATTAATTTCTAATCATTTACGTGTTTGCATCATTTTTATCGTATATTTAATGTATTATTAACAATAAAGTGAAAATTCACAAAAACGTTGAAAACGGCAAAATATTGCCTAATTCGATGATATTTTGTTTAAATCACAAAAAGGAAAAGGGGATGATAAACGTCAAAATATTGTTGAATTCGATGATGTTTAGTACGAAACAAAATTCAAGAAAACTTGCTTAAAATGCAATATTACGCGAAAATCTGAAATATGAAGGCCAAATCACATATCGTGATACTACATGAAATAGTATCGAAATATTGGTAAAAATGAATATATTTACGTAATATCAAACTACATGAAAAACGTGAAAAAAGTCAAGATTATTCCAAATTTGTGGATTTTAACGTCAAATCATAGAGCGAGGTTTCGTATCATTTAGATCCAAGAAAAGACATATGACAATGTTGTTTCCTATACAAATAATACAAATCAATGTGTTGTCATTTGAATTACCTAAAATGTTTTTCATTTTCCGTTTATATTACTGAGGAAGATGCACACGTAAAAAAGTTCAATTCCAGCTGAAACGTCGATATATTCAATAAAAACCGAACTTCCCCCTTTTCAATATCTTACTCAGTATTTTCACGAGAAACAAATAGTTGATTGAAAATGAGGTATTTAAGATTAATTTCTAATCATATACGTGTTTGCATCATTTTTATCGTATATTTAATGTATTAATAACAATTAACTGAAAATTCACAAAAACGTTGAAAAACGGCAAAATATTGCCTAATTCGATGATATTTTGTTTAAATAACAAAAAGAGAAAGGGGATGATAAACGTCAAAATATTGCTAAATTCGATGATGTTTAGTACGAAACAAAATGCAAGAAAACTTGCTTAAAATGCATTATTATGCTAAAATCTGAGATATGAAGGCCAAATCACATATCGTGATACTACATGAAATAGTATCGAAATACTGGTAAAAATGAATATATTTACGTAATATCAAACTACATGAAAAACGTGAAAAAAGTCAATATTATTCCAAATTTGAGGATTTTAACGTCAAATCATTGAGCGAGGTTTCGTATTATTTAGATCCAAGAAAAGACATATGACAATGTTGTTTCCAATACAATTAATAAAAATCAATGTGTTTTCATTAGAATTAACTAAAATGTTCCAGATTTTTCGTTTATATTACCGATGGAAGATGTACACGTAAAACCGTTCAATTCCAGCTGAAACGTCGATATATGCAATAAAAACCGAACTTCTCCCCTTTTCAATATCTTACTCAGTATTTTAACGAGAAACAAATAATTGATTGAAAATGAGGTATTTAAGATTAATTTCTAATCAATTACGTGTTTGCATCATTTTTATCGTATATTTATTGTATTAATAACAATAAACTGAAAATTCACAAAAACGTTGAAAAACAGCAAAATATTGCCTATTTCGATGATATTTTGTTTAAATCACATAAAGGAAAAGGGGATGATAAACGTCAAAATACTGCTAAATTCGATGATGGTTAGTACGAAACAAAATGCAAGAAAACTTGCTTAAAATGCAATATTATGCGAAAATCTGAGATATGAAGGCCAAATCACATATCCGGATACTACATGAAATAGTATCGAAATATTGGTAAAAATGAATATATTTACGTAATATCAAACTTCATGAAAAACGTAAAAATGTCAATATTATTCCAAATTTGAGGATTTTACCGTCGAATCATAGAGCGAGGTTTCATATTATTTAGATCCAAGAAAAGACATATGACAATGTTGTTTCCAATACAAATGATAAAAATCAATGTGTTTTCATTAGAATTAACTAAAAGGTTCCTGATTTTTTGTTTATATTACTGATGGAAGGTATATACGTAAAACCGCTCTATTCCGGCTGAAACGTCGATATATGCAATAAAAACCGAACTTCTTCCCTTTTCAATATCTTACTCAGTATTTCAACGAGAAACAAATATATGATTGACAATGAAGTATTTAAGGTTATTATCTAATCAATTTTGTGTTTGAATCATTTTTATCATATATTTAATGAATTAATACCAATAAACTGGAAATTCACAAAAACGTAGAAAAACAGCAAGATATTGCCTAATTTGATGATATTTTGTTTATATCACATAAAGGAAAAGGGAGATGATCAACGTCAAAATATTACTAAATTCGATGATTTTTAGTACAAACGAAAATGCAAGAAAACTTGCTTAAAATGCAATATTATGCGAAAATCTGAGATTTGAAGGCCAAATCACATATCGTGATACTACATGAAATAGTATCGAAATATTGGTAAAAATGAATATATTTACGTAATATCAAACTACATGAAAAGCGTGAAAAAAGTCACTATTATACCAAATTTGAGGATTTTACCTTCGAATCATAAAGCGAGGTTTCGTATTTTTTAGATCCAAGAAAAAACATATGACAATGTTGTTTCCAATACAAATAATAAAAATAAATGTGTTTTCATTACAATTACCTAAAATGTTCCTGATTTTCCGTTTATATTACCGAGGAAGATGTACACGTAAAACCGTTCAATTCCAGCTGAAACGTCGATATATGCAATAAAAACAGAACTTCCCCCCTTTTCAATATCCAACTCAGTATTTTCACGAGAAACAAATAGTTGATTAAAAATGAGGTATTTAAGATTAATTTCTAATCATTTACGTGTTTGCATCATTTTTATCGTATATTTAATGTATTATTAACAATAAAGTGAAAATTCACAAAAACGTTGAAAAACGGCAAAATATTGCCTAATTCGATGATATTTTGTTTAAATCACAAAAGGAAAAGGGGGATGATAAACGTCAAAATATTGTTAAATTCGATGATGTTTAGTACGAAACAAAATGCAAGAAAACTTGCTTAAAATGCAATATTACGCGAAAATCTGAGATATGAAGGCCAAATCACATATCGTGATACTACATGAAATAGTATCGAAATATTGGTAAAAATGAATATATTTACGTAATATCAAACTTCATGAAAAACGTAAAAATGTCAATATTATTCCAAATTTGAGGATTTTACCGTCGAATCATAGAGCGAGGTTTCATATTATTTAGATCCAAGAAAAGACATATGACAATGTTGTTTCCAATACAAATGATAAAAATCAATGTGCTTTCATTAGAATTAACTAAAATATTCCTGATTTTTTGTTTATATTACTGATGGAAGGTATATACGTAAAACCGCTCTATTCCGGCTGAAACGTCGATATATGCAATAAAAACCGAACTTCTCCCCTTTTCAATATCTTACTCAGTATTTCAACGAGAAACAAATATATGATTGAAAATGAAGTATTTAAGGTTATTATCTAATCAATTTTGTGTTTGTATCATTTTTATCATATATTTAATGAATTAATACCAATTAACTGGAAATTCACAAAAACTTAGAAAAACAGCAAGATATTGCCTAATTTGATAATATTTTGTTTATATCACATAAAGGAAAAGGGAGATGATCAACGTCAAAATATTACTAAATTCGATGATTTTTAGTACAAAAGAAAATGCAAGAAAACTTGCTTAAAATGCAATATTATGCGAAACTCTGAGATTTGAAGGCCAAATCACATATCGTGATACTACATGAAATAGTATCGAAATATTGGTAAAAATGAATATATTTACGTAATATCAAACTACATGAAAAACGTGAAAAAATTCAATATTATTCCAAATTTGAGGATTTTAACGTCAAATTATAGAGCGAGGTTTCGTATTATTTAGATCCAAGAAAAGACATATGACAATGTTGTTTCCAATACAAATAATAAAGATCAATGTGTTTTCATTTGAATTACCTAAAATGTTTTTCATTTTCCGTTTATATTACTGAGGAAGATGCACACGTAAAAAAGTTCAATTCCAGCTGAAACGTCGATATATTCAATAAAAACCGAACTTCCCCCTTTTCAATATCTTACTCAGTATTTTCACGAGAAACAAATAGTTGATTGAAAATGAGGTATTTAAGATTAATTTCTAATCATATACGTGTGTGCATCATTTTTATCGTATATTTAATGTATTAATAACAATAAACTGAAAATTCACAAAAACGTTGAAAAACGGCAAAATATTGCCTAATTCGATGATATTTTGTTTAAATAACAAAAAGAGAAAGGGGATGATAAACGTCAAAATATTGCTAAATTCGATGATGTTTAGTACGAAACAAAATGCAAGAAAACTTGCCTAAAATGCAATATTATGCTAAAATCTGAGATATGAAGGCCAAATCACATATCGTGATACTACATGAAATAGTATCGAAATACTGGTAAAAATGAATATATTTACGTAATATCAAACTACATGAAAAACGTGAAAAGAGTCAATATTATTCCAAATTTGAGGATTTTAACGTCAAATCATTGAGCGAGGTTTCGTATTATTTAGATCCAAGAAAAGACATATGACAATGTTGTTTCCAATACAATTAATAAAAATCAATGTGTTTTCATTAGAATTAACTAAAATGTTCCAGATTTTTCGTTTATATTACCGATGGAAGATGTACACGTAAAACCGTTCAATTCCAGCTGAAACGTCGATATATGCAATAAAAACCGAACTTCTCCCCTTTTCAATATCTTACTCAGTATTTTAACGAGAAACAAATAGATGATTGAAAATGAGGTATTTAAGATTAATTTCTAATCAATTACGTGTTTGCATCATTTTTATCGTATATTTAATGTATTAATAACAATAAACTGAAAATTCACAAAAACGTTGAAAAACGGCAAAATATTGCCTAATTCGATGATATTTTGTTTAAATCACAAAAAGGAAAAGGGGGATGATAAACGTCAAAATATTGTTAAATTCGATGATGTTTAGTACGAAACAAAATGCAAGAAAACTTGCTTAAAATGCAATATTACGCGAAAATCTGAGATATGAAGGCCAAATCACATATCGTGATACTACATGAAATAGTATCGAAATATTGGTAAAAATGAATATATTTACGTAATATCAAACTTCATGAAAAACGTAAAAATGTCAATATTATTCCAAATTTGAGGATTTTACCGTCGAATCATAGAGCGAGGTTTCATATTATTTAGATCCAAGAAAAGACATATGACAATGTTGTTTCCAATACAAATGATAAAAATCAATGTGCTTTCATTAGAATTAACTAAAATATTCCTGATTTTTTGTTTATATTACTGATGGAAGGTATATACGTAAAACCGCTCTATTCCGGCTGAAACGTCGATATATGCAATAAAACCCGAACTTCTCCCCTTTTCAATATCTTACTCAGTATTTCAACGAGAAACAAATATATGATTGAAAATGAAGTATTTAAGGTTATTATCTAATCAATTTTGTGTTTGTATCATTTTTATCATATATTTAATGAATTAATACCAATTAACTGGAAATTCACAAAAACTTAGAAAAACAGCAAGATATTGCCTAATTTGATAATATTTTGTTTATATCACATAAAGGAAAAGGGAGATGATCAACGTCAAAATATTACTAAATTCGATGATTTTTAGTACAAAAGAAAATGCAAGAAAACTTGCTTAAAATGCAATATTATGCGAAACTCTGAGATTTGAAGGCCAAATCACATATCGTGATACTATATGAAATAGTATCCAAATATTGGTAAAAATGAATATATTTACGTAATATCAAACTACATGAAAAACGTGAAAAAAGTCACTATTATACCAAATTTGAGGATTTTACCTTCGAATCATAAAGCGAGGTTTCGTATTTTTAGATCCAATAAAAGACATATGACAATGTTGTTTCCAATACAAATAATAAAAATAAATGTGTTTTCATTACAATTACCTAAAATGTTCCTGATTTTCCGTTTATATTACCGAGGAAGATGTACACGTAAAACCGTTCAATTCCAGCTGAAACGTCGATATATGCAATAAAAACAGAACTTCCCCCCTTTTCAATATCCTACTCAGTATTTTCACGAGAAACAAATAGTTGATTGAAAATGAGTTATTTAAGATTAATTTCTAATCATTTACGTGTTTGCATCATTTTTATCGTATATTTAATGTATTATTAACAATAAAGTGAAAATTCACAAAAACGTTGAAAAAACGGCAAAATATTGCCTAATTCGATGATATTTTGTTTAAATCACAAAAAGGAAAAGGGGATGATAAACGTCAAAATATTGTTAAATTCGATGATGTTTAGTACGAAACAAAATTCAAGAAAACTTGCTTAAAATGCAATATTACGCGAAAATCTGAGATATGAAGGCCAAATCACATATCGTGATACTACATGAAATAGTATCGAAATATTGGTAAAAATGAATATATTTACGTAATATCAAACTACATGAAAAACGTGAAAAAATCAATATTATTCCAAATTTGTGGATTTTAACGTCAAATCATAGAGCGAGGTTTCGTATCATTTAGATCCAAGAAAAGACATATGACAATGTTGTTTCCTATACAAATAATACAAATCAATGTGTTGTCATTTGAATTACCTAAAATGTTTTTCATTTTCCGTTTATATTACTGAGGAAGATGCACACGTAAAAAAGTTCAATTCCAGCTGAAACGTCGATATATTCAATAAAAACCGAACTTCCCCTTTTCAATATCTTACTCAGTATTTTCACGAGAAACAAATAGTTGATTGAAAATGAGGTATTTAAGATTAATTTCTAATCATATACGTGTTTGCATCATTTTTATCGTATATTTAATGTATTAATAACAATAAACTGAAAATTCACAAAACGTTGAAAAACGGCAAAATATTGCCTAATTCGATGATATTTTGTTTAAATCACAAAAAGGAAAAGGGGGATGATAAACGTCAAAATACTGCTAATTCGATGATGGTTAGTACGAAACAAAATGCAAGAAAACATGCTTAAAATGCAATATTATGCGAAAATCTGAGATATGAAGGCCAAATCACATATCGTGATACTACATGAAATAGTATCGAAATATTGGTAAAAATGAATATATTTACGTAATATCAAACTTCATGAAAAACGTAAAAATGTCAATATTATTCCAAATTTGAGGATTTTACCGTCGAATCATAGAGCGAGGTTTCATATTATTTAGATCCAAGAAAAGACATATGACAATGTTGTTTCCAATACAAATGATAAAAATCAATGTGTTTTCATTAGAATTAACTAAAATGTTCCTGATTTTTGTTTATATTACTGATGGAAGGTATATACGTAAAACCGCTCTATTCCGGCTGAAACGTCGAATATATGCAATAAAAACCGAACTTCTCCCCTTTTCAATATCTTACTCAGTATTTCAACGAGAAACAAATATATGATTGAAAATGAAGTATTTAAGGTTATTATCTAATCAATTTTGTGTTTGTATCATTTTTATCATATATTTAATGAATTAATACCAATTAACTGGAAATTCACAAAAACTTAGAAAAACAGCAAGATATTGCCTAATTTGATAATATTTTGTTTATATCACATAAAGGAAAAGGGAGATGATCAACGTCAAAATATTACTAAATTCGATGATTTTTAGTACAAAAGAAAATGCAAGAAAACTTGCTTAAAATGCAATATTATGCGAAAATCTGAGATTGAAGGCCAAATCACATATCGTGATACTACATGAAATAGTATCGAAATATTGGTAAAAATGAATATATTTACGTAATATCAAACTACATGAAAAACGTGAAAAAAGTCACTATTATACCAAATTTGAGGATTTTACCTTCGAATCATAAGCGAGGTTTCGTATTTTTAGATCCAAGAAAAGACATATGACAATGTTGTTTCCAATACAAATAATAAAAATAAATGTGTTTTCATTACAATTACCTAAAATGTTCCTGATTTTCCGTTTATATTACCGAGGAAGATGTACACGTAAAACCGTTCAATTCCAGCTGAAACGTCGATATATGCAATAAAAACAGAACTTCCCCCTTTTCAATATCCTACTCAGTATTTTCACGAGAAACAAATAGTTGATTGAAAATGAGGTATTTAAGATTAATTTCTAATCATTTACGTGTTTGCATCATTTTTATCGTATATTTAATGTATTATTAACAATAAACTGAAAATTCACAAAAACGTTGAAAAACGGCAAAATATTGCCTAATTCGATGATATTTTGTTTAAATCACAAAAAGGAAAAGGGGATGATAAACGTCAAAATATGTTAAATTCGATGATGTTTAGTACGAAACAAAATGCAAGAAAACTTGCTTAAAATGCAATATTACGCGAAATCTGAGATATGAAGGCCAAATCACATATCGTGATACTACATGAAATAGTATCGAAATATTGGTAAAAATGAATATATTTACGTAATATCAAACTACATGAAAAACGTGAAAAAAGTCAATATTATTCCAAATTTGAGGATTTTAACGTCAAATCATAGAGCGAGGTTTCGTATTATTTAGATCCAAGAAAAGACATATGACAATGTTGTTTCCAATACAAATAATAAAATCAATGTGTTTTCATTTGAATTACCTAAAATGTTTTTCATTTTCCGTTTATATTACTGAGGAAGATGCACACGTAAAAAAGTTCAATTCCAGCTGAAACGTCGATATATTCAATAAAAACCGAACTTCCCCCTTTTCAATATCTTACTCAGTATTTTCACGAGAAACAAATAGTTGATTGAAAATGAGGTATTTAAGATTAATTTCTAATCATATTCGTGTTTGCATCATTTTTATCGTATATTTAATGTATTAATAACAATAAACTGAAAATTCACAAAAACGTTGAAAAACGGCAAAATATTGCCTAATTCGATGATATTTTGTTTAAATAACAAAAAGAGAAAGGGGATGATAAACGTCAAAATATTGCTAAATTCGATGATGTTTAGTACGAAACAAAATGCAAGAAAACTTGCTTAAAATGCAATATTATGCTAAAATCTGAGATATGAAGGCCAAATCACATATCGTGATACTACATGAAATAGTATCGAAATACTGGTAAAAATGAATATATTTACGTAATATCAAACTACATGAAAAACGTGAAAAAAGTCAATATTATTCCAAATTTGAGGATTTTAACGTCAAATCATTGAGCGAGGTTTCGTATTATTTAGATCCAAGAAAAGACATATGACAATGTTGTTTCCAATACAATTAATAAAAATCAATGTGTTTTCATTAGAATTAACTAAAATGTTCCAGATTTTTCGTTTACATTACCGATGGAAGATGTACACGTAAAACCGTTCAATTCCAGCTGAAACGTCGATATATGCAATAAAAACCGAACTTCTCCCCTTTTCAATATCTTACTCAGTATTTTAACGAGAAACAAATAGATGATTGAAAATGAGGTATTTAAGATTAATTTCTAATCAATTACGTGTTTGCATCATTTTTATCGTATATTTAATGTATTAATAACAATAAACTGAAAATTCACAAAAACGTTGAAAAACAGCAAAATATTGCCTATTTCGATGATATTTTGTTTAAATCACAAAGGAAAAGGGATGATAAACGTCAAAATACTGCTAAATTCGATGATGGTTAGTACGAAACAAAATGCAAGAAAACTGCTTAAAATGCAATATTATGCGAAAATCTGAGATATGAAGGCCAAATCACATATCGTGATACTACATGAAATAGTATCGAAATATTGGTAAAAATGAATATATTTACGTAATATCAAACTTCATGAAAAACGTAAAAATGTCAATATTATTCCAAATTTGAGGATTTTACCGTCGAATCATAGAGCGAGGTTTCATATTATTTAGATCCAAGAAAAGACTATGACAATGTTGTTTCCAATACAAATGATAAAAATCAATGTGTTTCATTAGAATTAACTAAAATATTCCTGATTTTTTGTTTATATTACTGATGGAAGGTATATACGTAAAACCGCTCTATTCCGGCTGAAACGTCGATATATGCAATAAAAACCGAACTTCTCCCCTTTTCAATATCTTACTCAGTATTTCAACGAGAAACAAATATATGATTGAAAATGAAGTATTTAAGGTTATTATCTAATCAATTTTGTGTTTGTATCATTTTTATCATATATTTAATGAATTAATACCAATTAACTGGAAATTCACAAAAACTTAGAAAAACAGCAAGATATTGCCTAATTTGATAATATTTTGTTTATATCACATAAAGGAAAAGGGAGATGATCAACGTCAAAATATTACTAAATTCGATGATTTTTAGTACAAAAGAAAATGCAAGAAAACTTGCTTAAAATGCAATATTATGCGAAACTCTGAGATTTGAAGGCCAAATCACATATCGTGATACATATGAAATAGTATCGAAATATTGGTAAAAATGAATATATTTACGTAATATCAAACTACATGAAAAACGTGAAAAAAGTCACTATTATACCAAATTTGAGGATTTTACCTTCGAATCATAAAGCGAGGTTTCGTATTTTTTAGATCCAATAAAAGACATATGACAATGTTGTTTCCAATACAAATAATAAAATAAATGTGTTTTCATTACAATTACCTAAAATGTTCCTGATTTTCCGTTTATATTACCGAGGAAGATGTACACGTAAAACCGTTCAATTCCAGCTGAAACGTCGATATATGCAATAAAAACAGAACTTCCCCCCTTTTCAATATCCTACTCAGTATTTTCACGAGAAACAAATAGTTGATTGAAAATGAGGTATTTAAGATTAATTTCTAATCATTTACGTGTTTGCATCATTTTTATCGTATATTTAATGTATTATTAACAATAAAGTGAAAATTCACAAAAACGTTGAAAAACGGCAAAATATTGCCTAATTCGATGATATTTTGTTTAAATCACAAAAAGGAAAAGGGGATGATAAACGTCAAAATATTGTTAAATTCGATGATGTTTAGTACGAAACAAAATGCAAGAAAACTTGCTTAAAATGCAATATTACGCGAAAATCTGAGATATGAAGGCCAAATCACATATCGTGATACTACATGAAATAGTATCGAAATATTGGTAAAAATGAATATATTTACGTAATATCAAACTACATGAAAAACGTGAAAAAATCAATATTATTCCAAATTTGTGGATTTTAACGTCAAATCATAGAGCGAGGTTTCGTATCATTTAGATCCAAGAAAAGACATATGACAATGTTGTTTCCTATACAAATAATACAAATCAATGTGTTGTCATTTGAATTACCTAAAATGTTTTTCATTTTCCGTTTATATTACTGAGGAAGATGCACACGTAAAAAAGTTCAATTCCAGCTGAAACGTCGATATATTCAATAAAAACCGAACTTCCCCTTTTCAATATCTTACTCAGTATTTTCACGAGAAACAAATAGTTGATTGAAAATGAGGTATTTAAGATTAATTTCTAATCATATACGTGTTTGCATCATTTTTATCGTATATTTAATGTATTAATAACAATAAACTGAAAATTCACAAAAACGTTGAAAAACGGCAAAATATTGCCTAATTCGATGATATTTTGTTTAAATCACAAAAAGGAAAAGGGGATGATAAACGTCAAAATACTGCTAAATTCGATGATGGTTAGTACGAAACAAAATGCAAGAAAACATGCTTAAAATGCAATATTATGCGAAAATCTGAGATATGAAGGCCAAATCACATATCGTGATACTACATGAAATAGTATCGAAATATTGGTAAAAATGAATATATTTACGTAATATCAAACTTCATGAAAAACGTAAAAATGTCAATATTATTCCAAATTTGAGGATTTTACCGTCGAATCATAGAGCGAGGTTTCATATTATTTAGATCCAAGAAAAGACATATGACAATGTTGTTTCCAATACAAATGATAAAAATCAATGTGTTTTCATTAGAATTAACTAAAATGTTCCTGATTTTTTGTTTATATTACTGATGGAAGGTATATACGTAAAACCGCTCTATTCCGGCTGAAACGTCGATATATGCAATAAAAACCGAACTTCTCCCCTTTTCAATATCTTACTCAGTATTTCAACGAGAAACAAATATATGATTGAAAATGAAGTATTTAAGGTTATTATCTAATCAATTTTGTGTTTGTATCATTTTTATCATATATTTAATGAATTAATACCAATTAACTGGAAATTCACAAAAACTTAGAAAAACAGCAAGATATTGCCTAATTTGATAATATTTTGTTTATATCACATAAAGGAAAAGGGAGATGATCAACGTCAAAATATTACTAAATTCGATGATTTTTAGTACAAAAGAAAATGCAAGAAAACTTGCTTAAAATGCAATATTATGCGAAACTCTGAGATTTGAAGGCCAAATCACATATCGTGATGCTACATGAAATAGTATCGAAATATTGGTAAAAATGAATATATTTACGTAATATCAAACTACATGAAAAACGTGAAAAAAGTCACTATTATACCAAATTTGAGGATTTTACCTTCGAATCATAAAGCGAGGTTTCGTATTTTTTAGATCCAATAAAAGACATATGACAATGTTGTTTCCAATACAAATAATAAAAATAAATGTGTTTTCATTACAATTACCTAAAATGTTCCTGATTTTCCGTTTATATTACCGAGGAAGATGTACACGTAAAACCGTTCAATTCCAGCTGAAACGTCGATATATGCAATAAAAACAGAACTTCCCCCCTTTTCAATATCCTACTCAGTATTTTCACGAGAAACAAATAGTTGATTGAAAATGAGGTATTTAAGATTAATTTCTAATCATTTACGTGTTTGCATCATTTTTATCGTATATTTAATGTATTATTAACAATAAACTGAAAATTCACAAAAACGTTGAAAAACGGCAAAATATTGCCTAATTCGATGATATTTTGTTTAAATCACAAAAAGGAAAAGGGGATGATAAACGTCAAAATATTGTTAAATTCGATGATGTTTAGTACGAAACAAAATGCAAGAAAACTTGCTTAAAATGCAATATTACGCGAAATCTGAGATATGAAGGCCAAATCACATATCGTGATACTACATGAAATAGTATCGAAATATTGGTAAAAATGAATATATTTACGTAATATCAAACTACATGAAAAACGTGAAAAAAGTCAATATTATTCCAAATTTGAGGATTTTAACGTCAAATCATAGAGCGAGGTTTCGTATTATTTAGATCCAAGAAAAGACATAAGACAATGTTGTTTCCAATACAAATAATAAAATCAATGTGTTTTCATTTGAATTACCTAAAATGTTTTTCATTTTCCGTTTATATTACTGAGGAAGATGCACACGTAAAAAAGTTCAATTCCAGCTGAAACGTCGATATATTCAATAAAAACCGAACTTCCCCCTTTTCAATATCTTACTCAGTATTTTCACGAGAAACAAATAGTTGATTGAAAATGAGGTATTTAAGATTAATTTCTAATCATATTCGTGTTTGCATCATTTTTATCGTATATTTAATGTATTAATAACAATAAACTGAAAATTCACAAAAACGTTGAAAAACGGCAAAATATTGCCTAATTCGATGATATTTTGTTTAAATACAAAAAGAGAAAGGGGATGATAAACGTCAAAATATTGCTAAATTCGATGATGTTTAGTACGAAACAAAATGCAAGAAAACTTGCTTAAAATGCAATATTATGCTAAAATCTGAGATATGAAGGCCAAATCACATATCGTGATACTACATGAAATAGTATCGAAATACTGGTAAAAATGAATATATTTACGTAATATCAAACTACATGAAAAACGTGAAAAAAGTCAATATTATTCCAAATTTGAGGATTTTAACGTCAAATCATTGAGCCAGGTTTCGTATTATTTAGATCCAAGAAAAGACATATGACAATGTTGTTTCCAATACAATTAATAAAAATCAATGTGTTTTCATTAGAATTAACTAAAATGTTCCAGATTTTTCGTTTACATTACCGATGGAAGATGTACACGTAAAACCGTTCAATTCCAGCTGAAACGTCGATATATGCAATAAAAACCGAACTTCTCCCCTTTTCAATATCTTACTCAGTATTTTAACGAGAAACAAATAGATGATTGAAAATGAGGTATTTAAGATTAATTTCTAATCAATTACGTGTTTGCATCATTTTTATCGTATATTTAATGTATTAATAACAATAAACTGAAAATTCACAAAAACGTTGAAAAACAGCAAAATATTGCCTATTTCGATGATATTTTGTTTAAATCACTAAAGGAAAAGGGGATGATAAACGTCAAAATACTGCTAAATTCGATGATGGTTAGTACGAAACAAAATGCAAGAAAACATGCTTAAAATGCAATATTATGCGAAAATCTGAGATATGAAGGCCAAATCACATATCGTGATACTACATGAAATAGTATCGAAATATTGGTAAAAATGAATATATTTACGTAATATCAAACTTCATGAAAAACGTAAAAATGTCAATATTATTCCAAATTTGAGGATTTTACCGTCGAATCATAGAGCGAGGTTTCATATTATTTAGATCCAAGAAAAGACTATGACAATGTTGTTTCCAATACAAATGATAAAAATCAATGTGTTTCATTAGAATTAACTAAAATATTCCTGATTTTTTGTTTATATTACTGATGGAAGGTATATACGTAAAACCGCTCTATTCCGGCTGAAACGTCGATATATGCAATAAAAACCGAACTTCTCCCCTTTTCAATATCTTACTCAGTATTTCAACGAGAAACAAATATATGATTGAAAATGAAGTATTTAAGGTTATATCTAATCAATTTTGTGTTTGTATCATTTTTATCATATATTTAATGAATTAATACCAATTAACTGGAAATTCACAAAAACTTAGAAAAACAGCAGATATTGCCTAATTTGATAATATTTTGTTTATATCACATAAAGGAAAAGGGAGATGATCAACGTCAAAATATTACTAAATTCGATGATTTTTAGTACAAAAAAAATGCAAGAAAACTTGCTTAAAATGCAATATTATGCGAAACTCTGAGATTTGAAGGCCAAATCACATATCGTGATACTACATGAAATAGTATCGAAATATTGGTAAAAATGAATATATTTACGTAATATCAAACTACATGAAAAACGTGAAAAAAGTCACTATTATACCAAATTTGAGGATTTTACCTTCGAATCATAAAGCGAGGTTTCGTATTTTTTAGATCCAATAAAAGACATATGACAATGTTGTTTCCAATACAAATAATAAAAATAAATGTGTTTTCATTACAATTACCTAAAATGTTCCTGATTTTCCGTTTATATTACCGAGGAAGATGTACACGTAAAACCGTTCAATTCCAGCTGAAACGTCGATATATGCAATAAAAACAGAACTTCCCCCCTTTTCAATATCCTACTCAGTATTTTCACGAGAAACAAATAGTTGATTGAAAATGAGGTATTTAAGATTAATTTCTAATCATTTACGTGTTTGCATCATTTTTATCGTATATTTAATGTATTATTAACAATAAAGTGAAAATTCACAAAAACGTTGAAAAACGGCAAAATATTGCCTAATTCGATGATATTTTGTTTAAATCACAAAAAGGAAAAGGGGATGATAAACGTCAAAATATTGTAAATTCGATGATGTTTAGTACGAAACAAAATGCAAGAAAACTTGCTTAAAATGCAATATTACGCGAAAATCTGAGATATGAAGGCCAAATCACATATCGTGATACTACATGAAATAGTATCGAAATATTGGTAAAAATGAATATATTTACGTAATATCAAACTACATGAAAAACGTGAAAAAAGTCAATATTATTCCAAATTTGAGGATTTTAACGTCAAATCATTGAGCGAGGTTTCGTATTATTTAGATCCAAGAAAAGACATATGACAATGTTGTTTCCAATACAATAATAAAATCAATGTGTTTCATTTTAACTAAAATGTTCCATTTTCCGTTTATATTACTGAGGAAGATGTACACGTAAAAAAGCCGTTCAATTCCAGCTGAAACGTCGATATATGCAATAAAAACCGAACTTCCCCCTTTTCAATATCTTACTCAGTATTTTACGAGAAACAAATAGTGATTGAAAATGAGGTATTTAAGATTAATTTCTAATCAATTACGTGTTTGCATCATTTTTATCGTATATTTAATGTATTAATAACAATAAACTGAAAATTCACAAAAACGTTGAAAAACGCAAAATATTGCCTAATTCGATGATATTTTGTTTAAATCACAAAAAGGAAAAGGGGATGATAAACGTCAAAATACTGCTAAATTCGATGATGGTTAGTACGAAACAAAATGCAAGAAAACTGCTTAAAATGCAATATTATGCGAAAATCTGAGATATGAAGGCCAAATCACATATCGTGATACTACATGAAATAGTATCGAAATATTGGTAAAAATGAATATATTTACGTAATATCAAACTTCATGAAAAACGTAAAAATGTCAATATTATTCCAAATTTGAGGATTTTACCGTCGAATCATAGAGCGAGGTTTCATATTATTTAGATCCAAGAAAAGACATATGACAATGTTGTTTCCAATACAAATGATAAAAATCAATGTGTTTTCATTAGAATTAACTAAAATGTTCCTGATTTTTTGTTTATATTACTGATGGAAGGTATATACGTAAAACCGCTCTATTCCGGCTGAAACGTCGATATATGCAATAAAAACCGAACTTCTCCCCTTTTCAATATCTTACTCAGTATTTCAACGAGAAACAAATATGATTGAAAATGAAGTATTTAAGGTTAATTATCTAATCAATTTTGTGTTTGTATCATTTTTATCATATATTTAATGAATTAATACCAATAACTGGAAATTCACAAAAACTTAGAAAAACAGCAAGATTGCCTAATTTGATATATTTTGTTTATATCACATAAAGGAAAAGGGAGATGATCAACGTCAAAATATTACTAAATTCGATGATTTTTAGTACAAAAAAAATGCAAGAAAACTTGCTTAAAATGCAATATTATGCGAAACTCTGAGATTGAAGGCCAAATCACATATCGTGATACTACATGAAATAGTATCGAAATATTGGTAAAAATGAATATATTTACGTAATATCAAACTACATGAAAAACGTGAAAAAAGTCACTATTATACCAAATTTGAGGATTTTACCTTCGAATCATAAAGCGAGGTTTCGTATTTTTTAGATCCAATAAAAGACATATGACAATGTTGTTTCCAATACAAATAATAAAAATAAATGTGTTTTCATTACAATTACCTAAAATGTTCCTGATTTTCCGTTTATATTACCGAGGAAGATGTACACGTAAAACCGTTCAATTCCAGCTGAAACGTCGATATATGCAATAAAAACAGAACTTCCCCCTTTTCAATATCCTACTCAGTATTTTCACGAGAAACAAATAGTTGATTGAAAATGAGGTATTTAAGATTAATTTCTAATCATTTACGTGTTTGCATCATTTTTATCGTATATTTAATGTATTATTAACAATAAAGTGAAAATTCACAAAAACGTTGAAAAACGGCAAAATATTGCCTAATTCGATGATATTTTGTTTAAATCACAAAAAGGAAAAGGGGATGATAAACGTCAAAATATTGTTAAATTCGATGATGTTTAGTACGAAACAAAATTCAAGAAAACTTGCTTAAAGCAATATTACGCGAAATCTGAGATATGAAGGCCAAATCACATATCGTGATACTACATGAAATAGTATCGAAATATTGGTAAAAATGAATATATTTACGTAATATCAAACTACATGAAAACGTGAAAAAATCAATATTATTCCAAATTTGAGGATTTTAACGTCAAATCATAGAGCGAGGTTTCGTATCATTTAGATCCAAGAAAAGACATATGACAATGTTGTTTCCATACAAATAATACAAATCAATGTGTTGTCATTTGAATTACCTAAAATGTTTTTCATTTTCCGTTTATATTACTGAGGAAGATGCACACGTAAAAAGTTCAATTCCAGCTGAAACGTCGATATATTCAATAAAAACCGAACTTCCCCCTTTTCAATATCTTACTCAGTATTTTCACGAGAAACAAATAGTTGATTGAAAATGAGGTATTTAAGATTAATTTCTAATCATATACGTGTTTGCATCATTTTTATCGTATATTTAATGTATTAATAACAATAAACTGAAAATTCACAAAAACGTTGAAAAACGGCAAAATATTGCCTAATTCGATGATATTTTGTTTAAATCACAAAAAGGAAAAGGGGGATGATAAACGTCAAAATATGCTAAATTCGATGATGTTAGTACGAAACAAAATGCAAGAAAACATGCTTAAAATGCAATATTATGCGAAAATCTGAGATATGAAGGCCAAATCACATATCGTGATACTACATGAAATAGTATCGAAATATTGGTAAAAATGAATATATTTACGTAATATCAAACTACATGAAAAACGTAAAAAAGTCAATATTATTCCAAATTTGAGGATTTTAACCGTCGAATCATAGAGCGAGGTTTCATATTATTTAGATCCAAGAAAAGACATATGACAATGTTGTTTCCAATACAATGATAAAAATCAATGTGTTTTCATTAGAATTAACTAAAATGTTCCTGATTTTTTGTTTATATTACTGATGGAAGGTATATACGTAAAACCGTCTATTCCGCTGAAACGTCGATATATGCAATAAAAACCGAACTTCTCCCCTTTTCAATATCTTACTCAGTATTTCAACGAGAAACAAATATATGATTGAAAATGAGTATTTAAGGTTATTATCTAATCAATTTTGTGTTTGTATCATTTTTATCATATATTTAATGAATTAATACAATTAAACTGGAAATTCACAAAAACTTAGAAAAACAGCAAATATTGCCTAATTTGATAATATTTTGTTTATATCACATAAAGGAAAAGGGAGATGATCAACGTCAAAATATTACTAAATTCGATGATTTTTAGTACAAAAAAATGCAAGAAAACTTGCTTAAAATGCAATATTATGCGAAACTCTGAGATTTGAAGGCCAAATCACATATCGTGATGCTACATGAAATAGTATCGAAATATTGGTAAAAATGAATATATTTACGTAATATCAAACTACATGAAAAACGTGAAAAAAGTCACTATTATACAAATTTGAGGATTTTACCGTCGAATCATAGAGCGAGGTTTCGTATTTTTAGATCCAAGAAAAGACATATGACAATGTTGTTTCCAATACAAATAATAAAAATCAATGTGTTTTCATTAGAATTACCTAAAATGTTCCTGATTTTCCGTTTATATTACGAGGAAGATGTACACGTAAAACCGTTCAATTCCAGCTGAAACGTCGATATATGCAATAAAAACCGAACTTCCCCCTTTTCAATATCTTACTCAGTATTTTCACGAGAAACAAATAGTTGATTGAAAATGAGGTATTTAAGATTAATTTCTAATCATTTACGTGTTTGCATCATTTTTATCGTATATTTAATGTATTATTAACAATAAACTGAAAATTCACAAAAACGTTGAAAAACGGCAAAATATTGCCTAATTCGATGATATTTTGTTTAAATCACAAAAGGAAAAGGGGATGATAAACGTCAAAATATTGTTAAATTCGATGATGTTTAGTACGAAACAAAATGCAAGAAAACTTGCTTAAAATGCAATATTATGCGAAATCTGAGATATGAAGGCCAAATCACATATCGTGATACTACATGAAATAGTATCGAAATATTGGTAAAAATGAATATATTTACGTAATATCAAACTACATGAAAAACGTGAAAAAAGTCAATATTATTCCAAATTTGAGGATTTTAACGTCAAATATAGAGCGAGGTTTCGTATTATTTAGATCCAAGAAAAGACATATGACAATGTTGTTTCCAATACAAATAATAAAATCAATGTGTTTTCATTTGAATTACCTAAAATGTTTTTCATTTTCCGTTTATATTACTGAGGAAGATGCACACGTAAAAAAGTTCAATTCCAGCTGAAACGTCGATATATTCAATAAAAACCGAACTTCCCCCTTTTCAATATCTTACTCAGTATTTTCACGAGAAACAAATAGTTGATTGAAAATGAGGTATTTAAGATTAATTTCTAATCATATTCGTGTTTGCATCATTTTTATCGTATATTTAATGTATTAATAACAATAAACTGAAAATTCACAAAAACGTTGAAAAACGGCAAAATATTGCCTAATTCGATGATATTTTGTTTAAATAACAAAAAGAGAAAGGGGATGATAAACGTCAAAATATTGCTAAATTCGATGATGTTTAGTACGAAACAAAATGCAAGAAAACTTGCTTAAAATGCAATATTATGCTAAAATCTGAGATATGAAGGCCAAATCACATATCGTGATACTACATGAAATAGTATCGAAATACTGGTAAAAATGAATATATTTACGTAATATCAAACTACATGAAAAACGTGAAAAAAGTCAATATTATTCCAAATTTGAGGATTTTAACGTCAAATCATTGAGCAGGTTTCGTATTATTTAGATCCAAGAAAAGACATATGACAATGTTGTTTCCAATACAATTAATAAAAATCAATGTGTTTTCATTAGAATTAACTAAAATGTTCCAGATTTTTCGTTTACATTACCGATGGAAGATGTACACGTAAAACCGTTCAATTCCAGCTGAAACGTCGATATATGCAATAAAAACCGAACTTCTCCCCTTTTCAATATCTTACTCAGTATTTTAACGAGAAACAAATAGATGATTGAAAATGAGGTATTTAAGATTAATTTCTAATCAATTACGTGTTTGCATCATTTTTATCGTATATTTAATGTATTAATAACAATAAACTGAAAATTCACAAAAACGTTGAAAAACAGCAAAATATTGCCTATTCGATGATATTTTGTTTAAATCACTTAAAGGAAAAGGGATGATAAACGTCAAAATACTGCTAAATTCGATGATGGTTAGTACGAAACAAAATGCAAGAAAATGCTTAAAATGCAATATTATGCGAAAATCTGAGATATGAAGGCCAAATCACATATCGTGATACTACATGAAATAGTATCGAAATATTGGTAAAAATGAATATATTTACGTAATATCAAACTTCATGAAAAACGTAAAAATGTCAATATTATTCCAAATTTGAGGATTTTACCGTCGAATCATAGAGCGAGGTTTCATATTATTTAGATCCAAGAAAAGACATATGACAATGTTGTTTCCAATACAAATGATAAAAATCAATGTGTTTCATTAGAATTAACTAAAATATTCCTGATTTTTTGTTTATATTACTGATGGAAGGTATATACGTAAAACCGCTCTATTCCGGCTGAAACGTCGATATATGCAAAAAACCGAACTTCTCCCCTTTTCAATATCTTACTCAGTATTTCAACGAGAAACAAATATATGATTGAAAATGAAGTATTTAAGGTTATTATCTAATCAATTTTGTGTTTGTATCATTTTTATCATATATTTAATGAATTAATACCAATTAACTGGAAATTCACAAAAACTTAGAAAAACAGCAAGATATTGCCTAATTTGATAATATTTTGTTTATATCACATAAAGGAAAAGGGAGATGATCAACGTCAAAATATTACTAAATTCGATGATTTTTAGTACAAAAGAAAATGCAAGAAAACTTGCTTAAAATGCAATATTATGCGAAACTCTGAGATTTGAAGGCCAAATCACATATCGTGATACTATGAAATAGTATCAAATATTGGTAAAAATGAATATATTTACGTAATATCAAACTACATGAAAAACGTGAAAAAAGTCACTATTATACCAAATTTGAGGATTTTACCTTCGAATCATAAAGCGAGGTTTCGTATTTTTTAGATCCAATAAAAGACATATGACAATGTTGTTTCCAATACAAATAATAAAAATAAATGTGTTTTCATTACAATTACCTAAAATGTTCCTGATTTTCCGTTTATATTACCGAGGAAGATGTACACGTAAAACCGTTCAATTCCAGCTGAAACGTCGATATATGCAATAAAAACAGAACTTCCCCCTTTTCAATATCCTACTCAGTATTTTCACGAGAAACAAATAGTTGATTGAAAATGAGGTATTTAAGATTAATTTCTAATCATTTACGTGTTTGCATCATTTTTATCGTATATTTAATGTATTATTAACAATAAAGTGAAAATTCACAAAAACGTTGAAAAACGGCAAAATATTGCCTAATTCGATGATATTTTGTTTAAATCACAAAAAGGAAAAGGGGATGATAAACGTCAAAATATTGTTAAATTCGATGATGTTTAGTACGAAACAAAATTCAAGAAAACTTGCTTAAAATGCAATATTACGCGAAAATCTGAGATATGAAGGCCAAATCACATATCGTGATACTACATGAAATAGTATCGAAATATTGGTAAAAATGAATATATTTACGTAATATCAAACTACATGAAAAACGTGAAAAAATCAATATTATTCCAAATTTGTGGATTTTAACGTCAAATCATAGAGCGAGGTTTCGTATCATTTAGATCCAAGAAAAGACATATGACAATGTTGTTTCCTATACAAATAATACAAATCAATGTGTTGTCATTTGAATTACCTAAAATGTTTTTCATTTTCCGTTTATATTACTGAGGAAGATGCACACGTAAAAAAGTTCAATTCCAGCTGAAACGTCGATATATTCAATAAAAACCGAACTTCCCCTTTTCAATATCTTACTCAGTATTTTCACGAGAAACAAATAGTTGATTGAAAATGAGGTATTTAAGATTAATTTCTAATCATATACGTGTTTGCATCATTTTTATCGTATATTTAATGTATTAATAACAATAAACTGAAAATTCACAAAAACGTTGAAAAACGGCAAAATATTGCCTAATTCGATGATATTTTGTTTAAATCACAAAAAGGAAAAGGGGGATGATAAACGTCAAAATACTGCTAAATTCGATGATGGTTAGTACGAAACAAAATGCAAGAAAACATGCTTAAAATGCAATATTATGCGAAAATCTGAGATATGAAGGCCAAATCACATATCGTGATACTACATGAAATAGTATCGAAATATTGGTAAAAATGAATATATTTACGTAATATCAAACTTCATGAAAAACGTAAAAATGTCAATATTATTCCAAATTTGAGGATTTTACCGTCGAATCATAGAGCGAGGTTTCATATTATTTAGATCCAAGAAAAGACATATGACAATGTTGTTTCCAATACAAATGATAAAAATCAATGTGTTTTCATTAGAATTAACTAAAATGTTCCTGATTTTTTGTTTATATTACTGATGGAAGGTATATACGTAAAACCGCTCTATTCCGGCTGAAACGTCGATATATGCAATAAAAACCGAACTTCTCCCCTTTTCAATATCTTACTCAGTATTTCAACGAGAAACAAATATATGATTGAAAATGAAGTATTTAAGGTTATTATCTAATCAATTTTGTGTTTGTATCATTTTTATCATATATTTAATGAATTAATACCAATTAACTGGAAATTCACAAAAACTTAGAAAAACAGCAAGATATTGCCTAATTTGATAATATTTTGTTTATATCACATAAAGGAAAAGGGAGATGATCAACGTCAAAATATTACTAAATTCGATGATTTTTAGTACAAAAGAAAATGCAAGAAAACTTGCTTAAAATGCAATATTATGCGAAACTCTGAGATTTGAAGGCCAAATCACATATCGTGATGCTACATGAAATAGTATCGAAATATTGGTAAAAATGAATATATTTACGTAATATCAAACTACATGAAAAACGTGAAAAAAGTCACTATTATACCAAATTTGAGGATTTTACCTTCGAATCATAAAGCGAGGTTTCGTATTTTTTAGATCCAATAAAAGACATATGACAATGTTGTTTCCAATACAAATAATAAAAATAAATGTGTTTTCATTACAATTACCTAAAATGTTCCTGATTTTCCGTTTATATTACCGAGGAAGATGTACACGTAAAACCGTTCAATTCCAGCTGAAACGTCGATATATGCAATAAAAACAGAACTTCCCCCCTTTTCAATATCCTACTCAGTATTTTCACGAGAAACAAATAGTTGATTGAAAATGAGGTATTTAAGATTAATTTCTAATCATTTACGTGTTTGCATCATTTTTATCGTATATTTAATGTATTATTAACAATAAACTGAAAATTCACAAAAACGTTGAAAAACGGCAAAATATTGCCTAATTCGATGATATTTTGTTTAAATCACAAAAAGGAAAAGGGGGATGATAAACGTCAAAATATTGTTAAATTCGATGATGTTTAGTACGAAACAAAATGCAAGAAAACTTGCTTAAAATGCAATATTACGCGAGAATCTGAGATATGAAGGCCAAATCACATATCGTGATACTACATGAAATAGTATCGAAATATTGGTAAAAATGAATATATTTACGTAATATCAAACTACATGAAAAACGTGAAAAAAGTCAATATTATTCCAAATTTGAGGATTTTAACGTCAAATCATAGAGCGAGGTTTCGTATTATTTAGATCCAAGAAAAGACATAAGACAATGTTGTTTCCAATACAAATAATAAAGATCAATGTGTTTTCATTTGAATTACCTAAAATGTTTTTCATTTTCCGTTTATATTACTGAGGAAGATGCACACGTAAAAAAGTTCAATTCCAGCTGAAACGTCGATATATTCAATAAAAACCGAACTTCCCCCTTTTCAATATCTTACTCAGTATTTTCACGAGAAACAAATAGTTGATTGAAAATGAGGTATTTAAGATTAATTTCTAATCATATTCGTGTTTGCATCATTTTTATCGTATATTTAATGTATTAATAACAATAAACTGAAAATTCACAAAAACGTTGAAAAACGGCAAAATATTGCCTAATTCGATGATATTTTGTTTAAATAACAAAAAGAGAAAGGGGATGATAAACGTCAAAATATTGCTAAATTCGATGATGTTTAGTACGAAACAAAATGCAAGAAAACTTGCTTAAAATGCAATATTATGCTAAAATCTGAGATATGAAGGCCAAATCACATATCGTGATACTACATGAAATAGTATCGAAATACTGGTAAAAATGAATATATTTACGTAATATCAAACTACATGAAAAACGTGAAAAAAGTCAATATTATTCCAAATTTGAGGATTTTAACGTCAAATCATTGAGCCAGGTTTCGTATTATTTAGATCCAAGAAAAGACATATGACAATGTTGTTTCCAATACAATTAATAAAAATCAATGTGTTTTCATTAGAATTAACTAAAATGTTCCAGATTTTTCGTTTACATTACCGATGGAAGATGTACACGTAAAACCGTTCAATTCCAGCTGAAACGTCGATATATGCAATAAAAACCGAACTTCTCCCCTTTTCAATATCTTACTCAGTATTTTAAC
Organism: Procambarus clarkii; assembly: GCF_040958095.1. Lineage (NCBI taxonomy): Eukaryota > Metazoa > Arthropoda > Malacostraca > Decapoda > Cambaridae > Procambarus > Procambarus clarkii. Next base: position 37,755,505 of record NC_091195.1, read on the forward strand.
GAGAAACAAATAGATGATTGAAAATGAGGTATTTAAGATTAATTTCTAATCAATTACGTGTTTGCATCATTTTTATCGTATATTTAATGTATTAATAACAATAAACTGAAAATTCACAAAAACGTTGAAAAACAGCAAAATATTGCCTATTTCGATGATATTTTGTTTAAATCACTTAAAGGAAAAGGGGATGATAAACGTCAAAATACTGCTAAATTCGATGATGGTTAGTACGAAACAAAATGCAAGAAAACATGCTTAAAATGCAATATTATGAAAATCTGAGATATGAAGGCCAAATCACATATCGTGATACTACATGAAATAGTATCGAAATATTGGTAAAAATGAATATATTTACGTAATATCAAACTTCATGAAAAACGTAAAAATGTCAATATTATTCCAAATTTGAGGATTTTACCGTCGAATCATAGAGCGAGGTTTCATATTATTTAGATCCAAGAAAAGACATATGACAATGTTGTTTCCAATACAAATGATAAAAATCAATGTGTTTCATTAGAATTAACTAAAATTCCTGATTTTTTGTTTATATTACTGATGGAAGGTATATACGTAAAACCGCTCTATTCCGGCTGAAACGTCGATATATGCAATAAAAACCGAACTTCCCCTTTTCAATATCTTACTCAGTATTTCAACGAGAAACAAATATATGATTGAAAATGAAGTATTTAAGGTTATTATCTAATCAATTTTGTGTTTGTATCATTTTTATCATATATTTAATGAATTAATACCAATTAACTGGAAATTCACAAAAACTTAGAAAAACAGCAAGATATTGCCTAATTTGATAATATTTTGTTTATATCACATAAAGGAAAAGGGAGATGATCAACGTCAAAATATTACTAAATTCGATGATTTTTAGTACAAAAGAAAATGCAAGAAAACTTGCTTAAAATGCAATATTATGCGAAACTCTGAGATTTGAAGGCCAAATCACATATCGTGATACTACATGAAATAGTATCGAAATATTGGTAAAAATGAATATATTTACGTAATATCAAACTACATGAAAAACGTGAAAAAAGTCACTATTATACCAAATTTGAGGATTTTACCTTCGAATCATAAAGCGAGGTTTCGTATTTTTTAGATCCAATAAAAGACATATGACAATGTTGTTTCCAATACAAATAATAAAAATAAATGTGTTTTCATTACAATTACCTAAAATGTTCCTGATTTTCCGTTTATATTACCGAGGAAGATGTACACGTAAAACCGTTCAATTCCAGCTGAAACGTCGATATATGCAATAAAAACAGAACTTCCCCCCTTTTCAATATCCTACTCAGTATTTTCACGAGAAACAAATAGTTGATTGAAAATGAGGTATTTAAGATTAATTTCTAATCATTTACGTGTTTGCATCATTTTTATCGTATATTTAATGTATTATTAACAATAAAGTGAAAATTCACAAAAACGTTGAAAAACGGCAAAATATTGCCTAATTCGATGATATTTTGTTTAAATCACAAAAAGGAAAAGGGGATGATAAACGTCAAAATATTGCTAAATTCGATGATGTTTAGTACGAAACAAAATGCAAGAAAACTTGCTTAAAATGCAATATTATGCTAAAATCTGAGATATGAAGGCCAAATCACATATCGTGATACTACATGAAATAGTATCGAAATTGGTAAAAATGAATATATTTACGTAATATCAAACTACATGAAAAACGTGAAAAAAGTCAATATTATTCCAAATTTGAGGATTTTAACGTCAAATCATGAGCGAGGTTTCGTATTATTTAGATCCAAGAAAAGACATATGACAATGTTGTTTCCAATACAATAATAAAAATCAATGTGTTTTCATTAGAATTACTAAAATGTTCCAGATTTTCGTTTATATTACCGATGGAAGATGTACACGTAAAACCGTTCAATTCCAGCTGAAACGTCGATATATGCAATAAAAACCGAACTTCTCCCCTTTTCAATATCTTACTCAGTATTTTAACGAGAAACAAATAGTTGATTGAAAATGAGGTATTTAAGATTAATTTCTAATCAATACGTGTTTGCATCATTTTTATCGTATATTTAATGTATTAATAACAATAAACTGAAAATTCACAAAAACGTTGAAAAACAGCAAAATATTGCCTAATTCGATGATATTTTGTTTAAATCACAAAGGAAAAGGGGATGATAAACGTCAAAATACTGCTAAATTCGATGATGGTTAGTACGAAACAAAATGCAAGAAAACTTGCTTAAAATGCAATATTATGCGAAAATCTGAGATATGAAGGCCAAATCACATATCGTGATACTACATGAAATAGTATCGAAATATTGGTAAAAATGAATATATTTACGTAATATCAAACTTCATGAAAAACGTAAAAATGTCAATATTATTCCAAATTTGAGGATTTTACCGTCGAATCATAGAGCGAGGTTTCATATTATTTAGATCCAAGAAAAGACATATGACAATGTTGTTTCCAATACAAATGATAAAAATCAATGTGTTTTCATTAGAATTAACTAAAATTCCTGATTTTTTGTTTATATTACTGATGGAAGGTATATACGTAAAACCGCTCTATTCCGGCTGAAACGTCGATATATGCAATAAAAACCGAACTTCTCCCCTTTTCAATATCTTACTCAGTATTTCAACGAGAAACAAATATATGATTGAAAATGAAGTATTTAAGGTTATTATCTAATCAATTTTGTGTTTGTATCATTTTTATCATATATTTAATGAATTAATACCAATTAACTGGAAATTCACAAAAACTTAGAAAAACAGCAAGATATTGCCTAATTTGATAATATTTTGTTTATATCACATAAAGGAAAAGGGAGATGATCAACGTCAAAATATTACTAAATTCGATGATTTTTAGTACAAAAGAAAATGCAAGAAAACTTGCTTAAAATGCAATATTATGCGAAACTCTGAGATTTGAAGGCCAAATCACATATCGTGATACTACATGAAATAGTATCGAAATATTGGTAAAAATGAATATATTTACGTAATATCAAACTACATGAAAAACGTGAAAAAAGTCACTATTATACCAAATTTGAGGATTTTACCTTCGAATCATAAAGCGAGGTTTCGTATTTTTTAGATCCAATAAAAGACATATGACAATGTTGTTTCCAATACAAATAATAAAAATAAATGTGTTTTCATTACAATTACCTAAAATGTTCCTGATTTTCCGTTTATATTACCGAGGAAGATGTACACGTAAAACCGTTCAATTCCAGCTGAAACGTCGATATATGCAATAAAAACAGAACTTCCCCCCTTTTCAATATCCTACTCAGTATTTTCACGAGAAACAAATAGTTGATTGAAAATGAGGTATTTAAGATTAATTTCTAATCATTTACGTGTTTGCATCATTTTTATCGTATATTTAATGTATTATTAACAATAAACTGAAAATTCACAAAAACGTTGAAAAACGGCAAAATATTGCCTAATTCGATGATATTTTGTTTAAATCACAAAAGGAAAAGGGGATGATAAACGTCAAAATATTGTTAAATTCGATGATGTTTAGTACGAAACAAAATGCAAGAAAACTTGCTTAAAATGCAATATTACGCGAAAATCTGAGATATGAAGGCCAAATCACATATCGTGATACTACATGAAATAGTATCGAAATATTGGTAAAAATGAATATATTTACGTAATATCAAACTACATGAAAAACGTGAAAAAAGTCAATATTATTCCAAATTTGAGGATTTTAACGTCAAATCATAGAGCGAGGTTTCGTATTATTTAGATCCAAGAAAAGACATATGACAATGTTGTTTCCAATACAAATAATAAAATCAATGTGTTTCATTTGAATTACCTAAAATGTTTTTCATTTTCCGTTTATATTACTGAGGAAGATGCACACGTAAAAAAGTTCAATTCCAGCTGAAACGTCGATATATTCAATAAAAACCGAACTTCCCCCTTTTCAATATCTTACTCAGTATTTTCACGAGAAACAAATAGTTGATTGAAAATGAGGTATTTAAGATTAATTTCTAATCATATACGTGTTTGCATCATTTTTATCGTATATTTAATGTATTAATAACAATAAACTGAAAATTCACAAAAACGTTGAAAAACGGCAAAATATTGCCTAATTCGATGATATTTTGTTTAAATCACAAAAAGGAAAAGGGGATGATAAACGTCAAAATATGCTAAATTCGATGATGTTAGTACGAAACAAAATGCAAGAAAACTTGCTTAAAATGCAATATTATGCGAAAATCTGAGATATGAAGGCCAAATCACATATCGTGATACTACATGAAATAGTATCGAAATATTGGTAAAAATGAATATATTTACGTAATATCAAACTACATGAAAAACGTAAAAAGTCAATATTATTCCAAATTTGAGGATTTTACGTCGAATCATAGAGCGAGGTTTCGTATTATTTAGATCCAAGAAAAGACATATGACAATGTTGTTTCCAATACAAATGATAAAAATCAATGTGTTTTCATTAGAATTAACTAAAATGTTCCTGATTTTTGTTTATATTACTGATGGAAGGTATACGTAAAACCGTTCAATTCCAGCTGAAACGTCGATATATGCAATAAAAACCGAACTTCTCCCCTTTTCAATATCTTACTCAGTATTTCAACGAGAAACAAATATATGATTGAAAATGAGGTATTTAAGTTATTTCTAATCAATTTGTGTTTGCATCATTTTTATCGTATATTTAATGAATTAATAACAATAAACTGAAAATTCACAAAAACGTTGAAAAACAGCAAATATTGCCTAATTTCGATGATATTTTGTTTATATCACATAAAGGAAAAGGGGATGATCAACGTCAAAATATTACTAAATTCGATGATTTTTAGTACAAAAAAATGCAAGAAAACTTGCTTAAAATGCAATATTATGCGAAAATCTGAGATATGAAGGCCAAATCACATATCGTGATACTACATGAAATAGTATCGAAATATTGGTAAAAATGAATATATTTACGTAATATCAAACTACATGAAAAACGTGAAAAAGTCATATTATCCAAATTTGAGGATTTTACCGTCGAATCATAAGCGAGGTTTCGTATTTTTAGATCCAAGAAAAGACATATGACAATGTTGTTTCCAATACAAATAATAAAAATCAATGTGTTTTCATTAGAATTACTAAAATGTTCCTGATTTTCCGTTTATATTACGATGGAAGATGTACACGTAAAACCGTTCAATTCCAGCTGAAACGTCGATATATGCAATAAAAACCGAACTTCCCCTTTTCAATATCTACTCAGTATTTTCACGAGAAACAAATAGTTGATTGAAAATGAGGTATTTAAGATTAATTTCTAATCATTTACGTGTTTGCATCATTTTTATCGTATATTTAATGTATTAATAACAATAAACTGAAATTCACAAAAACGTTGAAAAACGGCAAAATATTGCCTAATTCGATGATATTTTGTTTAAATCACAAAAGGAAAAGGGGGATGATAAACGTCAAAATATGTTAAATTCGATGATGTTTAGTACGAAACAAAATGCAAGAAAACTTGCTTAAAATGCAATATTACGCGAAAATCTGAGATATGAAGGCCAAATCACATATCGTGATACTACATGAAATAGTATCGAAATATTGGTAAAAATGAATATATTTACGTAATATCAAACTACATGAAAAACGTGAAAAAAGTCAATATTATTCCAAATTTGAGGATTTTAACGTCGAATCATAGAGCGAGGTTTCGTATTATTTAGATCCAAGAAAAGACATAAGACAATGTTGTTTCCAATACAAATAATAAAGATCAATGTGTTTTCATTTGAATTACCTAAAATGTTTTTCATTTTCCGTTTATTACTGAGGAAGATGCACACGTAAAAAAGTTCAATTCCAGCTGAAACGTCGATATATTCAATAAAAACCGAACTTCCCCCTTTTCAATATCTTACTCAGTATTTTCACGAGAAACAAATAGTTGATTGAAAATGAGGTATTTAAGATTAATTTCTAATCATATACGTGTTTGCATCATTTTTATCGTATATTTAATGTATTAATAACAATTAACTGAAAATTCACAAAAACGTTGAAAACGGCAAAATATTGCCTAATTCGATGATATTTTGTTTAAATAACAAAAGAGAAAGGGATGATAAACGTCAAAATATTGCTAAATTCGATGATGTTTAGTACGAAACAAAATGCAAGAAAACTTGCTTAAAATGCATTATTATGCTAAAATCTGAGATATGAAGGCCAAATCACATATCGTGATACTACATGAAATAGTATCGAAATACTGGTAAAAATGAATATATTTACGTAATATCAAACTACATGAAAAACGTGAAAAAAGTCAATATTATTCCAAATTTGAGGATTTTAACGTCAAATCATTGAGCGAGGTTTCGTATTATTTAGATCCAAGAAAAGACATATGACAATGTTGTTTCCAATACAATTAATAAAAATCAATGTGTTTTCATTAGAATTAACTAAAATGTTCCAGATTTTTCGTTTATATTACCGATGGAAGATGTACACGTAAAACCGTTCAATTCCAGCTGAAACGTCGATATATGCAATAAAAACCGAACTTCTCCCCTTTTCAATATCTTACTCAGTATTTTAACGAGAAACAAATAATTGATTGAAAATGAGGTATTTAAGATTAATTTCTAATCAATTACGTGTTTGCATCATTTTTATCGTATATTTATTGTATTAATAACAATAAACTGAAAATTCACAAAAACGTTGAAAAACAGCAAAATATTGCCTATTTCGATGATATTTTGTTTAAATCACATAAAGGAAAAGGGGATGATAAACGTCAAAATACTGCTAAATTCGATGATGGTTAGTACGAAACAAAATGCAAGAAAACTTGCTTAAAATGCAATATTATGCGAAAATCTGAGATATGAAGGCCAAATCACATATCCGGATACTACATGAAATAGTATCGAAATATTGGTAAAAATGAATATATTTACGTAATATCAAACTTCATGAAAAACGTAAAAATGTCAATATTATTCCAAATTTGAGGATTTTACCGTCGAATCATAGAGCGAGGTTTCATATTATTTAGATCCAAGAAAAGACATATGACAATGTTGTTTCCAATACAAATGATAAAAATCAATGTGTTTTCATTAGAATTAACTAAAAGGTTCCTGATTTTTTGTTTATATTACTGATGGAAGGTATATACGTAAAACCGCTCTATTCCGGCTGAAACGTCGATATATGCAATAAAAACCGAACTTCTTCCCTTTTCAATATCTTACTCAGTATTTCAACGAGAAACAAATATATGATTGACAATGAAGTATTTAAGGTTATTATCTAATCAATTTTGTGTTTGAATCATTTTTATCATATATTTAATGAATTAATACCAATAAACTGGAAATTCACAAAACGTAGAAAACAGCAAGATATTGCCTAATTTGATGATATTTTGTTTATATCACATAAAGGAAAAGGGAGATGATCAACGTCAAAATATTACTAAATTCGATGATTTTTAGTACAAACAAAATGCAAGAAAACTTGCTTAAAATGCAATATTATGCGAAAATCTGAGATTTGAAGGCCAAATCACATATCGTGATACTACATGAAATAGTATCGAAATATTGGTAAAAATGAATATATTTACGTAATATCAAACTACATGAAAAGCGTGAAAAAGTCACTATTATACCAAATTTGAGGATTTTACCTTCGAATCATAAAGCGAGGTTTCGTATTTTTTAGATCCAAGAAAAACATATGACAATGTTGTTTCCAATACAAATAATAAAAATAAATGTGTTTTCATTACAATTACCTAAAATGTTCCTGATTTTCCGTTTATATTACCGAGGAAGATGTACACGTAAAACCGTTCAATTCCAGCTGAAACGTCGATATATGCAATAAAAACAGAACTTCCCCCCTTTTCAATATCCACTCAGTATTTTCACGAGAAACAAATAGTTGATTAAAATGAGGTATTTAAGATTAATTTCTAATCATTTACGTGTTTGCATCATTTTTATCGTATATTTAATGTATTATTAACAATAAAGTGAAAATTCACAAAAACGTTGAAAAACGGCAAAATATTGCCTAATTCGATGATATTTTGTTTAAATCACAAAAAGGAAAAGGGGGATGATAAACGTCAAAATATTGTTAAATTCGATGATGTTTAGTACGAAACAAAATGCAAGAAAACTTGCTTAAAATGCAATATTACGCGAAAATCTGAGATATGAAGGCCAAATCACATATCGTGATACTACATGAAATAGTATCGAAATATTGGTAAAAATGAATATATTTACGTAATATCAAACTTCATGAAAAACGTAAAAATGTCAATATTATTCCAAATTTGAGGATTTTACCGTCGAATCATAGAGCGAGGTTTCATATTATTTAGATCCAAGAAAAGACATATGACAATGTTGTTTCCAATACAAATGATAAAAATCAATGTGCTTTCATTAGAATTAACTAAAATATTCCTGATTTTTTGTTTATATTACTGATGGAAGGTATATACGTAAAACCGCTCTATTCCGGCTGAAACGTCGATATATGCAATAAAAACCGAACTTCTCCCCTTTTCAATATCTTACTCAGTATTTCAACGAGAAACAAATATATGATTGAAAATGAAGTATTTAAGGTTATTTCTAATCAATTTTGTGTTTGTATCATTTTTATCATATATTTAATGAATTAATACCAATTAACTGGAAATTCACAAAAACTTAGAAAAACAGCAAGATATTGCCTAATTTGATAATATTTTGTTTATATCACATAAAGGAAAAGGGAGATGATCAACGTCAAAATATTACTAAATTCGATGATTTTTAGTACAAAAGAAAATGCAAGAAAACTTGCTTAAAATGCAATATTATGCGAAACTCTGAGATTTGAAGGCCAAATCACATATCGTGATACTACATGAAATAGTATCGAAATATTGGTAAAAATGAATATATTTACGTAATATCAAACTACATGAAAAACGTGAAAAAATTCAATATTATTCCAAATTTGAGGATTTTACGTCAAATTATAGAGCGAGGTTTCGTATTATTTAGATCCAAGAAAAGACATATGACAATGTTGTTTCCAATACAAATAATAAAATCAATGTGTTTTCATTTGAATTACCTAAAATGTTTTTCATTTTCCGTTTATATTACTGAGGAAGATGCACACGTAAAAAGTTCAATTCCAGCTGAAACGTCGATATATTCAATAAAAACCGAACTTCCCCCTTTTCAATATCTTACTCAGTATTTTCACGAGAAACAAATAGTTGATTGAAAATGAGGTATTTAAGATTAATTTCTAATCATATACGTGTGTGCATCATTTTTATCGTATATTTAATGTATTAATAACAATAACTGAAATTCACAAAAACGTTGAAAAACGGCAAATATTGCCTAATTCGATGATATTTTGTTTAAATAACAAAAGAGAAAGGGGATGATAAACGTCAAAATATTGCTAAATTCGATGATGTTTAGTACGAAACAAAATGCAAGAAAACTTGCTAAAATGCAATATTATGCTAAAATCTGAGATATGAAGGCCAAATCACATATCGTGATACTACATGAAATAGTATCGAAATATGGTAAAAATGAATATATTTACGTAATATCAAACTACATGAAAAACGTGAAAAAAGTCAATATTATTCCAAATTTGAGGATTTTACGTCAAATCATTGAGCGAGGTTTCGTATTTAGATCCAAGAAAAGACATATGACAATGTTGTTTCCAATACAATTAATAAAAATCAATGTGTTTTCATTAGAATTAACTAAAATGTTCCAGATTTTTCGTTTATATTACCGATGGAAGATGTACACGTAAAACCGTTCAATTCCAGCTGAAACGTCGATATATGCAATAAAAACCGAACTTCTCCCCTTTTCAATATCTTACTCAGTATTTTAACGAGAAACAAATAGATGATTGAAAATGAGGTATTTAAGATTAATTTCTAATCATTACGTGTTTGCATCATTTTTATCGTATATTTAATGTATTAATAACAATAAACTGAAAATTCACAAAAACGTTGAAAAACGGCAAAATATTGCCTAATTCGATGATATTTTGTTTAAATCACAAAAAGGAAAAGGGGGATGATAAACGTCAAAATATTGTTAAATTCGATGATGTTTAGTACGAAACAAAATGCAAGAAAACTTGCTTAAAATGCAATATTACGCGAAAATCTGAGATATGAAGGCCAAATCACATATCGTGATACTACATGAAATAGTATCGAAATATTGGTAAAAATGAATATATTTACGTAATATCAAACTTCATGAAAAACGTAAAAATGTCAATATTATTCCAAATTTGAGGATTTTACCGTCGAATCATAGAGCGAGGTTTATTATTTAGATCCAAGAAAAGACATATGACAATGTTGTTTCCAATACAAATGATAAAAATCAATGTGTTTCATTAGAATTAACTAAAATATTCCTGATTTTTTGTTTATATTACTGATGGAAGGTATATACGTAAAACCGCTCTATTCCGCTGAAACGTCGATATATGCAATAAAAACCGAACTTCTCCCCTTTTCAATATCTTACTCAGTATTTCAACGAGAAACAAATATGATTGAAAATGAAGTATTTAAGGTTATTATCTAATCAATTTTGTGTTTGTATCATTTTTATCATATATTTAATGAATTAATACCAATTAACTGGAAATTCACAAAAACTTAGAAAAACAGCAAGATATTGCCTAATTTGATATATTTTGTTTATATCACATAAAGGAAAAGGGAGATGATCAAACGTCAAAATATTACTAAATTCGATGATTTTTAGTACAAAAGAAATGCAAGAAAACTTGCTTAAAATGCAATATTGCGAAAATCTGAGATTTGAAGGCCAAATCACATATCGTGATACTACATGAAATAGTATCGAATATTGGTAAAAATGAATATATTTACGTAATATCAAACTACATGAAAAACGTGAAAAAAGTCACTATTATACCAAATTTGAGGATTTTACCTCGAATCATAAGCGAGGTTTCGTATTTTTAGATCCAAGAAAAGACATATGACAATGTTGTTTCCAATACAAATAATAAAAATCAATGTGTTTTCATTACAATTACCTAAAATGTTCCTGATTTTCCGTTTATATTACCGAGGAAGATGTACACGTAAAACCGTTCAATTCCAGCTGAAACGTCGATATATGCAATAAAAACCGAACTTCCCCCTTTTCAATATCTACTCAGTATTTTCACGAGAAACAAATAGTTGATTGAAAATGAGTATTTAAGATTAATTTCTAATCATTTACGTGTTTGCATCATTTTTATCGTATATTTAATGTATTATAACAATAAACTGAAAATTCACAAAAACGTTGAAAAACGGCAAAATATTGCCTAATTCGATGATATTTTGTTTAAATCACAAAAGGAAAAGGGGATGATAAACGTCAAAATATTGTAAATTCGATGATGTTTAGTACGAAACAAAATGCAAGAAAACTTGCTTAAAATGCAATATTACGCGAAAATCTGAGATATGAAGGCCAAATCACATATCGTGATACTACATGAAATAGTATCGAAATATTGGTAAAAATGAATATATTTACGTAATATCAAACTACATGAAAAACGTGAAAAATCAATATTATTCCAAATTTGAGGATTTTACGTCAATCATAGAGCGAGGTTTCGTATATTTAGATCCAAGAAAAGACATATGACAATGTTGTTTCCAATACAAATAATAAAATCAATGTGTTTTCATTTGAATTACCTAAAATGTTTTTTTTTTCCGTTTATATTACTGAGGAAGATGCACACGTAAAAAGTTCAATTCCGCTGAAACGTCGATATATTCAATAAAAACCGAACTTCCCCTTTTCAATATCTTACTCAGTATTTTCACGAGAAACAAATAGTTGATTGAAAATGAGGTATTTAAGATTAATTTCTAATCATTACGTGTTTGCATCATTTTTATCGTATATTTAATGTATTAATAACAATAAACTGAAATTCACAAAAACGTTGAAAAACGCAAAATTGCCTAATTCGATGATATTTTGTTTAAATCACAAAAAGGAAAAGGGGATGATAAACGTCAAAATATGCTAAATTCGATGATGTTTAGTACGAAACAAAATGCAAGAAAACTTGCTTAAAATGCAATATTATGCGAAAATCTGAGATTGAAGGCCAAATCACATATCGTGATACTACATGAAATAGTATCGAAATATTGGTAAAAATGAATATATTTACGTAATATCAAACTACATGAAAAACGTGAAAAATCAATATTATTCCAAATTTGAGGATTTTACCGTCGAATCATAGCGAGGTTTCGTATTATTTAGATCCAAGAAAAGACATATGACAATGTTGTTTCCAATACAAATATAAAAATCAATGTGTTTTCATTAGAATTACTAAAATGTTCCTGATTTTTGTTTATATTACCGAGGAAGGTACGTAAAACCGTCATTCCAGCTGAAACGTCGATATATGCAATAAAAACCGAACTTCTCCCCTTTTCAATATCTTACTCAGTATTTCACGAGAAACAAATAGTTGATTGAAAATGAGGTATTTAAGATTATTTCTAATCATTTGTGTTTGCATCATTTTTATCGTATATTTAATGATTATAACAATAACTGAAAATTCACAAAAACGTTAAAAACGCAATATTGCCTAATTCGATGATATTTTGTTTAAATCAAAGGAAAAGGGGATGATAAACGTCAAAATATCTAAATTCGATGATTTTAGTACGAAAAAAATGCAAGAAAACTTGCTTAAAATGCAATATTATGCGAAATCTGAGATATGAAGGCCAAATCACATATCGTGATACTACATGAAATAGTATCGAAATATTGGTAAAAATGAATATATTTACGTAATATCAAACTACATGAAAAACGTGAAAAAGTCAATATTATTCCAAATTTGAGGATTTTACCTCGAATCATAGAGCGAGGTTTCGTATTTTTAGATCCAAGAAAAGACATATGACAATGTTGTTTCCAATACAAATAATAAAAATCAATGTGTTTTCATTAAATTACCTAAAATGTTCCTGATTTCCGTTTATATTACTGAGGAAGATGTACACGTAAAACCGTTCATTCCAGCTGAAACGTCGATATATGCAATAAAAACCGAACTTCCCCCTTTTCAATATCTACTCAGTATTTTCACGAGAAACAAATAGTTGATTGAAAATGAGGTATTTAAGATTAATTTCTAATCATTTACGTGTTTGCATCATTTTTATCGTATATTTAATGTAATTAACAATAAACTGAAAATTCACAAAAACGTTGAAAAACGGCAAAATATTGCCTAATTCGATGATATTTTGTTTAAATCACAAAAGGAAAAGGGGATGATAAACGTCAAAATATTGTTAAATTCGATGATGTTTAGTACGAACAAAATGCAAGAAAACTTGCTTAAAATGCAATATTACGCGAAATCTGAGATATGAAGGCCAAATCACATATCGTGATACTACATGAAATAGTATCGAAATATTGGTAAAATGAATATATTTACGTAATATCAAACTACATGAAAAACGTGAAAAAAGTCAATATTATTCCAAATTTGAGGATTTTAACGTCAAATTATAGAGCGAGGTTTCGTATTATTTAGATCCAAGAAAAGACATATGACAATGTTGTTTCCAATACAAATAATAAATCAATGTGTTTTCATTTGAATTACCTAAAATGTTTTTCATTTTCCGTTTATATTACTGAGGAAGATGCACACGTAAAAAAGTTCAATTCCAGCTGAAACGTCGATATATTCAATAAAAACCGAACTTCCCCCTTTTCAATATCTTACTCAGTATTTTCACGAGAAACAAATAGTTGATTGAAAATGAGGTATTTAAGATTAATTTCTAATCATATTCGTGTTTGCATCATTTTTATCGTATATTTAATGTATTAATAACAATAAACTGAAAATTCACAAAAACGTTGAAAAACGGCAAAATATTGCCTAATTCGATGATATTTTGTTTAAATAACAAAAAGAGAAAGGGGATGATAAACGTCAAAATATTGCTAAATTCGATGATGTTTAGTACGAAACAAAATGCAAGAAAACTTGCTTAAAATGCAATATTATGCTAAAATCTGAGATATGAAGGCCAAATCACATATCGTGATACTACATGAAATAGTATCGAAATACTGGTAAAAATGAATATATTTACGTAATATCAAACTACATGAAAAACGTGAAAAAAGTCAATATTATTCCAAATTTGAGGATTTTAACGTCAAATCATTGAGCGAGGTTTCGTATTATTTAGATCCAAGAAAAGACATATGACAATGTTGTTTCCAATACAATTAATAAAAATCAATGTGTTTTCATTAGAATTAACTAAAATGTTCCAGATTTTTCGTTTACATTACCGATGGAAGATGTACACGTAAAACCGTTCAATTCCAGCTGAAACGTCGATATATGCAATAAAAACCGAACTTCTCCCCTTTTCAATATCTTACTCAGTATTTTAACGAGAAACAAATAGATGATTGAAAATGAGGTATTTAAGATTAATTTCTAATCAATTACGTGTTTGCATCATTTTTATCGTATATTTAATGTATTAATAACAATAAACTGAAAATTCACAAAAACGTTGAAAAACAGCAAAATATTGCCTAATTCGATGATATTTTGTTTAAATCACAAAGGAAAAGGGGATGATAAACGTCAAAATACTGCTAAATTCGATGATGGTTAGTACGAAACAAAATGCAAGAAAACATGCTTAAAATGCAATATTATGCGAAAATCTGAGATATGAAGGCCAAATCACATATCGTGATACTACATGAAATAGTATCGAAATATTGGTAAAAATGAATATATTTACGTAATATCAAACTTCATGAAAAACGTAAAAATGTCAATATTATTCCAAATTTGAGGATTTTACCGTCGAATCATAGAGCGAGGTTTCATATTATTTAGATCCAAGAAAAGACTATGACAATGTTGTTTCCAATACAAATGATAAAAATCAATGTGTTTCATTAGAATTAACTAAAATATTCCTGATTTTTTGTTTATATTACTGATGGAAGGTATATACGTAAAACCGCTCTATTCCGGCTGAAACGTCGATATATGCAATAAAAACCGAACTTCTCCCCTTTTCAATATCTTACTCAGTATTTCAACGAGAAACAAATATATGATTGAAAATGAAGTATTTAAGGTTATATCTAATCAATTTTGTGTTTGTATCATTTTTATCATATATTTAATGAATTAATACCAATTAACTGGAAATTCACAAAAACTTAGAAAAACAGCAAGATATTGCCTAATTTGATAATATTTTGTTTATATCACATAAAGGAAAAGGGAGATGATCAACGTCAAAATATTACTAAATTCGATGATTTTTAGTACAAAAGAAAATGCAAGAAAACTTGCTTAAAATGCAATATTATGCGAAACTCTGAGATTTGAAGGCCAAATCACATATCGTGATACTACATGAAATAGTATCGAAATATTGGTAAAAATGAATATATTTACGTAATATCAAACTACATGAAAAACGTGAAAAAAGTCACTATTATACCAAATTTGAGGATTTTACCTTCGAATCATAAAGCGAGGTTTCGTATTTTTTAGATCCAATAAAAGACATATGACAATGTTGTTTCCAATACAAATAATAAAAATAAATGTGTTTTCATTACAATTACCTAAAATGTTCCTGATTTTCCGTTTATATTACCGAGGAAGATGTACACGTAAAACCGTTCAATTCCAGCTGAAACGTCGATATATGCAATAAAAACAGAACTTCCCCCTTTTCAATATCCTACTCAGTATTTTCACGAGAAACAAATAGTTGATTGAAAATGAGGTATTTAAGATTAATTTCTAATCATTTACGTGTTTGCATCATTTTTATCGTATATTTAATGTATTATTAACAATAAAGTGAAAATTCACAAAAACGTTGAAAAACGGCAAAATATTGCCTAATTCGATGATATTTTGTTTAAATCACAAAAAGGAAAAGGGGATGATAAACGTCAAAATATTGTTAAATTCGATGATGTTTAGTACGAAACAAAATTCAAGAAAACTTGCTTAAAATGCAATATTACGCGAAAATCTGAGATATGAAGGCCAAATCACATATCGTGATACTACATGAAATAGTATCGAAATATTGGTAAAAATGAATATATTTACGTAATATCAAACTACATGAAAAACGTGAAAAAATCAATATTATTCCAAATTTGTGGATTTTAACGTCAAATCATAGAGCGAGGTTTCGTATCATTTAGATCCAAGAAAAGACATATGACAATGTTGTTTCCTATACAAATAATACAAATCAATGTGTTGTCATTTGAATTACCTAAAATGTTTTTCATTTTCCGTTTATATTACTGAGGAAGATGCACACGTAAAAAAGTTCAATTCCAGCTGAAACGTCGATATATTCAATAAAAACCGAACTTCCCCTTTTCAATATCTTACTCAGTATTTTCACGAGAAACAAATAGTTGATTGAAAATGAGGTATTTAAGATTAATTTCTAATCATATACGTGTTTGCATCATTTTTATCGTATATTTAATGTATTAATAACAATAAACTGAAAATTCACAAAAACGTTGAAAAACGGCAAAATATTGCCTAATTCGATGATATTTTGTTTAAATCACAAAAGGAAAAGGGGGATGATAAACGTCAAAATACTGCTAAATTCGATGATGGTTAGTACGAAACAAAATGCAAGAAAACATGCTTAAAATGCAATATTATGCGAAAATCTGAGATATGAAGGCCAAATCACATATCGTGATACTACATGAAATAGTATCGAAATATTGGTAAAAATGAATATATTTACGTAATATCAAACTTCATGAAAAACGTAAAAATGTCAATATTATTCCAAATTTGAGGATTTTACCGTCGAATCATAGAGCGAGGTTTCATATTATTTAGATCCAAGAAAAGACATATGACAATGTTGTTTCCAATACAAATGATAAAAATCAATGTGTTTTCATTAGAATTAACTAAAATGTTCCTGATTTTTTGTTTATATTACTGATGGAAGGTATATACGTAAAACCGCTCTATTCCGGCTGAAACGTCGATATATGCAATAAAAACCGAACTTCTCCCCTTTTCAATATCTTACTCAGTATTTCAACGAGAAACAAATATATGATTGAAAATGAAGTATTTAAGGTTATTATCTAATCAATTTTGTGTTTGTATCATTTTTATCATATATTTAATGAATTAATACCAATTAACTGGAAATTCACAAAAACTTAGAAAAACAGCAAGATATTGCCTAATTTGATAATATTTTGTTTATATCACATAAAGGAAAAGGGAGATGATCAACGTCAAAATATTACTAAATTCGATGATTTTTAGTACAAAAGAAAATGCAAGAAAACTTGCTTAAAATGCAATATTATGCGAAACTCTGAGATTTGAAGGCCAAATCACATATCGTGATGCTACATGAAATAGTATCGAAATATTGGTAAAAATGAATATATTTACGTAATATCAAACTACATGAAAAACGTGAAAAAAGTCACTATTATACCAAATTTGAGGATTTTACCTTCGAATCATAAAGCGAGGTTTCGTATTTTTTAGATCCAATAAAAGACATATGACAATGTTGTTTCCAATACAAATAATAAAAATAAATGTGTTTTCATTACAATTACCTAAAATGTTCCTGATTTTCCGTTTATATTACCGAGGAAGATGTACACGTAAAACCGTTCAATTCCAGCTGAAACGTCGATATATGCAATAAAAACAGAACTTCCCCCCTTTTCAATATCCTACTCAGTATTTTCACGAGAAACAAATAGTTGATTGAAAATGAGGTATTTAAGATTAATTTCTAATCATTTACGTGTTTGCATCATTTTTATCGTATATTTAATGTATTATTAACAATAAACTGAAAATTCACAAAAACGTTGAAAAACGGCAAAATATTGCCTAATTCGATGATATTTTGTTTAAATCACAAAAAGGAAAAGGGGATGATAAACGTCAAAATATTGTTAAATTCGATGATGTTTAGTACGAAACAAAATGCAAGAAAACTTGCTTAAAATGCAATATTACGCGAGAATCTGAGATATGAAGGCCAAATCACATATCGTGATACTACATGAAATAGTATCGAAATATTGGTAAAAATGAATATATTTACGTAATATCAAACTACATGAAAAACGTGAAAAAAGTCAATATTATTCCAAATTTGAGGATTTTAACGTCAAATCATAGAGCGAGGTTTCGTATTATTTAGATCCAAGAAAAGACATAAGACAATGTTGTTTCCAATACAAATAATAAAGATCAATGTGTTTTCATTTGAATTACCTAAAATGTTTTTCATTTTCCGTTTATATTACTGAGGAAGATGCACACGTAAAAAAGTTCAATTCCAGCTGAAACGTCGATATATTCAATAAAAACCGAACTTCCCCCTTTTCAATATCTTACTCAGTATTTTCACGAGAAACAAATAGTTGATTGAAAATGAGGTATTTAAGATTAATTTCTAATCATATTCGTGTTTGCATCATTTTTATCGTATATTTAATGTATTAATAACAATAAACTGAAAATTCACAAAAACGTTGAAAAACGGCAAAATATTGCCTAATTCGATGATATTTTGTTTAAATAACAAAAAGAGAAAGGGGATGATAAACGTCAAAATATTGCTAAATTCGATGATGTTTAGTACGAAACAAAATGCAAGAAAACTTGCTTAAAATGCAATATTATGCTAAAATCTGAGATATGAAGGCCAAATCACATATCGTGATACTACATGAAATAGTATCGAAATACTGGTAAAAATGAATATATTTACGTAATATCAAACTACATGAAAAACGTGAAAAAAGTCAATATTATTCCAAATTTGAGGATTTTAACGTCAAATCATTGAGCGGTTTCGTATTATTTAGATCCAAGAAAAGACATATGACAATGTTGTTTCCAATACAATTAATAAAAATCAATGTGTTTTCATTAGAATTAACTAAAATGTTCCAGATTTTTCGTTTACATTACCGATGGAAGATGTACACGTAAAACCGTTCAATTCCAGCTGAAACGTCGATATATGCAATAAAAACCGAACTTCTCCCCTTTTCAATATCTTACTCAGTATTTTAACGAGAAACAAATAGATGATTGAAAATGAGGTATTTAAGATTAATTTCTAATCAATTACGTGTTTGCATCATTTTTATCGTATATTTAATGTATTAATAACAATAAACTGAAAATTCACAAAAACGTTGAAAAACAGCAAAATATTGCCTATTTCGATGATATTTTGTTTAAATCACTAAAGGAAAAGGGGATGATAAACGTCAAAATACTGCTAAATTCGATGATGGTTAGTACGAAACAAAATGCAAGAAAACTGCTTAAAATGCAATATTATGCGAAAATCTGAGATATGAAGGCCAAATCACATATCGTGATACTACATGAAATAGTATCGAAATATTGGTAAAAATGAATATATTTACGTAATATCAAACTTCATGAAAAACGTAAAAATGTCAATATTATTCCAAATTTGAGGATTTTACCGTCGAATCATAGAGCGAGGTTTCATATTATTTAGATCCAAGAAAAGACTATGACAATGTTGTTTCCAATACAAATGATAAAAATCAATGTGTTTTCATTAGAATTAACTAAATTCCTGATTTTTTGTTTATATTACTGATGGAAGGTATATACGTAAAACCGCTCTATTCCGGCTGAAACGTCGATATATGCAATAAAAACCGAACTTCTCCCCTTTTCAATATCTTACTCAGTATTTCAACGAGAAACAAATATATGATTGAAAATGAAGTATTTAAGGTTATTATCTAATCAATTTTGTGTTTGTATCATTTTTATCATATATTTAATGAATTAATACCAATTAACTGGAAATTCACAAAAACTTAGAAAAACAGCAAGATATTGCCTAATTTGATAATATTTTGTTTATATCACATAAAGGAAAAGGGAGATGATCAACGTCAAAATATTACTAAATTCGATGATTTTTAGTACAAAAGAAAATGCAAGAAAACTTGCTTAAAATGCAATATTATGCGAAACTCTGAGATTTGAAGGCCAAATCACATATCGTGATACTACATGAAATAGTATCGAAATATTGGTAAAAATGAATATATTTACGTAATATCAAACTACATGAAAAACGTGAAAAAAGTCACTATTATACCAAATTTGAGGATTTTACCTTCGAATCATAAAGCGAGGTTTCGTATTTTTTAGATCCAATAAAAGACATATGACAATGTTGTTTCCAATACAAATAATAAAAATAAATGTGTTTTCATTACAATTACCTAAAATGTTCCTGATTTTCCGTTTATATTACCGAGGAAGATGTACACGTAAAACCGTTCAATTCCAGCTGAAACGTCGATATATGCAATAAAAACAGAACTTCCCCCCTTTTCAATATCCTACTCAGTATTTTCACGAGAAACAAATAGTTGATTGAAAATGAGGTATTTAAGATTAATTTCTAATCATTTACGTGTTTGCATCATTTTTATCGTATATTTAATGTATTATTAACAATAAAGTGAAAATTCACAAAAACGTTGAAAAACGGCAAAATATTGCCTAATTCGATGATATTTTGTTTAAATCACAAAAAGGAAAAGGGGATGATAAACGTCAAAATATTGTAAATTCGATGATGTTTAGTACGAAACAAAATGCAAGAAAACT
The DNA here is from genome assembly GCF_040958095.1 of Procambarus clarkii. Taxonomy (NCBI): domain Eukaryota; kingdom Metazoa; phylum Arthropoda; class Malacostraca; order Decapoda; family Cambaridae; genus Procambarus; species Procambarus clarkii. The sequence continues at coordinate 37,776,457 of NC_091195.1, forward strand.
TGCTTAAAATGCAATATTACGCGAAAATCTGAGATATGAAGGCCAAATCACATATCGTGATACTACATGAAATAGTATCGAAATATTGGTAAAAATGAATATATTTACGTAATATCAAACTACATGAAAAACGTGAAAAAAGTCAATATTATTCCAAATTTGAGGATTTTAACGTCAAATCATAGAGCGAGGTTTCGTATTATTTAGATCCAAGAAAAGACATATGACAATGTTGTTTCCAATACAAATAATAAAAATCAATGTGTTTTCATTAGAATTACTAAAATGTTCATTTTCCGTTTATATTACTGATGGAAGATGTACACGTAAAACCGTTCAATTCCAGCTGAAACGTCGATATATGCAATAAAAACCGAACTTCCCCCTTTTCAATATCTTACTCAGTATTTTCACGAGAAACAAATAGTGATTGAAAATGAGGTATTTAAGATTAATTTCTAATCAATACGTGTTTGCATCATTTTTATCGTATATTTAATGTATTAATAACAATAAACTGAAAATTCACAAAAACGTTGAAAAACGCAAAATATTGCCTAATTCGATGATATTTTGTTTAAATCACAAAGGAAAAGGGGATGATAAACGTCAAAATACTGCTAAATTCGATGATGGTTAGTACGAAACAAAATGCAAGAAAACTGCTTAAAATGCAATATTATGCGAAAATCTGAGATATGAAGGCCAAATCACATATCGTGATACTACATGAAATAGTATCGAAATATTGGTAAAAATGAATATATTTACGTAATATCAAACTTCATGAAAAACGTAAAAATGTCAATATTATTCCAAATTTGAGGATTTTACCGTCGAATCATAGAGCGAGGTTTCATATTATTTAATCCAAGAAAAGACATATGACAATGTTGTTTCCAATACAAATGATAAAAATCAATGTGTTTTCATTAGAATTAACTAAAATGTTCCTGATTTTTTGTTTATATTACTGATGGAAGGTATATACGTAAAACCGCTCTATTCCGGCTGAAACGTCGATATATGCAATAAAAACCGAACTTCTCCCCTTTTCAATATCTTACTCAGTATTTCAACGAGAAACAAATATATGATTGAAAATGAATATTAAGATTAATCTAATCATTTTGTGTTTGTATCATTTTTATCATATTTAATGAATTAATACCAATAACTGGAAATTCACAAAACGTTAGAAAAACAGCAATATTGCCTAATTTGATATATTTTGTTTAATCACATAAAGGAAAAGGGAGATGATCAAACGTCAAATATTACTAAATTCGATGATTTTTAGTACAAAAAAAATGCAAGAAAACTTGCTTAAAATGCAATATTATGCGAAAATCTGAGATTGAAGGCCAAATCACATATCGTGATACTACATGAAATAGTATCGAAATATTGGTAAAAATGAATATATTTACGTAATATCAAACTACATGAAAAACGTGAAAAAGTCACTATTATACCAAATTTGAGGATTTTACCTTCGAATCATAAGCGAGGTTTCGTATTTTTAGATCCAATAAAAGACATATGACAATGTTGTTTCCAATACAAATATAAAAATAATGTGTTTTCATTACAATTACCTAAAATGTTCCTGATTTTCCGTTTATATTACCGAGGAAGATGTACACGTAAAACCGTTCAATTCCAGCTGAAACGTCGATATATGCAATAAAAACAGAACTTCCCCCTTTTCAATATCCTACTCAGTATTTTCACGAGAAACAAATAGTTGATTGAAAATGAGGTATTTAAGATTAATTTCTAATCATTTACGTGTTTGCATCATTTTTATCGTATATTTAATGTATTATTAACAATAACTGAAAATTCACAAAAACGTTGAAAAACGGCAAATATTGCCTAATTCGATGATATTTTGTTTAAATCACAAAAGGAAAAGGGATGATAAACGTCAAAATATTGTAAATTCGATGATGTTTAGTACGAAACAAAATGCAAGAAAACTTGCTTAAAATGCAATATTACGCGAAAATCTGAGATATGAAGGCCAAATCACATATCGTGATACTACATGAAATAGTATCGAAATATTGGTAAAAATGAATATATTTACGTAATATCAAACTACATGAAAAACGTGAAAAAAGTCAATATTATTCCAAATTTGAGGATTTTAACGTCAATCATAGAGCGAGGTTTCGTATATTTAGATCCAAGAAAAGACATATGACAATGTTGTTTCCAATACAAATAATAAAATCAATGTGTTTTCATTGAATTACCTAAAATGTTTTTCATTTTCCGTTTATATTACTGAGGAAGATGCACACGTAAAACCGTTCAATTCCAGCTGAAACGTCGATATATGCAATAAAAACCGAACTTCCCCCTTTTCAATATCTACTCAGTATTTTCACGAGAAACAAATAGTTGATTGAAAATGAGGTATTTAAGATTAATTTCTAATCATTACGTGTTTGCATCATTTTTATCGTATATTTAATGTATTAATAACAATAAACTGAAAATTCACAAAAACGTTGAAAAACGGCAAAATATTGCCTAATTCGATGATATTTTGTTTAAATCACAAAAAGGAAAAGGGGATGATAAACGTCAAAATATGCTAAATTCGATGATGTTTAGTACGAAACAAAATGCAAGAAAACTTGCTTAAAATGCAATATTATGCGAAAATCTGAGATATGAAGGCCAAATCACATATCGTGATACTACATGAAATAGTATCGAAATATTGGTAAAAATGAATATATTTACGTAATATCAAACTACATGAAAAACGTGAAAAAATGTCAATATTATTCCAAATTTGAGGATTTTAACGTCAAATCATAGAGCGAGGTTTCGTATTATTTAGATCCAAGAAAAGACATATGACAATGTTGTTTCCAATACAAATATAAAAATCAATGTGTTTTCATTTGAATTACTAAAATGTTCCTGATTTTTTGTTTATATTACTGATGGAAGATACGTAAAACCGTTCAATTCCAGCTGAAACGTCGATATATGCAATAAAAACCGAACTTCTCCCCTTTTCAATATCTTACTCAGTATTTTCACGAGAAACAAATATATGATTGAAAATGAGGTTTAAGATTAATTTCTAATCAATTTGTGTTTGCATCATTTTTATCGTATATTTAATGTATTAATACAATAACTGAAATTCACAAAAACGTTGAAAAACAGCAAGATATTGCCTAATTTGATGATATTTTGTTTATATCACAAAAGGAAAAGGGATGATAACGTCAAAATATTACTAAATTCGATGATTTTAGTACGAAAAAAATGCAAGAAAACTTGCTTAAAATGCAATATTATGCGAAAATCTGAGATTGAAGGCCAAATCACATATCGTGATACTACATGAAATAGTATCGAAATATTGGTAAAAATGAATATATTTACGTAATATCAAACTACATGAAAAACGTGAAAAAAGTCAATATTATACCAAATTTGAGGATTTTACCTCGAATCATAAGCGAGGTTTCGTATTTTTAGATCCAAGAAAAGACATATGACAATGTTGTTTCCAATACAAATAATAAAAATAATGTGTTTTCATTACAATTACCTAAAATGTTCCTGATTTTCCGTTTATATTACCGAGGAAGATGTACACGTAAAACCGTTCAATTCCAGCTGAAACGTCGATATATGCAATAAAAACCGAACTTCCCCCTTTTCAATATCTACTCAGTATTTTCACGAGAAACAAATAGTTGATTGAAAATGAGGTATTTAAGATTATTTCTAATCATTTACGTGTTTGCATCATTTTTATCGTATATTTAATGTATTATAACAATAACTGAAAATTCACAAAAACGTTGAAAAACGCAAATATTGCCTAATTCGATGATATTTTGTTTAAATCACAAAAAAAAGGGGATGATAAACGTCAAAATATTGTAAATTCGATGATGTTTAGTACGAAACAAAATGCAAGAAAACTTGCTTAAAATGCAATATTACGCGAAAATCTGAGATATGAAGGCCAAATCACATATCGTGATACTACATGAAATAGTATCGAAATATTGGTAAAAATGAATATATTTACGTAATATCAAACTACATGAAAAACGTGAAAAAAGTCACTATTATTCCAAATTTGAGGATTTTACGTCAATCATAGAGCGAGGTTTCGTATTATTTAGATCCAAGAAAAGACATATGACAATGTTGTTTCCAATACAAATAATAAAAAATGTGTTTCATTGAATTACCTAAAATGTTTGATTTTCCGTTTATATTACTGAGGAAGATGCACACGTAAAACCGTTCAATTCCAGCTGAAACGTCGATATATGCAATAAAAACCGAACTTCCCCCTTTTCAATATCTACTCAGTATTTTCACGAGAAACAAATAGTTGATTGAAAATGAGGTATTTAAGATTAATTTCTAATCATATTCGTGTTTGCATCATTTTTATCGTATATTTAATGTATTATAACAATAAACTGAAAATTCACAAAAACGTTGAAAAACGGCAAAATATTGCCTAATTCGATGATATTTTGTTTAAATCACAAAAGGAAAAGGGGATGATAAACGTCAAAATATTGTAAATTCGATGATGTTTAGTACGAAACAAAATGCAAGAAAACTTGCTTAAAATGCAATATTACGCGAAACTGAGATATGAAGGCCAAATCACATATCGTGATACTACATGAAATAGTATCGAAATATTGGTAAAAATGAATATATTTACGTAATATCAAACTACATGAAAAACGTGAAAAAAGTCAATATTATTCCAAATTTGAGGATTTTAACGTCAAATCATAGAGCGAGGTTTCGTATTATTTAGATCCAAGAAAAGACATATGACAATGTTGTTTCCAATACAAATAATAAAAATCAATGTGTTTTCATTTGAATTACCTAAAATGTTTTTCATTTTCCGTTTATATTACTGAGGAAGATGCACACGTAAAAAAGTTCAATTCCAGCTGAAACGTCGATATATTCAATAAAAACCGAACTTCCCCCTTTTCAATATCTTACTCAGTATTTTCACGAGAAACAAATAGTTGATTGAAAATGAGGTATTTAAGATTAATTTCTAATCATACGTGTTTGCATCATTTTTATCGTATATTTAATGTATTAATAACAATAAACTGAAAATTCACAAAAACGTTGAAAAACGGCAAAATATTGCCTAATTCGATGATATTTTGTTTAAATACAAAAAGAGAAAGGGGATGATAAACGTCAAAATATTGCTAAATTCGATGATGTTTAGTACGAAACAAAATGCAAGAAAACTTGCTTAAAATGCAATATTATGCTAAAATCTGAGATATGAAGGCCAAATCACATATCGTGATACTACATGAAATAGTATCGAAATACTGGTAAAAATGAATATATTTACGTAATATCAAACTACATGAAAAACGTGAAAAAAGTCAATATTATTCCAAATTTGAGGATTTTAACGTCAAATCATTGAGCGAGGTTTCGTATTATTTAGATCCAAGAAAAGACATATGACAATGTTGTTTCCAATACAATTAATAAAAATCAATGTGTTTTCATTAGAATTAACTAAAATGTTCCAGATTTTTCGTTTACATTACCGATGGAAGATGTACACGTAAAACCGTTCAATTCCAGCTGAAACGTCGATATATGCAATAAAAACCGAACTTCTCCCCTTTTCAATATCTTACTCAGTATTTTAACGAGAAACAAATAGATGATTGAAAATGAGGTATTTAAGATTAATTTCTAATCAATTACGTGTTTGCATCATTTTTATCGTATATTTAATGTATTAATAACAATAAACTGAAAATTCACAAAAACGTTGAAAAACAGCAAAATATTGCCTATTCGATGATATTTTGTTTAAATCACTAAAGGAAAAGGGGATGATAAACGTCAAAATACTGCTAAATTCGATGATGGTTAGTACGAAACAAAATGCAAGAAAACTGCTTAAAATGCAATATTATGCGAAAATCTGAGATATGAAGGCCAAATCACATATCGTGATACTACATGAAATAGTATCGAAATATTGGTAAAAATGAATATATTTACGTAATATCAAACTTCATGAAAAACGTAAAAATGTCAATATTATTCCAAATTTGAGGATTTTACCGTCGAATCATAGAGCGAGGTTTCATATTATTTAGATCCAAGAAAAGACTATGACAATGTTGTTTCCAATACAAATGATAAAAATCAATGTGTTTCATTAGAATTAACTAAAATATTCCTGATTTTTTGTTTATATTACTGATGGAAGGTATATACGTAAAACCGCTCTATTCCGGCTGAAACGTCGATATATGCAATAAAAACCGAACTTCTCCCCTTTTCAATATCTTACTCAGTATTTCAACGAGAAACAAATATATGATTGAAAATGAAGTATTTAAGGTTATTATCTAATCAATTTTGTGTTTGTATCATTTTTATCATATATTTAATGAATTAATACCAATTAACTGGAAATTCACAAAAACTTAGAAAAACAGCAGATATTGCCTAATTTGATAATATTTTGTTTATATCACATAAAGGAAAAGGGAGATGATCAACGTCAAAATATTACTAAATTCGATGATTTTTAGTACAAAAGAAAATGCAAGAAAACTTGCTTAAAATGCAATATTATGCGAAACTCTGAGATTTGAAGGCCAAATCACATATCGTGATACTACATGAAATAGTATCGAAATATTGGTAAAAATGAATATATTTACGTAATATCAAACTACATGAAAAACGTGAAAAAGTCACTATTATACCAAATTTGAGGATTTTACCTTCGAATCATAAAGCGAGGTTTCGTATTTTTTAGATCCAATAAAAGACATATGACAATGTTGTTTCCAATACAAATAATAAAAATAAATGTGTTTTCATTACAATTACCTAAAATGTTCCTGATTTTCCGTTTATATTACCGAGGAAGATGTACACGTAAAACCGTTCAATTCCAGCTGAAACGTCGATATATGCAATAAAAACAGAACTTCCCCCCTTTTCAATATCCTACTCAGTATTTTCACGAGAAACAAATAGTTGATTGAAAATGAGGTATTTAAGATTAATTTCTAATCATTTACGTGTTTGCATCATTTTTATCGTATATTTAATGTATTATTAACAATAAAGTGAAAATTCACAAAAACGTTGAAAAACGGCAAAATATTGCCTAATTCGATGATATTTTGTTTAAATCACAAAAAGGAAAAGGGGATGATAAACGTCAAAATATTGTTAAATTCGATGATGTTTAGTACGAAACAAAATGCAAGAAAACTTGCTTAAAATGCAATATTACGCGAAAATCTGAGATATGAAGGCCAAATCACATATCGTGATACTACATGAAATAGTATCGAAATATTGGTAAAAATGAATATATTTACGTAATATCAAACTACATGAAAAACGTGAAAAAATCAATATTATTCCAAATTTGTGGATTTTAACGTCAAATCATAGAGCGAGGTTTCGTATCATTTAGATCCAAGAAAAGACATATGACAATGTTGTTTCCATACAAATAATACAAATCAATGTGTTTCATTTGAATTACCTAAAATGTTTTTCATTTTCCGTTTATATTACTGAGGAAGATGCACACGTAAAAAAGTTCAATTCCAGCTGAAACGTCGATATATTCAATAAAAACCGAACTTCCCCCTTTTCAATATCTTACTCAGTATTTTCACGAGAAACAAATAGTTGATTGAAAATGAGGTATTTAAGATTAATTTCTAATCATATACGTGTTTGCATCATTTTTATCGTATATTTAATGTATTAATAACAATAAACTGAAAATTCACAAAAACGTTGAAAAACGGCAAAATATTGCCTAATTCGATGATATTTTGTTTAAATCACAAAAAGGAAAAGGGGATGATAAACGTCAAAATACTGCTAAATTCGATGATGGTTAGTACGAAACAAAATGCAAGAAAACATGCTTAAAATGCAATATTATGCGAAAATCTGAGATATGAAGGCCAAATCACATATCGTGATACTACATGAAATAGTATCGAAATATTGGTAAAAATGAATATATTTACGTAATATCAAACTTCATGAAAAACGTAAAAATGTCAATATTATTCCAAATTTGAGGATTTTACCGTCGAATCATAGAGCGAGGTTTCATATTATTTAGATCCAAGAAAAGACATATGACAATGTTGTTTCCAATACAAATGATAAAAATCAATGTGTTTTCATTAGAATTAACTAAAATGTTCCTGATTTTTTGTTTATATTACTGATGGAAGGTATATACGTAAAACCGCTCTATTCCGGCTGAAACGTCGATATATGCAATAAAAACCGAACTTCTCCCCTTTTCAATATCTTACTCAGTATTTCAACGAGAAACAAATATATGATTGAAAATGAAGTATTTAAGGTTATTATCTAATCAATTTTGTGTTTGTATCATTTTTATCATATATTTAATGAATTAATACAATTAACTGGAAATTCACAAAAACTTAGAAAAACAGCAAGATATTGCCTAATTTGATAATATTTTGTTTATATCACATAAAGGAAAAGGGATGATGATCAACGTCAAAATATTACTAAATTCGATGATTTTTAGTACAAAAGAAAATGCAAGAAAACTTGCTTAAAATGCAATATTATGCGAAACTCTGAGATTTGAAGGCCAAATCACATATCGTGATACTACATGAAATAGTATCGAAATATTGGTAAAAATGAATATATTTACGTAATATCAAACTACATGAAAAACGTGAAAAAAGTCACTATTATACCAAATTTGAGGATTTTACCTTCGAATCATAAAGCGAGGTTTCGTATTTTTTAGATCCAATAAAAGACATATGACAATGTTGTTTCCAATACAAATAATAAAAATAAATGTGTTTTCATTACAATTACCTAAAATGTTCCTGATTTTCCGTTTATATTACCGAGGAATGTACACGTAAAACCGTTCAATTCCAGCTGAAACGTCGATATATGCAATAAAAACAGAACTTCCCCCCTTTTCAATATCCTACTCAGTATTTTCACGAGAAACAAATAGTTGATTGAAAATGAGGTATTTAAGATTAATTTCTAATCATTTACGTGTTTGCATCATTTTTATCGTATATTTAATGTATTATTAACAATAAACTGAAAATTCACAAAAACGTTGAAAAACGGCAAAATATTGCCTAATTCGATGATATTTTGTTTAAATCACAAAAGGAAAAGGGGATGATAAACGTCAAAATATTGTTAAATTCGATGATGTTTAGTACGAAACAAAATGCAAGAAAACTTGCTTAAAATGCAATATTACGCGAAATCTGAGATATGAAGGCCAAATCACATATCGTGATACTACATGAAATAGTATCGAAATATTGGTAAAAATGAATATATTTACGTAATATCAAACTACATGAAAAACGTGAAAAAAGTCAATATTATTCCAAATTTGAGGATTTTAACGTCAAATCATAGAGCGAGGTTTCGTATTATTTAGATCCAAGAAAAGACATATGACAATGTTGTTTCCAATACAAATAATAAATCAATGTGTTTTCATTTGAATTACCTAAAATGTTTTTCATTTTCCGTTTATATTACTGAGGAAGATGCACACGTAAAAAAGTTCAATTCCAGCTGAAACGTCGATATATTCAATAAAAACCGAACTTCCCCCTTTTCAATATCTTACTCAGTATTTTCACGAGAAACAAATAGTTGATTGAAAATGAGGTATTTAAGATTAATTTCTAATCATATTCGTGTTTGCATCATTTTTATCGTATATTTAATGTATTAATAACAATAAACTGAAAATTCACAAAAACGTTGAAAAACGGCAAAATATTGCCTAATTCGATGATATTTTGTTTAAATACAAAAAGAGAAAGGGGATGATAAACGTCAAAATATTGCTAAATTCGATGATGTTTAGTACGAAACAAAATGCAAGAAAACTTGCTTAAAATGCAATATTATGCTAAAATCTGAGATATGAAGGCCAAATCACATATCGTGATACTACATGAAATAGTATCGAAATACTGGTAAAAATGAATATATTTACGTAATATCAAACTACATGAAAAACGTGAAAAAAGTCAATATTATTCCAAATTTGAGGATTTTAACGTCAAATCATTGAGCGAGGTTTCGTATTATTTAGATCCAAGAAAAGACATATGACAATGTTGTTTCCAATACAATTAATAAAAATCAATGTGTTTTCATTAGAATTAACTAAAATGTTCCAGATTTTTCGTTTACATTACCGATGGAAGATGTACACGTAAAACCGTTCAATTCCAGCTGAAACGTCGATATATGCAATAAAAACCGAACTTCTCCCCTTTTCAATATCTTACTCAGTATTTTAACGAGAAACAAATAGATGATTGAAAATGAGGTATTTAAGATTAATTTCTAATCAATTACGTGTTTGCATCATTTTTATCGTATATTTAATGTATTAATAACAATAAACTGAAAATTCACAAAAACGTTGAAAAACAGCAAAATATTGCCTATTTCGATGATATTTTGTTTAAATCACATAAAGGAAAAGGGGATGATAAACGTCAAAATACTGCTAAATTCGATGATGGTTAGTACGAAACAAAATGCAAGAAAACATGCTTAAAATGCAATATTATGCGAAAATCTGAGATATGAAGGCCAAATCACATATCGTGATACTACATGAAATAGTATCGAAATATTGGTAAAAATGAATATATTTACGTAATATCAAACTTCATGAAAAACGTAAAAATGTCAATATTATTCCAAATTTGAGGATTTTACCGTCGAATCATAGAGCGAGGTTTCATATTATTTAGATCCAAGAAAAGACATATGACAATGTTGTTTCCAATACAAATGATAAAAATCAATGTGTTTTCATTAGAATTAACTAAAATGTTCCTGATTTTTGTTTATATTACTGATGGAAGGTATATACGTAAAACCGCTCTATTCCGGCTGAAACGTCGATATATGCAATAAAAACCGAACTTCTCCCCTTTTCAATATCTTACTCAGTATTTCAACGAGAAACAAATATATGATTGAAAATGAAGTATTTAAGGTTATTATCTAATCAATTTTGTGTTTGTATCATTTTTATCATATATTTAATGAATTAATACCAATTAACTGGAAATTCACAAAAACTTAGAAAAAACAGCAAGATATTGCCTAATTTGATAATATTTTGTTTATATCACATAAAGGAAAAGGGAGATGATCAACGTCAAAATATTACTAAATTCGATGATTTTTAGTACAAAAGAAAATGCAAGAAAACTTGCTTAAAATGCAATATTATGCGAAATCTGAGATTTGAAGGCCAAATCACATATCGTGATACTACATGAAATAGTATCGAAATATTGGTAAAAATGAATATATTTACGTAATATCAAACTACATGAAAAACGTGAAAAAAGTCACTATTATACCAAATTTGAGGATTTTACCTTCGAATCATAAAGCGAGGTTTCGTATTTTTTAGATCCAAGAAAAGACATATGACAATGTTGTTTCCAATACAAATAATAAAAATAAATGTTTTCATTACAATTACCTAAAATGTTCCTGATTTTCCGTTTATATTACCGAGGAAGATGTACACGTAAAACCGTTCAATTCCAGCTGAAACGTCGATATATGCAATAAAAACAGAACTTCCCCCCTTTTCAATATCCTACTCAGTATTTTCACGAGAAACAAATAGTTGATTGAAAATGAGGTATTTAAGATTAATTTCTAATCATTTACGTGTTTGCATCATTTTTATCGTATATTTAATGTATTATTAACAATAAAGTGAAAATTCACAAAAACGTTGAAAAACGGCAAAATATTGCCTAATTCGATGATATTTTGTTTAAATCACAAAAAGGAAAAGGGGATGATAAACGTCAAAATATTGTTAAATTCGATGATGTTTAGTACGAAACAAAATGCAAGAAAACTTGCTTAAAATGCAATATTACGCGAAAATCTGAGATATGAAGGCCAAATCACATATCGTGATACTACATGAAATAGTATCGAAATATTGGTAAAAATGAATATATTTACGTAATATCAAACTACATGAAAAACGTGAAAAAAGTCAATATTATTCCAAATTTGAGGATTTTAACGTCAAATCATAGAGCGAGGTTTCGTATTATTTAGATCCAAGAAAAGACATATGACAATGTTGTTTCCAATACAAATAATAAAAATCAATGTGTTTTCATTTGAATTACCTAAAATGTTTTTCATTTTCCGTTTATATTACTGAGGAAGATGCACACGTAAAAAAGTTCAATTCCAGCTGAAACGTCGATATATGCAATAAAAACCGAACTTCCCCCTTTTCAATATCTTACTCAGTATTTTCACGAGAAACAAATAGTTGATTGAAAATGAGGTATTTAAGATTAATTTCTAATCATATACGTGTTTGCATCATTTTTATCGTATATTTAATGTATTAATAACAATAAACTGAAAATTCACAAAAACGTTGAAAAACGGCAAAATATTGCCTAATTCGATGATATTTTGTTTAAATCACAAAAGGAAAAGGGGATGATAAACGTCAAAATACTGCTAAATTCGATGATGGTTAGTACGAAACAAAATGCAAGAAAACTTGCTTAAAATGCAATATTATGCGAAAATCTGAGATATGAAGGCCAAATCACATATCGTGATACTACATGAAATAGTATCGAAATATTGGTAAAAATGAATATATTTACGTAATATCAAACTACATGAAAAACGTAAAAATGTCAATATTATTCCAAATTTGAGGATTTTAACGTCGAATCATAGAGCGAGGTTTCATATTATTTAGATCCAAGAAAAGACATATGACAATGTTGTTTCCAATACAAATGATAAAAATCAATGTGTTTTCATTAGAATTAACTAAAATGTTCCTGATTTTTCGTTTATATTACCGATGGAAGATGTACACGTAAAACCGTTCAATTCCAGCTGAAACGTCGATATATGCAATAAAAACCGAACTTCTCCCCTTTTCAATATCTTACTCAGTATTTTAACGAGAAACAAATAGTTGATTGAAAATGAGGTATTTAAGATTAATTTCTAATCAATTACGTGTTTGCATCATTTTTATCGTATATTTAATGAATAAATAAACTGAAATTCACAAAAACGTTGAAAAACAGCAAAATATTGCCTAATTCGATGATATTTTGTTTAAATCACATAAAGGAAAAGGGATGATAAACGAATACAACTAAAACAGATGATATAAGATATGATCGTCAAAATGCTAAATTCGATGATTTAGTACGAAACAAAATGCAAGAAAACTTGCTTAAAATGCAATATTATGCGAAAATCTGAGATATGAAGGCCAAATCACATATCGTGATACTACATGAAATAGTATCGAAATATTGGTAAAAATGAATATATTTACGTAATATCAAACTACATGAAAAACGTGAAAAAGTCAATATTATTCCAAATTTGAGGATTTTACCGTCGAATCATAGAACGAGGTTTCGTATTATTTAGATCCAAGAAAAGACATATGACAATGTTGTTTCCAATACAAATATAAAAATCAATGTGTTTTCATTAGAATTACTAAAATGTTCCTGATTTTTTTTATATTACCGATGGAAGGTGTACGTAAAACCGTCATTCCAGCTGAAACGTCGATATATGCAATAAAAACCGAACTTCTCCCCTTTTCAATATCTTACTCAGTATTTCAACGAGAAACAAATAGATGATTGAAAATGAGTATTTAAGATTATTTCTAATCAATTTTGTGTTTGTATCATTTTTATCGTATATTTAATGAATTAATACAATAAACTGAAATTCACAAAAACGTTGAAAAACAGCAAAATATGCCTAATTCGATGATATTTTGTTTAAATCACAAAAGGAAAAGGGGATGATAAACGTCAAAATATATGCTAAATTCGATGATTGTTTAGTACGAAAATGAAGAAACAAATGCAAGAAAACTTGCTTAAAATGCAATATTATGCGAAATCTGAGATATGAAGGCCAAATCACATATCGTGATACTACATGAAATAGTATCGAAATATTGGTAAAAATGAATATATTTACGTAATATCAAACTACATGAAAAACGTGAAAAAAGTCAATATTATTCCAAATTTGAGGATTTTAACGTCGAATCATAGAGCGAGGTTTCGTATTATTTAGATCCAAGAAAAGACATATGACAATGTTGTTTCCAATACAAATATAAAAATCAATGTGTTTTCATTGAATTACTAAAATGTTCCTGATTTTTTCCGTTTATATTACCGAGGAAGATGTACGTAAAACGTTCAATTCCAGCTGAAACGTCGATATATGCAATAAAAACCGAACTTCCCCCTTTTCAATATCTTACTCAGTATTTCACGAGAAACAAATAGTGATTGAAAATGAGTATTTAAGATTAATTTCTAATCATTTGTGTTTGCATCATTTTTATCGTATATTTAATGTAATACAATAAACTGAAATTCACAAAAACGTTGAAAAACGGCAAAATATTGCCTAATTCGATGATATTTTGTTTAAATCACAAAAAGGAAAAGGGATGATAAACGTCAAAATATTACTAAATTCGATGATTTTAGTACGAAACAAAATGCAAGAAAATTGCTTAAAATGCAATATTATGCGAAATCTGAGATATGAAGGCCAAATCACATATCGTGATACTACATGAAATAGTATCGAAATATTGGTAAAAATGAATATATTTACGTAATATCAAACTACATGAAAAACGTGAAAAAAGTCAATATTATTCCAAATTTGAGGATTTTAACGTCAAATCATAGAGCGAGGTTTCGTATTATTTAGATCCAAGAAAAGACATATGACAATGTTGTTTCCAATACAAATAATAAAATCAATGTGTTTTCATTTGAATTACCTAAAATGTTTTTCATTTTCCGTTTATATTACTGAGGAAGATGCACGTAAAAAGTTCAATTCCAGCTGAAACGTCGATATATGCAATAAAAACCGAACTTCCCCCTTTTCAATATCTTACTCAGTATTTTCACGAGAAACAAATAGTTGATTGAAAATGAGGTATTTAAGATTAATTTCTAATCATATACGTGTTTGCATCATTTTTATCGTATATTTAATGTATTAATAACAATAAACTGAAAATTCACAAAAACGTTGAAAAACGGCAAAATATTGCCTAATTCGATGATATTTTGTTTAAATCACAAAAGGAAAGGGGATGATAAACGTCAAAATATTGCTAAATTCGATGATGTTAGTACGAAACAAAATGCAAGAAAACTTGCTTAAAATGCAATATTATGCGAAAATCTGAGATATGAAGGCCAAATCACATATCGTGATACTACATGAAATAGTATCGAAATATTGGTAAAAATGAATATATTTACGTAATATCAAACTACATGAAAAACGTGAAAAAAGTCAATATTATTCCAAATTTGAGGATTTTACCGTCGAATCATAGAGCGAGGTTTCATATTATTTAGATCCAAGAAAAGACATATGACAATGTTGTTTCCAATACAAATGATAAAAATCAATGTGTTTTCATTAGAATTACTAAAATGTTCCTGATTTTCGTTTATATTACTGATGGAAGATGTACACGTAAAACCGTTCAATTCCAGCTGAAACGTCGATATATGCAATAAAAACCGAACTTCTCCCCTTTTCAATATCTTACTCAGTATTTCAACGAGAAACAAATATGATTGAAAATGAAGTATTTAAGGTTATTATCTAATCAATTTTGTGTTTGTATCATTTTTATCATATATTTAATGAATTAATACAATAAACTGAAATTCACAAAAACGTTGAAAAACAGCAAGATATTGCCTAATTTGATGATATTTTGTTTTATCACATAAAGGAAAAGGGGATGATAACGTCAAAATACTGCTAAATTCGATGATGTTAGTACGAAACAAAATGCAAGAAAACTTGCTTAAAATGCAATATTATGCGAAAATCTGAGATATGAAGGCCAAATCACATATCGTGATACTACATGAAATAGTATCGAAATATTGGTAAAAATGAATATATTTACGTAATATCAAACTTCATGAAAAACGTGAAAAAAGTCAATATTATTCCAAATTTGAGGATTTTACGTCGAATCATAGAGCGAGGTTTCGTATTATTTAGATCCAAGAAAAGACATATGACAATGTTGTTTCCAATACAATAATAAAAATCAATGTGTTTTCATTAGAATTAACTAAAATGTTCCTGATTTTCGTTTATATTACCGATGGAAGATGTACACGTAAAACCGTTCAATTCCAGCTGAAACGTCGATATATGCAATAAAAACCGAACTTCTCCCCTTTTCAATATCTTACTCAGTATTTCAACGAGAAACAAATATGATTGAAAATGAGTATTTAAGGTTATTATCTAATCAATTTTGTGTTTGTATCATTTTTATCATATATTTAATGAATTAATACCAATAAACTGGAAATTCACAAAACGTGAAAAACAGCAAGATATTGCCTAATTTGATGATATTTTGTTTTATCACATAAAGGAAAAGGGGATGATAAACGTCAAAATGCTAAATTCGATGATGTTTAGTACGAAACAAAATGCAAGAAAACTTGCTTAAAATGCAATATTATGCGAAAATCTGAGATATGAAGGCCAAATCACATATCGTGATACTACATGAAATAGTATCGAAATATTGGTAAAAATGAATATATTTACGTAATATCAAACTACATGAAAAACGTGAAAAAAGTCAATATTATTCCAAATTTGAGGATTTTACGTCGAATCATAGAGCGAGGTTTCGTATTTTTAGATCCAAGAAAAGACATATGACAATGTTGTTTCCAATACAAATAATAAAAATCATATGTTTTCATTAGAATTACCTAAAATGTTCCTGATTTTCCGTTATATTACCGAGGAAGATGTACACGTAAAACCGTTCAATTCCAGCTGAAACGTCGATATATGCAATAAAAACAGAACTTCCCCCTTTTCAATATCCACTCAGTATTTTCACGAGAAACAAATAGTTTGATTAAAAATGAGGTATTTAAGATTAATTTCTAATCATTTACGTGTTTGCATCATTTTTATCGTATATTTAATGTATTATTAACAATAAAGTGAAAATTCACAAAAACGTTGAAAAACGGCAAAATATTGCCTAATTCGATGATATTTTGTTTAAATCACAAAAAGGAAAAGGGGGATGATAAACGTCAAAATATTGTTAAATTCGATGATGTTTAGTACGAAACAAAATGCAAGAAAACTTGCTTAAAAATGCAATATTACGCGAAAATCTGCGATATGAAGGCCAAATCACATATCGTGATACTACATGAAATAGTATCGAAATATTGGTAAAAATGAATATATTTACGTAATATCAAACTACATGAAAAACGTGAAAAAAGTCAATATTATTCCAAATTTGAGGATTTTAACGTCAAATCATAGAGCGAGGTTTCGTATTATTTAGATCCAAGAAAAGACATATGACAATGTTGTTTCCAATACAAATAATAAAAATCAATGTGTTTTCATTTGAATTACCTAAAATGTTTTTCATTTTCCGTTTATATTACTGAGGAAGATGCACACGTAAAAAAGTTCAATTCCAGCTGAAACGTCGATATATGCAATAAAAACCGAACTTCCCCCTTTTCAATATCTTACTCAGTATTTTCACGAGAAACAAATAGTTGATTGAAAATGAGGTATTTAAGATTAATTTCTAATCATATACGTGTTTGTATCATTTTTATCGTATATTTAATGTATTAATGACAATAAACTGAAAATTCACAAAAACGTTGAAAAACGGCAAAATATTGCCTAATTCGATGATATTTTGTTTAAATCACATAAAGGAAAAGGGGATGATAAACGTCAAAATACTGCTAAATTCGATGATGGTAAGTACGAACACAAATGCAAGAAAACTTGCTTAAAATGCAATATTATGCAAAAATCTGAGATATGAAGGCCAAATCACATATCGTGATACTACATGAAATAGTATCGAAACATGGTAAAAATGAATATATTTACGTAATATCAAACTACATGAAAAACGTAAAAATGTCAATATTATTCCAAATTTAAGGATTTTAAACGTCGAATCATAGAGCGAGGTTTCATAATATTTAGATCCAAGAAAAGACATATGACAATGTTGTTTCCAATACAAATGATAAAAATCAATGTGTTTTCATTAGAATTAACTAAAATGTTCCTGATTTTTCGTTTATATTACCGATGGAAGATGTACACGTGAAACCGTTCAATTCCAGCTGAAACGTCGATATATGCAATAAAAACCGAACTTCCTCCCCTTTTCAATATCTTACTCAGTATTTGAACGAGAAACAAATAGTTGATTGAAAATGAGGTATTTAAGATTAATTTCTAATCAATTACGTGTTTGGATCATTTTTATCGTATATTTAATGAATTAATAACAATAAACTGAAAATTCACAAAAACGTTGAAAAACAGCAAAATATTGCCTAATTCGATGATATTTTGTTTAAATCACATAATGGAAAAGGGGTCCTTTATGTGATTTAAACAAAATATCATCGAATTATGCAATATTTTGCTGTTTTTCAACGTTTTTGTGAATTTTCAGTTAATTGTTATTAATACATTAAATATACGATATGATAAACGTCAAAATACTGCCTAAATTCGATGATGGTTAGTACGAAACAAAATGCAAGAAAACTTGCTTAAAATGCAATATTATGCGAAAATCTGAGATATGAAGGCCAAATCACATATCGTGATACTACATGAAATAGTATCGAAATATTGGTGCAAATGAATATATTTACGTAATATCAAACTTCATGAAAAACGTGAAAAAAGTCAATATTATTCCAAATTTGAGGATTTTAACGTCGAATCATAGAACGAGGTTTCGTATTATTTAGATCCAAGAAAAGACATATGACAATGTTGTTTCCAATACAAATGATAAAAATCAATGTGTTTTTAATTAGAATTAACTAAAATGTTCCTGATTTTTCTTTATATTACCGATGGAAGGTATGTACGTAAAACAGCTCTATTCCGGCTGAAACGTCGATATATGCAATAAAAACCGAACTTCTCCCCTTTTCAATATCTTACTCAGTATTTCAACGAGAAACAAATAGATGATTGAAAATGAAGTATTTAAGGATATTATCTAATCAATTTTGTGTTTGTATCATTTTTATCGTATATTTAATGAATTAATACCAATAAACTGGAAATTCACAAAAACGTGGAAAAACAGCAAATATTGCCTAATTCGATGATATTTTGTTTATATCACATAAAGGAAAAGGGAGATGATCAACGTCAAAATATTACTAAATTCGATGATTTTTAGTACAAAAGAAAATGCAAGAAAACTTGCTTAAAATGCAATATTATGCGAAACTCTGAGATTTGAAGGCCAAATCACATATCGTGATACTACATGAAATAGTATCGAAATATTGGTAAAAATGAATATATTTACGTAATATCAAACTACATGAAAAACGTGAAAAAAAGTAACTATTATACCAAATTTGAGGATTTTACCTTCGAATCATAAAGCGAGGTTTCGTATTTTTTAAATCCAAGAAAAGACATATGACAATGTTGTTTCCAATACAAATAATAAAAATAAATGTGTTTTCATTACAATTACCTAAAATGTTCCTGATTTTCCGTTTATATTACCGAGGAAGATGTACAAGTAAAACCGTTCAATTCCAGCTGAAACGTCGATGTATGCAATAAAAACCGAACTTCTCCCCTTTTCAATATCTTACTCAGTATTTTAACGAGAAACAAATAGTTGATTGAAAATGAGGTATTAAGATTAATTCTAATCATATACGTGTTTGTATCATTTTTATCGTATATTTAATGTATTAATGACAATAAACTGAAAATTCACAAAAACGTTGAAAAACGGCAAAATATTGCCTAATTCGATGATATTTTGTTTAAATCACATAAAGGAAAAGGGGATGATAAACGTCAAAATACTGCTAAATTCGATGATGGTAAGTACGAAACAAAATGCAAGAAAACTTGCTTAAAATGCAATATTATGCAAAAATCTGAGATATGAAGGCCAAATCACATATCGTGATACTACATGAAATAGTATCGAAACATTGGTAAAAATGAATATATTTACGTAATATCAAACTACATGAAAACGTAAAAATGTCAATATTATTCCAAATTTAAGGATTTTAACGTCGAATCATAGAGCGAGGTTTCATAATATTTAGATCCAAGAAAAGACATATGACAATGTTGTTTCCAATACAAATGATAAAAATCAATGTGTTTTCATTAGAATTAACTAAAATGTTCCTGATTTTTCGTTTATATTACCGATGGAAGATGTACACGTGAAACCGTTCAATTCCAGCTGAAACGTCGATATATGCAATAAAAACCGAACTTCTCCCCTTTTCAATATCTTACTCAGTATTTGAACGAGAAAACAAATAGTTGATTGAAAATGAGGTATTTAAGATTAATTTCTAATCAATTACGTGTTTGGATCATTTTTATCGTATATTTAATGAATTAATAACAATAAACTGAAAATTCACAAAAACGTTGAAAAACAGCAAAATATTGCCTAATTCGATGATATTTTGTTTAAATCACATAAAGGAAAAGGGGTCCTTTATGTGATTTAAACAAAATATCATCGAATTATGCAATATTTTGCTGTTTTTCAACGTTTTGTGAATTTTCAGTTTATTGTTATTAATACATTAAATATACGATATGATAAACGTCAAAATACTGCTAAATTCGATGATGGTTAGTACGAAACAAAATGCAAGAAAACTTGCTTAAAATGCAATATTATGCGAAATCTGAGATATGAAGGCCAAATCACATATCGTGATACTACATGAAATAGTATCGAAATATTGGTGCAAATGAATATATTTACGTAATATCAAACTTCATGAAAAACGTGAAAAAAGTCAATATTATTCCAAATTTGAGGATTTTAACGTCGAATCATAGAACGAGGGTTCGTATTATTTAGATCCAAGAAAAGACATATGACAATGTTGTTTCAATACAAATGATAAAAATCAATGTGTTTTAATTAGAATTAACTAAAATGTTCCTGATTTTTTCTTTATATTACCGATGGAAGGTATGTACGTAAAACAGCTCTATTCCGGCTGAAACGTCGATATATGCAATAAAAACCGAAACTTCTCCCCTTTTTCAATATCTTACTCAGTATTTCAACGAGAAACAAATAGATGATTGAAAATGAAGTATTTAAGGATATTATCTAATCAATTTTGTGTTTGTATCATTTTTATCGTATATTTAATGAATTAATACCAATAAACTGGAAATTCACAAAAAACGTGGAAAAACAGCAAAATATTGCCTAATTCGATGATATTTTGTTTATATCACATAAAGGAAAAGGGAGATGATAAACGTCAAAATATTACTAAATTCGATGATTTTTAGTACGAAAGAAAATGCAAGAAAATTTGCTTAAAATTGCCATGCTATGCGAAATTCTGAGATTTGAAGGCGAAATCACATATCGAGATACTACATGAAATAGTATCGAAATATTGGTAAAAATGAATATATTTACGTAATATCAAACAACATGAAAAACGTGAAAAAAGTCAATATTATTAAAATTTGAGGATTTTAACGTCAAATCATAGAGCGAGGTTTCGTATTATTTAGATCCAAGAAAAGACATATGACAATGTTGTTTCCAATACAAATAATAAAAATCAATGTGTTTTCATTTGAATTACCTAAAATGTTTTTCATTTTCCGTTTATATTACTGAGGAAGATGCACACGTAAAAAAGTTCAATTCCAGCTGAAACGTCGATATATGCAATAAAAACCGAACTTCCCCCTTTTCAATATCTTACTCAGTGTTTTCACGAGAAACAAATAGTTGATTGAAAATGAGGTATTTAAGATTAATTTCTAATCATATACGTGTTTTTCATCATTTTTATCGTATATTTAATGTATTAATAACAATAAACTGAAAATTCACAAAAACGTTGAAAACGGCAAAAATATTGCCTAATTCGATGATATTTTCTTTAAATCACAAAAAGGGAAAGGGGATGATAAACGTCAAATATTGCTAAATTCGATGATGTTTAGTACGAAACAAAATGCAAGAAAACTTGCTTAAAATGCAATATTATGCGAAAATCTGAGATATGAAGGCCAAATCACATATCGTGATACTACATGAAATAGTATCGAAATACTAGTAAAATGAATATATTTACGTACTATCAAACTACATGAAAAACGTGAAAAAAGTCAATATTATTCCAAATTTTGAGGATTTTAACGTCAAATCATAGAGCGAGGTTTCGTATTATTTAGATCTAAGAAAAGACATATGACAATGTTGTTTCCAATACAATTAATAAAAATCAATGTGTTTTCATTAGAATTAACTAAAATGTTCCTGATTTTTCGTTTATATTACCGATGGAAGATGTACACGTAAAACCGTTCAATTCCAGCTGAAACGTCGATATATGCAATAAAAACCGAACTTCTCCCCTTTTCAATATCTTACTCAGTATTTCAACGAGAAACAAATATATGATTGAAAATGAAGTATTTAAGGTTATTATCTAATCAATTTTGTGTTTGTATCATTTTTTATCATATATTTAATGAATTAATACCATAAACTGGAAATTCACAAAACGTGGAAAAACAGCAAGATATTGCCTAATTTGATGATATTTTGTTTATATCACATAAAGGAAAAGGGAGATGATCAACGTCAAATATTACTAAATTCGATGATTTTTAGTACAAAAGAAAATGCAAGAAAACTTGCTTAAAATGCAATATTATGCGAAACTCTGAGATTTGAAGGCCAAATCACATATCGTGATACTACATGAAATAGTATCGAAATATTGGTAAAAATGAATATATTTACGTAATATCAAACTACATGAAAAACGTGAAAAAAGTAACTATTATACCAAATTTGAGGATTTTACCTTCGAATCATAAAGCGAGGTTTCGTATTTTTTAAATCCAAGAAAAGACATATGACAATGTTGTTTCCAATACAAATAATAAAAATAAATGTGTTTTCATTACAATTACCTAAAATGTTCCTGATTTTCCGTTTATATTACCGAGGAAGATGTACAAGTAAAACCGTTCAATTCCAGCTGAAACGTCGATGTATGCAATAAAAACCGAACTTCTCCCCTTTTCAATATCTTACTCAGTATTTTAACGAGAAACAAATAGTTGATTGAAAATGAGGTATTTAAGATTAATTTCTAATCAATTACGTGTTTGGATCATTTTTATCGTATATTTAATGTATTAATAACAATAAACTGAAAATTCACAAAAACGTTAAAAAACAGCAAAATATTGCCTAATTCGATGATATTTTGTTTAAATCACATAAAGGAAAAGGGGTCCTTTATGTGATTTAAACAAAATATCATCGAATTAGGCAATATTTTGCTGTTTTTCAACGTTTTTGTGAATTTTCAGTTTATTGTTATTAATACATTAAATATACGATATGATAAACGTCAAAATACTGCTAAATTCGATGATGGTTAGTACGAAACAAAATGCAAGAAAACTTGCTTAAAATGCAATATTATGCGAAAATCTGAGATATGAAGGCCAAATCACATATCGTGATACTACATGAAATAGTATCGAAATATTGGTGAAAATGAATATATTTACGTAATATCAAACTTCATGAAAAACGTGAAAAAGTCAATATTATTCCAAATTTGAGGATTTTAACGTCGAATCATCGAACGAAGTTTCGTATTATTTAGATCCAAGAAAAGACATATGACAATGTTGTTTCCAATACAAATGATAAAAATCAATGTGTTTTAATTAGAATTAACTAAAATGTTTCTGATTTTTTTCTTTATATTACCGATGGAAGGTATGTACGTAAAACAGCTCTATTCCGGCTGAAACGTCGATATATGCAATAAAAACCGAACTTCTCCCCTTTTCAATATCTTACTCAGTATTTCAACGAGAAACAAATAGATGATTGAAATGAAGTATTTAAGGATATTATCTAATCAATTTTGTGTTTGTATCATTTTTATCGTATATTTAATGAATTAATACCAATAAACTGGAAATTCACAAAAACGTGGAAAAACAGCAAAATATTGCCTAATTCGATGATATTTTGTTTATATCACATAAAGGAAAAGGGAGATGATAAACGTCAAAATATTACTAAATTCGATGATTTTTAGTACGAAAGAAAATGCAAGAAAATTTGCTTAAATTGCCATGTTATGCGAAATTCTGAGATTTGAAGGCCAAATCACATATCGAGATACTACATGAAATAGTATCGAAATATTGGTAAAAATGAATATATTTACGTAATATCAAACTACATGAAAAACGTGAAAAAAGTCACTATTATACCAAATTTGAGGATTTTACCTTCGAATTATAAAGCGATATTTCGTATTTTTTAGATCCAAGAAAGACACATGACAATGTTGTTTCCAATACAAATAATAAAAAACAATGTGTTTTCATTAGAATTACCTAAAATGTTCCTGATTTTCCGTTTATATTACCGAGGAAGATGTACACGTAAAACCGTTCAATTCCAGCTGAAACGTTGATATATGCAATAAAAACAGAACTTCCCCCCTTTTCAATATCCTACTCAGTATTTTCACGAGAAACAAATAGTTGATTGAAAATGAGGTATTTAAGATTAATTTCTAATCATTTACGTGTTTGCATCATTTTTATCGTATATTTAATGTTTTATTAACAATAAACTGAAAATTCACAAAAACGTTGAAAAACGGCAAAATATTGCCTAATTCGATGATATTTTCTTTAAATCACAAAAAGGGAAAGGGGATGATAAACGTCAAAATATTGCTAAATTCGATGATGTTTAGTACGAAACAAAATGCAAGAAAACTTGCTTAAAATGCAATATTATGCGAAAATCTGAGATATGAAGGCCAAATCACATATCGTGATACTACATGAAATAGTATCGAAATACTAGTAAAAATGAATATATTTACGTACTATCAAACTACATGAAAAACGTGAAAAAAGTCAATATTATTCCAAATTTGAGGATTTTAACGTCAAATCATAGAGCGAGGTTTCGTATTATTTAGATGTAAGAAAAGACATATGACAATTTTGTTTCCAATACAATTAATAAAAATCAATGTGTTTTCATTACAATTACCTAAAATGTTCCTGATTTTCCGTTTATATTACCGAGGAAGATGTACAAGTAAAACCGTTCAATTCCAGCTGAAACGTCGATGTATGCAATAAAAACCGAACTTCTCCCCTTTTCAATATCTTACTCAGTATTTTAACGAGAAACAAATAGTTGATTGAAAATGAGGTATTTAAGATTAATTTCTAATCAATTACGTGTTTGGATCATTTTTATCGTATATTTAATGTATTAATAACAATAAACTGAAAATTCACAAAAACGTTAAAAAACAGCAAAATATTGCCTAATTCGATGATATTTTGTTTAAATCACATAAAGGAAAAGGGGTCCTTTATGTGATTTAAACAAAATATCATCGAATTAGGCAATATTTTGCTGTTTTTCAACGTTTTTGTGAATTTTCAGTTTATTGTTATTAATACATTAAATATACGATATGATAAACGTCAAAATACTGCTAAATTCGATGATGGTTAGTACGAAACAAAATGCAAGAAAACTTGCTTAAAATGCAATATTATGCGAAAATCTGAGATATGAAGGCCAAATCACATATCGTGATACTACATGAAATAGTATCGAAATATTGGTGAAAATGAATATATTTACGTAATATCAAACTTCATGAAAAACGTGAAAAAGTCAATATTATTCCAAATTTGAGGATTTTAACGTCGAATCATCGAACGAAGTTTCGTATTATTTAGATCCAAGAAAAGACATATGACAATGTTGTTTCCAATACAAATGATAAAAATCAATGTGTTTTAATTAGAATTAACTAAAATGTTTCTGATTTTTTCTTTATATTACCGATGGAAGGTATGTACGTAAAACAGCTCTATTCCGGCTGAAACGTCGATATATGCAATAAAAACCGAACTTCTCCCCTTTTCAATATCTTACTCAGTATTTCAACGAGAAACAAATAGATGATTGAAAATGAAGTATTTAAGGATATTATCTAATCAATTTTGTGTTTGTATCATTTTTATCGTATATTTAATGAATTAATACCAATAAACTGGAAATTCACAAAAACGTGGAAAAACAGCAAAATATTGCCTAATTCGATGATATTTTGTTTATATCACATAAAGGAAAAGGGAGATGATAAACGTCAAAATATTACTAAATTCGATGATTTTTAGTACGAAAGAAAATGCAAGAAAATTTGCTTAAATTGCCATGTTATGCGAAATTCTGAGATTTGAAGGCCAAATCACATATCGAGATACTACATGAAATAGTATCGAAATATTGGTAAAAATGAATATATTTACGTAATATCAAACTACATGAAAAACGTGAAAAAAGTCACTATTATACCAAATTTGAGGATTTTACCTTCGAATTATAAAGCGATATTTCGTATTTTTTAGATCCAAGAAAAGACACATGACAATGTTGTTTCCAATACAAATAATAAAAAACAATGTGTTTTCATTAGAATTACCTAAAATGTTCCTGATTTTCCGTTTATATTACCGAGGAAGATGTACACGTAAAACCGTTCAATTCCAGCTGAAACGTTGATATATGCAATAAAAACAGAACTTCCCCCCTTTTCAATATCCTACTCAGTATTTTCACGAGAAACAAATAGTTGATTGAAAATGAGGTATTTAAGATTAATTTCTAATCATTTACGTGTTTGCATCATTTTTATCGTATATTTAATGTTTTATTAACAATAAACTGAAAATTCACAAAAACGTTGAAAAACGGCAAAATATTGCCTAATTCGATGATATTTTCTTTAAATCACAAAAAGGGAAAGGGGATGATAAACGTCAAAATATTGCTAAATTCGATGATGTTTAGTACGAAACAAAATGCAAGAAAACTTGCTTAAAATGCAATATTATGCGAAAATCTGAGATATGAAGGCCAAATCACATATCGTGATACTACATGAAATAGTATCGAAATACTAGTAAAAATGAATATATTTACGTACTATCAAACTACATGAAAAACGTGAAAAAAGTCAATATTATTCCAAATTTGAGGATTTTAACGTCAAATCATAGAGCGAGGTTTCGTATTATTTAGATGTAAGAAAAGACATATGACAATTTTGTTTCCAATACAATTAATAAAAATCAATGTGTTTTCATTAGAATTAACTAAAATGTTCCTGATTTTTCGTTTATATTACCGATGGAAGATGTACACGTAAAACCGTTCAATTCCAGCTGAAACGTCGATATATGCAATAAAAACCGAACTTCTCCCCTTTTCAATATCTTACTCAGTATTTCAACGAGAAACAAATATATGATTGAAAATGAAGTATTTAAGGTTATTATCTAATCAATTTTGTGTTTGTATCATTTTTATCATATATTTAATGAATTAATACCAATAAACTGGAAATTCACAAAAACGTGGAAAAACAGCAAGATATTGCCTAATTTGATGATATTTTGTTTATATCACATAAAGGAAAAGGGAGATGATCAACGTCAAAATATTACTAAATTCGATGATTTTTAGTACAAAAGAAAATGCAAGAAAACTTGCTTAAAATGCAATATTATGCGAAACTCTGAGATTTGAAGGCCAAATCACATATCGTGATACTACATGAAATAGTATCGAAATATTGGTAAAAATGAATATATTTACGTAATATCAAACTACATGAAAAACGTGAAAAAAGTAACTATTATACCAAATTTGAGGATTTTACCTTCGAATCATAAAGCGAGGTTTCGTATTTTTTAAATCCAAGAAAAGACATATGACAATGTTGTTTCCAATACAAATAATAAAAATAAATGTGTTTTCATTACAATTACCTAAAATGTTCCTGATTTTCCGTTTATATTACCGAGGAAGATGTACAAGTAAAACCGTTCAATTCCAGCTGAAACGTCGATGTATGCAATAAAAACCGAACTTCTCCCCTTTTCAATATCTTACTCAGTATTTTAACGAGAAACAAATAGTTGATTGAAAATGAGGTATTTAAGATTAATTTCTAATCAATTACGTGTTTGGATCATTTTTATCGTATATTTAATGTATTAATAACAATAAACTGAAAATTCACAAAAACGTTAAAAAACAGCAAAATATTGCCTAATTCGATGATATTTTGTTTAAATCACATAAAGGAAAAGGGGTCCTTTATGTGATTTAAACAAAATATCATCGAATTAGGCAATATTTTGCTGTTTTTCAACGTTTTTGTGAATTTTCAGTTTATTGTTATTAATACATTAAATATCCGATATGATAAACGTCAAAATACTGCTAAATTCGATGATGGTTAGTACGAAAGAAAATGCAAGAAAACTTTCTTAAAATGCAATATTATGCGAAATTCTGAGATTTGAAGGCCAAATCACATATCGTGATACTACATGAAATAGTATCGAAATATTGGTAAAAATGAATATATTTACGTAATATCAAACTACATGAAAAACGTGAAAAAAGTCACTATTATACCAAATTTGAGGATTTTACCTTCGAATCATAAAGCGAGGTTTCGTATTTTATAGATCCAAGAAAAGACATATGACAATGTTGTTTCCAATACAAATGATAAAAATCAATGTGTTTTAATTAGAATTAACTAAAATGTTCCTGATTTCTTGTTTATATTACCGATGGAAGGTATATACGTAAAACAGCTCTATTCCGGCTGAAACGTCGATATATGCAATAAAAACCGAACTTCTCCCCTTTTCAATATCTTACTCAGTATTTCAACGAGAAACAAATAGATGATTGAAAATGAAGTATTTAAGGTTATTATCTAATCAATTTTGTGTTTGTATCATTTTTATCGTATATTTAATGAATTAATACCAATAAACTGGAAATTCACAAAAACGTGGAAAAACAGCAAAATATTGCCTAATTCGATGATATTTTGTTTAAATCACATAAAGGAAAAGCGGATGACAAACGTCAAAATACTGCTAAATTCGATGATGGTTAGTACGAAACAAAATGCAAGAAAACTTGCTTAAAATGCAATATTATGCGAAATTCTGAGATTTGAAGGCCAAATCACATATCGTGATACTACATGAAATAGTATCGAAATATTGGTAAAAATGAATATATTTACGTAATATCAAACTACATGAAAAACGTGAAAAAAGTCACTATTATACCAAATTTGAGGATTTTACCTTCGAATTATAAAGCGATATTTCGTATTTTTTAGATCCAAGAAATGACACATGACAATGTTGTTTCCAATACAAATAATAAAAAACAATGTGTTTTCATTAGAATTACCTAAAATGTTCCTGATTTTCCGTTTATATTACCGAGGAAGATGTACACGTAAAACCGTTCAATTCCAGCTGAAACGTTGATATATGCAATAAAAACAGAACTTCCCCCCTTTTCAATATCCTACTCAGTATTTTCACGAGAAACAAATAGTTGATTGAAAATGAGGTATTTAAGATTAATTTCTAATCATTTACGTGTTTGCATCATTTTTATCGTATATTTAATGTTTTATTAACAATAAACTGAAAATTCACAAAAACGTTGAAAAACGGCAAAATATTGCCTAATTCGATGATATTTTCTTTAAATCACAAAAAGGGAAAGGGGATGATAAACGTCAAAATATTGCTAAATTCGATGATGTTTAGTACGAAACAAAATGCAAGAAAACTTGCTTAAAATGCAATATTATGCGAAAATCTGAGATATGAAGGCCAAATCACATATCGTGATACTACATGAAATAGTATCGAAATACTAGTAAAAATGAATATATTTACGTACTATCAAACTACATGAAAAACGTGAAAAAAGTCAATATTATTCCAAATTTGAGGATTTTAACGTCAAATCATAGAGCGAGGTTTCGTATTATTTAGATCTAAGAAAAGACATATGACAATTTTGTTTCCAATACAATTAATAAAAATCAATGTGTTTTCATTAGAATTAACTAAAATGTTCCTGATTTTTCGTTTATATTACCGATGGAAGATGTACACGTAAAACCGTTCAATTCCAGCTGAAACGTCGATATATGCAATAAAAACCGAACTTCTCCCCTTTTCAATATCTTACTCAGTATTTCAACGAGAAACAAATATATGATTGAAAATGAAGTATTTAAGGTTATTATCTAATCAATTTTGTGTTTGTATCATTTTTATCATATTTTTAATGAATTAATACCAATAAACTGGAAATTCACAAAAACGTGGAAAAACAGCAAGATATTGCCTAATTTGATGATATTTTGTTTATATCACATAAAGGAAAAGGGAGATGATCAACGTCAAAATATTACTAAATTCGATGATTTTTAGTACAAAAGAAAATGCAAGAAAACTTGCTTAAAATGCAATATTATGCGAAACTCTGAGATTTGAAGGCCAAATCACATATCGTGATAATACATGAAATAGTATCGAAATATTGGTAAAAATGAATATATTTACGTAATATCAAACTACATGAAAAACGTGAAAAAAGTCACTATTATACCAAATTTGAGGATTTTACCTTCGAATCATAAAGCGAGGTTTCGTATTTTTTAAATCCAAGAAAAGACATATGACAATGTTGTTTCCAATACAAATAATAAAAATAAATGTGTTTTCATTACAATTACCTAAAATGTTCCTGATTTTCCGTTTATATTACCGAGGAAGATGTACACGTAAAACCGTTCAATTCCAGCTGAAACGTCGATGTATGCAATAAAAACCGAACTTCTCCCCTTTTCAATATCTTACTCAGTATTTTCACGAGAAACAAATAGTTGATTGAAAATGAGGTATTTAAGAAAATGATAAACGTGAAAATATTACTAAATTCGATGATTTTTAGTACGAAAGAAAATGCAAGAAAACTTTCTTAAAATGCAATATTATGCGAAATTCTGAGATTTGAAGGCCAAATCACATATCGTGATACTACATGAAATAGTATCGAAATATTGGTAAAAATGAATATATTTACGTAATATCAAACTACATGAAAAACGTGAAAAAAGTCACTATTATACCAAATTTGAGGATTTTACCTTCGAATCATAAAGCGAGGTTTCGTATTTTATAGATCCAAGAAAAGACATATGACAATGTTGTTTCCAATACAAATGATAAAAATCAATGTGTTTTAATTAGAATTAACTAAAATGTTCCTGATTTCTTGTTTATATTACCGATGGAAGGTATATACGTAAAACAGCTCTATTCCGGCTGAAACGTCGATATATGCAATAAAAACCGAACTTCTCCCCTTTTCAATATCTTACTCAGTATTTCAACGAGAAACAAATAGATGATTGAAAATGAAGTATTTAAGGTTATTATCTAATCAATTTTGTGTTTGTATCATTTTTATCGTATATTTAATGAATTAATACCAATAAACTGGAAATTCACAAAAACGTGGAAAAACAGCAAAATATTGCCTAATTCGATGATATTTTGTTTAAATCACATAAAGGAAAAGCGGATGACAAACGTCAAAATACTGCTAAATTCGATGATGGTTAGTACGAAACAAAATGCAAGAAAACTTGCTTAAAATGCAATATTATGCGAAAATCTGAGATATGAAGGCCAAATCACATATCGTGATACTACATGAAATAGTATCGAAATATTGGTAAAAATGAATATATTTACGTAATATCAAACTACATGAAAAACGTGAAAAAAGTCACTATTATACCAAATTTGAGGATTTTACCTTCGAATTATAAAGCGAGGTTTCGTATTTTTTAGATACAAGAAAAGACATATGACAATGTTGTTTCCAATACAAATGATAAAAATCAATGTGTTTTCATCAGAATTACCTAAAATGTTCCTGATTTTCCGTTTATATTTCCGCGGAAGATGTACACGTAAAACCGTTCAATTCCAGCTGAAACGTCGATATATGCAAAAAAAAACGAACTTCTCCCCTTTTCAATATCTTACTCAGTATTTTCACGAGAAACAAATAGTTGATTGAAAATGAGGTATTTAAGATTAATTTCTAATCATTTACGTGTTTGCATCATTTTTATCGTATATTTAATGTATTAATAACAATAAACTGAAAATTCACAAAAACGTTGAAAAACGGGAAAATATTGAATAATTCGATGATATTTTGTTTAAATCACAAAAAAGAAAAGGGGATGATAAACGTCAAAATATTGTTAAATTCGATGATGTTTAGTACGAAACAAAATGCAAGAAAACTTTCTTAAAATGCAATATTATGCGAAAATCTGAGATATGAAGGCCAAATCACATATCGTGATACAACATGAAATAGTATCGAAATATTGGTAAAATTAATATATTTACGTAATATCAAACAACATGAAAAACGTGGAAAAAGTCAATATTATTCCAAATTTGAGGATTTTAACGTCAAATCATAGAGCGAGGTTTCGTATTATTTAGATCCAAGAAAAGACATATGACAATGTTGTTTCCAATACAAATAATAAAAATCAATGTGTTTTCATTTGAATTACCTAAGATATTCCTGATTTTTCGTTTATATTACCGAGGAAGATGCACACGTAAAAAAGTTCAATTCCAGCTGAAAGGTAGATATATACAATAAAAACCGAACTTCCCCCCTTTTCAATATCTTACTCAGTATTTTCACGAGAAACAAATAGTTGATTGAAAAAGAGGTATTTAAGATTAATTTCTAATCAATTACGTGTTTGCATCATTTTTATCGTATATTTAATGTATTAATAACAATAAACAGAAAATTCACAAAAACGTTGAAAAACAGCAAAATATTGCCTATTTCGATGATATTTTGTTTAAATCACATAAAGGAAAAGGGGATGATTAACGTTAAAATACTGCTAAATTCGATAATGGTTAGTACGAAACAAAATGCAAGAAAACTTGCTTAAAATGCAATATTATGCGAAAATCTGAGATATGAAGGCCAAATCACATATCGTGATACTACATGAAATAGTATCGAAATATTGGTAAAAATGAATATATTTACGTAATATCAAACTACATGAAAAACGTGAAAATGTCAATATTATTCCAAATTTGAGGATTTTAACGTCGAATCATAGAGCGAGGTTTCGTATTATTTAGATCCAAGAAAAGACATATGACAATGTTGTTTCCAATACAAATGATAAAAATCAATGTGTTTTCATAAGAATTAACTAAAATGTTCCTGATTTTTTGTTTATATTACCGATGGAAGGTATATACGTAAAACCGCTCTATTCCGGCTGAAACGTCGATATATGCAATAAAAACCGAACTTCTCCCCTTTTCAATATCTTAATCAGTATTTCAACGAGAAACAAATAGATGATTGAAAATGAAGTATTTAAGATTATTATCTAATCAATTTTGTGTTTGTATCATTTTTATCGTATATTTAATGAATTAATACCAATAAACTGGAAATTCACAAAAACGTGGAAAAACAGCAAAATATTGCCTAATTCGATGATATTTTGTTTAAATCACATAAAGGAAAAGCGGATGACAAACGTCAAAATACTGCTAAATTCGATGATGGTTAGTACGAAACAAAATGCAAGAAAACTTGCTTAAAATGCAATATTATGCGAAAATCTGAGATATGAAGGCCAAATCACATATCGTGATACTACATGAAATAGTATCGAAATATTGGTAAAAATGAATATATTTACGTAATATCAAACTACATGAAAAACGTGAAAAAAGTCACTATTATACCAAATTTGAGGATTTTACCTTCGAATTATAAAGCGAGGTTTCGTATTTTTTAGATACAAGAAAAGACATATGACAATGTTGTTTCCAATACAAATGATAAAAATCAATGTGTTTTCATCAGAATTACCTAAAATGTTCCTGATTTTCCGTTTATATTTCCGCGGAAGATGTACACGTAAAACCGTTCAATTCCAGCTGAAACGTCGATATATGCAAAAAAAAACGAACTTCTCCCCTTTTCAATATCTTACTCAGTATTTTCACGAGAAACAAATAGTTGATTGAAAATGAGGTATTTAAGATTAATTTCTAATCATTTACGTGTTTGCATCATTTTTATCGTATATTTAATGTATTAATAACAATAAACTGAAAATTCACAAAAACGTTGAAAAACGGGAAAATATTGAATAATTCGATGATATTTTGTTTAAATCACAAAAAAGAAAAGGGGATGATAAACGTCAAAATATTGTTAAATTCGATGATGTTTAGTACGAAACAAAATGCAAGAAAACTTTCTTAAAATGCAATATTATGCGAAAATCTGAGATATGAAGGCCAAATCACATATCGTGATACAACATGAAATAGTATCGAAATATTGGTAAAATTAATATATTTACGTAATATCAAACAACATGAAAAACGTGGAAAAAGTCAATATTATTCCAAATTTGAGGATTTTAACGTCAAATCATAGAGCGAGGTTTCGTATTATTTAGATCCAAGAAAAGACATATGACAATGTTGTTTCCAATACAAATAATAAAAATCAATGTGTTTTCATTTGAATTACCTAAGATATTCCTGATTTTTCGTTTATATTACCGAGGAAGATGCACACGTAAAAAAGTTCAATTCCAGCTGAAAGGTAGATATATACAATAAAAACCGAACTTCCCCCCTTTTCAATATCTTACTCAGTATTTTCACGAGAAACAAATAGTTGATTGAAAAAGAGGTATTTAAGATTAATTTCTAATCAATTACGTGTTTGCATCATTTTTATCGTATATTTAATGTATTAATAACAATAAACAGAAAATTCACAAAAACGTTGAAAAACAGCAAAATATTGCCTATTTCGATGATATTTTGTTTAAATCACATAAAGGAAAAGGGGATGATTAACGTTAAAATACTGCTAAATTCGATAATGGTTAGTACGAAACAAAATGCAAGAAAACTTGCTTAAAATGCAATATTATGCGAAAATCTGAGATATGAAGGCCAAATCACATATCGTGATACTACATGAAATAGTATCGAAATATTGGTAAAAATGAATATATTTACGTAATATCAAACTACATGAAAAACGTGAAAATGTCAATATTATTCCAAATTTGAGGATTTTAACGTCGAATCATAGAGCGAGGTTTCGTATTATTTAGATCCAAGAAAAGACATATGACAATGTTGTTTCCAATACAAATGATAAAAATCAATGTGTTTTCATAAGAATTAACTAAAATGTTCCTGATTTTTTGTTTATATTACCGATGGAAGGTATATACGTAAAACCGCTCTATTCCGGCTGAAACGTCGATATATGCAATAAAAACCGAACTTCTCCCCTTTTCAATATCTTAATCAGTATTTCAACGAGAAACAAATAGATGATTGAAAATGAAGTATTTAAGATTATTATCTAATCAATTTTGTGTTTGTATCATTTTTATCGTATATTTAATGAATTAATACCAATAAACTGGAAATTCACAAAAACGTGGAAAAACAGCAAAATATTGCCTAATTCGATGATATTTTGTTTATATCACATAAAGGAAAAGGGAGATGATTAACGTCAAAATATTACTAAATTCGATGATTTTTAGTACGAAAGAAAATGCAAGAAAACTTGCTTAAAATGCAATATTATGCGAAATTCTGAGATTTGAAGGCCAAATCACATATCGTGATACTACATGAAATAGTATCGAAATATTGGTAAAAATGAATATATTTACGTAATATCAAACTACATGAAAAACGTGAAAAAGTCACTATTATACCAAATTTGAGGATTTTACCTTCGAATCATAAAGCGAGGTTTCGTATTTTTTAGATCCAAGAAAAGACATATGACAATGTTGTTTCCAATACAAATAATAAAAATCTATGTGTTTTCATTAGAATTACCTAAAACGTTCCTGTTTTTCCGTTTATATTACCGAGGAAGATGTACACGTAAAACCGTTGAATTCCAGCTGAAACGTCGATATATGCAATAAAAACCGAACTTCTCCCCTTTTCAATATCTTACTCAGTATTTTCACGAGGGGAGCAAATAGTTGATTGAAAATGAGGTATTTAAGATTAATTTTTAATCATTTACGTGTTTGCATCATTTTTATCGTATATTTATTGTATTAATAACAATAAACTGAAAATTCACAAAAACGTTGAAAAACGGCAAAATATTGCCTAATTCGATGATATTTTCTTTAAATCACAAAAAGGAAAAGGGGATGATAAACGTCAAAATATTGATAATTCGATGATGTTTAGTACGAAACAAAATGCAAGAAAACTTGCTTAAAATGCAATATTATGCGAAAATCTGAGATATGAAGACCAAATCACATATCGTGATACAACATGAAATAGTATCGAAATATTGGTAAAAATTAATATATTTACGTAATATCAAACTACATGAAAAACGTGGAAAAAGTCAATATTATTCCAAATTTGAGGATTTTAACGTCAAATCATAGAGCGAGGTTTCGTATTATTTAGATCCAAGAAAAGACATATGACAATGTTGTTTCCAATACAAATAATAAAAATCAATGTGTTTTCATTAGAATTACCTAAAATGTTCCTGATTTTTCGTTTATATTACCGAGGAAGATGTACACGTAAAACCGTTGAATTCCAGCTGAAACGTCGATATATGCAATAAAAACCGAACTTCCCCCCTTTTCAATATCCTACTCAGTATTTTCACGAGAAACAAATAGTTGATTGAAAATGAGGTATTTAAGATTAATTTCTAATCATTTACGTGTTTGCATCATTTTTATCGTATATTTAATGTATTATTAACAATAAACTGAAAATTCACAAAAACGTTGAAAAACGGCAAAATATTGCCTAATTCGATGATATTTTGTTTAAATCACAAAAAGGAAAAGGGGATGATAAACGTCAAAATATTGCTAAATTCGATGATGTTTAGTACGAAACAAAATGCAAGAAAACTTGCTTAAAATGCAATATTATGCGAAAATCTGAGATATGCAGGCCATATCACATATCGTGATACTAAATGAAATAGTATCGAAATATTGGTAAAAATGAATATATTTACGTAATATCAAACTTCATGAAAAACGTGGAAAAAGTCAATATTATTCCAAATTTGAGGATTTTAACGTCAAATCATAGAGCGAGGTTTCGTATTATTTAGATCCAAGAAAAGACATATGACAATGTTGTTTCCAATACAAATAATAAAAATCAATGTGTTTTCATTAGAATTAACTAAAATGTTCCTGATTTTTCGTTTATATTACCGATGGAAGATGTACACGTAAAACCGTTCAATTCCAGCTGAAACGTCGATATATACAATAAAAACCGAACTTCTCCCGTTTTCAATATCTTACTCAGTATTTTAACGAAAAACAAATAGTTGATTGAAAATGAGGTATTTAAGATTAATTTCTAATCAATTACGTGTTTGCATCATTTTTATCGTATATTTAATGTATTAATAACAATAAACTGAAAATTCACAAAAACGTTGAAAAACAGCAAAATATTGCCTATTTCGATGATATTTTGTTTAAATCACATAAAGGAAAAGGGGATGATAAACGTCAAAATACTGCTAAATTCGATAATGGTTTGTACAAAACAAAATGCAACAAAACTTAATTAAAATGCAATATTATGAGAAAATCTGAGATATGAAGGCCAAATCACATATCGTGATACTACATGAAATAGTATCGAAATATTGGTAAAAATGAATATATTTACGTAATATCAAACTACATGAAAAACGTGAAAATGTCAATATTATTCCAAATTTGAGGATTTTAACGTCGAATCATAGAGCGAGGTTTCGTATTATTTAGATCCAAGAAAAGACATATGACAATGTTGTTTCCAATACAAATGATAAAAATCAATGTGTTTTCATTAGAATTAACTAAAATGTTAGTGATTTTTTGTTTATATTACCGATGGAAGGTATATACGTAAAACCGCTCTATTCCGGCTGAAACGTCGATATATGCAATAAAAACTGAACTTCTCCCCTTTTCAATATCTTAATCAGTATTTCAACGAGAAACAAATAGATGATTGAAAATGAAGTATTTAAGGTTATTATCTAATCAATTTTGTGTTTGTATCATTTTTCTCGTATATTTAATGAATTAATACCAATAAACTGGAAATTCACAAAAACGTTGAAAAACAGCAAAATATTGCCTAATTCGATGATATTTTGTTTAAATCACATAAAGGAAAAGGGGATGATAAACGTCAAAATACTGCTAAATTCGATAATGTTTTGTACAAAACAAAATGCAACAAAACTTACTTAAAATGCAATATTATGCGAAAATCTGAGATATGAAGGCCAAATCCCATATCGTGATACTACATGAAATAGTATCGAAATATTGGTAAAAATGAATATATTTACGTAATATCAAACTACATGAAAAACGTGAAAAAAGTCACTATTATACCAAATTTGAGGATTTTACCTTCGAATTATAAAGCGAGGTTTCGTATTTTTTAGATCCAAGAAAAGACATATGACAATGTTGTTTCCAATACAAATGATTAAAATCAATGTGTTTTCATCAGAATTACCTAAAATGTTCTTGATTTTCCGTTTATATTACCGAGGAAGATGTACACGTAAAACCGTTCAATTCCAGCTGAAAAATCGATATATGCAATAAAAACCGAACTTCCCCCCTTTTCTATATCCTACTCAGTATTTTCACGAGAAACAAATAGTTGATTGAAAAACAGGTATTTAAGATTAATTTCTAATCATTTACGTGTTTGCATCATTTTTATCGTATATTTAATGTATTATTAACAATAAACTGAAAATTCACAAAAACGTTGAAAAACGGCAAAATATTGCCTAATTCGATGATATTTTCTTTAAATCACATAAAGGAAAAGGGGGTGATAAACGTCAAAATATTGCTAAATTCGATGATGTTTAGTACGAAACAAAATGCAAGAAAACTTGCTTAAAATGCAATATTACGCGAAAATCTGAGATATGAAGGCCAAATCACATATCGTGATACTATATGAAATAGTATCGAAATATTGGTAAAAATGAATATATTTATGTAATATCAAACTACATGAAAAACGTGGAAAAAGTCAATATTATTCCAAATTTGAGGATTTTAACGTCAAATCATAGAGCGAGGTTTCGTATTATTTAGATCCAAGAAAAGACATATGACAATGTTGTTTCCAATACAAATAATAAAAATCAATGTGTTTTCATTTGATTACCTAAAATGTTCCTGATTTTCCGTTTATATTACGGAGGAAGATGTACACGTAAAACCGTTCAATTCCAGCTGAAACGTCGATATATGCAATAAAAACCGAACTTCCCCCCTTTTCAATATCTTACTCAGTATTTTCACGAGAAACAAATAGTTGATTGAAAATGAGGTATTTAAGATTAATTTCTAATCAATTACGTGTTTGCATCATTTTTATCGTATATTTAATGTATTAATAACAATAAACTGAAAATTCACAAAAACGTTGACAAACGGCAAAATATTGCCTAATTCGATGATATTTTATTTAAATCACGAAAAGGAAAAGGGGATGATAAACGTCAAAATATTGCTAAATTCGATGATGTTTAGTACGAAACAAAATGCAAGAAAACTTGCTTAAAATGCAATATTACGCGAAAATCTGAGATATGAAGGCCAAATCACATATCGTGATACTACATGAAATAGTACCGAAATATTGGTAAAAATGAATATATTTACGTAATAACAAACTACATGAAAAACGTGAAAAAAGTCAATATTATTGCAAATTTGAGGATTTTAACGTCAAATCATAGAGCGAGGTTTCGTATCATTTAGATACAAGAAAAGACATATGACAATATTGTTTCCAATACAAATAATAAAAATGAATGTGTTTTCATTAGAATTAACTAAAATGTTCCGGATTTTTTGTTTATATAACCAATGGAAGATGTACATGTAAAACCGTTCAATTCCAGCTGAAACGTCGATATATGCAATAAAAACCGAACTTCTCCCCTTTTCAATATCTTACTCAGTATTTTAACGAGAAACAAATAGTTGATTGAAAATGAGGTATTTAAGATTAATTTCTAATCAATTACGTGTTTGCATCATTTTTATCGTATATTTAATGTAACAATATTTAATAACAATAAACTGAAAATTCACAAAAACGTTGAAAAACAGCAAAATATTGCCTAATTCGATGATATTTTGTTTAAATCACATAAAGGAAAAGCGGATGATAAACGTCAAAATACTGCTAAATTCGATGATGGTTAGTACGAAACAAAATGCAAGAAAACTTGCTTAAAATGCAATATTATGCGAAAATCTGAGATATGAAGGCCAAATCACATATCGTGATACTACATGAAATAGTATCGAAATATTGGTAAAAATGAATATATTTACGTAATATCAAACTACATGAAAAACGTGAAAAAAGTCAATATTATACCAAATTTGAGGATTTTACCTTCAAATCATAAAGCGAGGTTTCGTATTTTTTAGATCCAAGAAAAGACATATGAAAATGTTGTTTCCAATACAAATAATAATAATCAATGTGTTTTCATTAGAATTACCTAAAATGTTCCTGATTTTCCGTTTATATTACCGAGGAAGATGTACACGTAAAACCGTTGAATTCCAGCTGAAACGTCGATATATGCAATTAAAACCGAACTTCTCCCCTTTTTAATATCTTACTCAGTATTTTCACGAGAAACAAATAGTTGATTGAAAATGAGGTATTTAAGATTAATTTCTAATCATTTACGTGTTTGCATCATTTTTATCGTATATTTATTGTATTAATAACAATAAACTGAAAATTCACAAAAACGTTGAAAAACGGCAAAATATTGCCTAATTCGATGATATTTTGTTTAAATCACAAAAAGGAAAAGAGGATGATAAACGTCAAAATATTGCTAAATTCGATGATGTTTAGTACGAAACAAAATGCAAGAAAACTTGCTTAAAATGCAATATTATGCGAAAATCTGAGATATGAAGGCCAAATCACATATCGTGATACAACATGAAATAGAATCGAAATATTGGTAAAAATGAATATATTTACGTAATATCAAACTACATGAAAAACGTGAAAAAAGTCAATATTATTCCAAATTTGAGGATTTTAACGTCAAATCATAGAGCGAGGTTTCGTATTATTTAGATCCAAGAAAAGACATATGACAATGTTGTTTCCAATACATATAATAAAAATCAATGTGTTTTCATTAGAATTACCTAAAATGTTCCTGATTTTCCGTTTATATTACCGAGGAAGATGTACACGTAAAACTGTTCAATTCCACCTGAAACGTCGATATATGCAATAAAAACCGAACTTCTCCCCTTTTCAATATCTCACTCAGTATTTTCACGAGAAACAAATAGTTGATTGAAAATGAGGTATTTAAGATTAATTTCTAATCATTTACGTGTTTGCATCATTTTTATCGTATATTTAATGTATTAATAGCAATAAACTGAAAATTCACAAAAACGTTGAAAAACGGCAAAATATTGCCTAATTCGATGATATTTTGTTTAAATCACAAAAAGGAAAAGGGCATGATAAACGTCAAAATATTGCTAAATTCGATGATGTTTAGTACGAAACAAAATGCAGGAAAACTTTTTTAAAATGCAATATTATGCAAAAATCTGAGATATGAAGGCCAAATCACATATCGTGATACAACATGAAATAGTATCGAAATATTGGTAAAAATGAATATATTTACGTAATATCAAACTACATGCAAAACGTGAAAAAAGTCAATATTATTCCAAATTTGAGGATTTTAACGTCAAATCATAGAGCGAGGTTTCGTATTATTTAGATCCAAGAAAAGACATATGACAATGTTGTTTCCAATACAAATAATAAAAATCAATGTGTTTTCATTAGAATTACCTAAAATGTTCCTGATTTTCCGTATATATTACCGAGGATGATGTACACGTAAAACCGTTCAATTCCAGCTGAAACATCGATATATGCAATAAAAACCGAACTTCTCTATTTTTCAATATCTTACTCAGTATTTTCACGAGAAACAAATAGTTGATTGAAAATGAGGTATTTAAGATTAATTTCTAATCATTTACGTGTTTGCATCATTTTTATCGTATATTTAATGTATTAATAACAATAAACTGAAAATTCACAAAAACGTTGAAAAACGGCAAAATATTGCCTAATTCGATGATATTTTGTTTAAATCACAAAAAGGAAAAGGGGATGATAAACGTCAAAATATTGGTAAATTCGATGATGTTAAGTACGGAACAAAATGCAAGAAAACTTGCTTAATATGCAATATTATGCGAAAATCTGAGATATGAAGGCCAAATCACATATCGTGATACTACATGAAATAGTACCGAAATATTGGTAAAAATGAATATATTTACGTAATAACAAACTACATGAAAAACGTGAAAAAAGTCAATATTATTGCAAATTTGAGGATTTTAACGTCAAATCATAGAGCGAGGTTTCGTATCATTTAGATA
This sequence comes from Procambarus clarkii, assembly GCF_040958095.1. Taxonomy (NCBI): domain Eukaryota; kingdom Metazoa; phylum Arthropoda; class Malacostraca; order Decapoda; family Cambaridae; genus Procambarus; species Procambarus clarkii. The sequence continues at coordinate 37,819,332 of NC_091195.1, forward strand.
CAAGAAAAGACATATGACAATGTTGTTTCCAATACATATAATAAAAATCAATGTGTTTTCATTAGAATTACCTAAAATGTTCCTGATTTTCCGTTTATATTACCGAGGAAGATATACACGTAAAACTGTTCAATTCCACCTGAAACGTCGATATATGCAATAAAAACCGAACTTCTCCCCTTTTCAATATCTCACTCAGTATTTTCACGAGAAACAAATAGTTGATTGAAAATGAGGTATTTAAGATTAATTTCTAATCATTTACGTGTTTGCATCATTTTTATCGTATATTTAATGTATTAATAACAATAAACTGAAAATTCACAAAAACGTTGAAAAACGGCAAAATATTGCCTAATTCGATGATATTTTGTTTAAATCACAAAAAGGAAAAGGGGATGATAAACGTCAAAATATTGCTAAATTCGATGATATTAAGTACGGAACAAAATGCAAGAAAACTTGCTTAATATGCAATATTATGCGAAAATCTGAGATATGAAGGCCAAATCACATATCGTGATACTACATGAAATAGTACCGAAATATTGGTAAAAATGAATATATTTACGTAATAACAAACTACATGAAAAAGTGAAAAAAGTCAATATTATTGCAAATTTGAGGATTTTAACGTCAAATCATAGAGCGAGGTTTCGTATCATTTAGATACAAGAAAAGACATATGACAATATTGTTTCCAATACAAATAATAAAAATGAATGTGTTTTCATTAGAATTAACTAAAATGTTCCGGATTTTTTGTTTATATAACCAATGGAAGATGTACATGTAAAACCGTTCAATTCCAGCTGAAACGTCGATATATGCAATAAAAACCGAACTTCTCCCCTTTTCAATATCTTACTCAGTATTTTAACGAGAAACAAATAGTTGATTGAAAATGAGGTATTTAAGATTAATTTCTAATCAATTACGTGTTTGCATCATTTTTATCGTATATTTAATGTAACAATATTTAATAACAATAAACTGAAAATTCACAAAAACGTTGAAAAACAGCAAAATATTGCCTAATTCGATGATATTTTGTTTAAATCACATAAAGGAAAAGCGGATGATAAACGTCAAAATACTGCTAAATTCGATGATGGTTAGTACGAAACAAAATGCAAGAAAACTTGCTTAAAATGCAATATTATGCGAAAATCTGAGATATGAAGGCCAAATCACATATCGTGATACTACATGAAATAGTATCGAAATATTGGTAAAAATGAATATATTTACGTAATATCAAACTACATGAAAAACGTGAAAAAAGTCAATATTATACCAAATTTGAGGATTTTACCTTCAAATCATAAAGCGAGGTTTCGTATTTTTTAGATCCAAGAAAAGACATATGAAAATGTTGTTTCCAATACAAATAATAATAATCAATGTGTTTTCATTAGAATTACCTAAAATGTTCCTGATTTTCCGTTTATATTACCGAGGAAGATGTACACGTAAAACCGTTGAATTCCAGCTGAAACGTCGATATATGCAATTAAAACCGAACTTCTCCCCTTTTTAATATCTTACTCAGTATTTTCACGAGAAACAAATAGTTGATTGAAAATGAGGTATTTAAGATTAATTTCTAATCATTTACGTGTTTGCATCATTTTTATCGTATATTTATTGTATTAATAACAATAAACTGAAAATTCACAAAAACGTTGAAAAACGGCAAAATATTGCCTAATTCGATGATATTTTGTTTAAATCACAAAAAGGAAAAGAGGATGATAAACGTCAAAATATTGCTAAATTCGATGATGTTTAGTACGAAACAAAATGCAAGAAAACTTGCTTAAAATGCAATATTATGCGAAAATCTGAGATATGAAGGCCAAATCACATATCGTGATACAACATGAAATAGAATCGAAATATTGGTAAAAATGAATATATTTACGTAATATCAAACTACATGAAAAACGTGAAAAAAGTCAATATTATTCCAAATTTGAGGATTTTAACGTCAAATCATAGAGCGAGGTTTCGTATTATTTAGATCCAAGAAAAGACATATGACAATGTTGTTTCCAATACATATAATAAAAATCAATGTGTTTTCATTAGAATTACCTAAAATGTTCCTGATTTTCCGTATATATTACCGAGGATGATGTACACGTAAAACCGTTCAATTCCAGCTGAAACATCGATATATGCAATAAAAACCGAACTTCTCTATTTTTCAATATCTTACTCAGTATTTTCACGAGAAACAAATAGTTGATTGAAAATGAGGTATTTAAGATTAATTTCTAATCATTTACGTGTTTGCATCATTTTTATCGTATATTTAATGTATTAATAACAATAAACTGAAAATTCACAAAAACGTTGAAAAACGGCAAAATATTGCCTAATTCGATGATATTTTGTTTAAATTACAAAAAGGAAAAGGGCATGATAAACGTCAAAATATTGCTAAATTCGATGATGTTTAGTACGAAACAAAATGCAGGAAAACCTGCTTAAAATGCAATATTATGCAAAAATCTGAGATATGAAGGCCAAATCACATATCGTGATACAACATGAAATAGTATCGAAATATTGGTAAAAATTAATATATTTACGTAATATCAAACTACATGCAAAACGTGAAAAAAGTCAATATTATTCCAAATTTGAGGATTTTAACGTCAAATCATAGAGCGAGGTTTCGTATTATTTAGATCCAAGAAAAGACATATGACAATGTTGTTTCCAATACATATAATAAAAATCAATGTGTTTTCATTAGAATTACCTAAAATGTTCCTGATTTTCCGTTTATATTACCGAGGAAGATGTACACGTAAAACTGTTCAATTCCACCTGAAACGTCGATATATGCAATAAAAACCGAACTTCTCCCCTTTTCAATATCTCACTCAGTATTTTCACGAGAAACAAATAGTTGATTGAAAATGAGGTATTTAAGATTAATTTCTAATCATTTACGTGTTTGCATCATTTTTATCGTATATTTAATGTATTAATAGCAATAAACTGAAAATTCACAAAAACGTTGAAAAACGGCAAAATATTGCCTAATTCGATGATATTTTGTTTAAATCACAAAAAGGAAAAGGGCATGATAAACGTCAAAATATTGCTAAATTCGATGATGTTTAGTACGAAACAAAATGCAGGAAAACTTTTTTAAAATGCAATATTATGCAAAAATCTGAGATATGAAGGCCAAATCACATATCGTGATACAACATGAAATAGTATCGAAATATTGGTAAAAATGAATATATTTACGTAATATCAAACTACATGCAAAACGTGAAAAAAGTCAATATTATTCCAAATTTGAGGATTTTAACGTCAAATCATAGAGCGAGGTTTCGTATTATTTAGATCCAAGAAAAGACATATGACAATGTTGTTTCCAATACAAATAATAAAAATCAATGTGTTTTCATTAGAATTACCTAAAATGTTCCTGATTTTCCGTATATATTACCGAGGATGATGTACACGTAAAACCGTTCAATTCCAGCTGAAACATCGATATATGCAATAAAAACCGAACTTCTCTATTTTTCAATATCTTACTCAGTATTTTCACGAGAAACAAATAGTTGATTGAAAATGAGGTATTTAAGATTAATTTCTAATCATTTACGTGTTTGCATCATTTTTATCGTATATTTAATGTATTAATAACAATAAACTGAAAATTCACAAAAACGTTGAAAAACGGCAAAATATTGCCTAATTCGATGATATTTTGTTTAAATCACAAAAAGGAAAAGGGGATGATAAACGTCAAAATATTGGTAAATTCGATGATGTTAAGTACGGAACAAAATGCAAGAAAACTTGCTTAATATGCAATATTATGCGAAAATCTGAGATATGAAGGCCAAATCACATATCGTGATACTACATGAAATAGTACCGAAATATTGGTAAAAATGAATATATTTACGTAATAACAAACTACATGAAAAACGTGAAAAAAGTCAATATTATTGCAAATTTGAGGATTTTAACGTCAAATCATAGAGCGAGGTTTCGTATCATTTAGATACAAGAAAAGACATATGACAATATTGTTTCCAATACAAATAATAAAAATGAATGTGTTTTCATTAGAATTAACTAAAATGTTCCGGATTTTTTGTTTATATAACCAATGGAAGATGTACATGTAAAACCGTTCAATTCCAGCTGAAACGTCGATATATGCAATAAAAACCGAACTTCTCCCCTTTTCAATATCTTACTCAGTATTTTAACGAGAAACAAATAGTTGATTGAAAATGAGGTATTTAAGATTAATTTCTAATCAATTACGTGTTTGCATCATTTTTATCGTATATTTAATGTAACAATATTTAATAACAATAAACTGAAAATTCACAAAAACGTTGAAAAACAGCAAAATATTGCCTAATTCGATGATATTTTGTTTAAATCACATAAAGGAAAAGCGGATGATAAACGTCAAAATACTGCTAAATTCGATGATGGTTAGTACGAAACAAAATGCAAGAAAACTTGCTTAAAATGCAATATTATGCGAAAATCTGAGATATGAAGGCCAAATCACATATCGTGATACTACATGAAATAGTATCGAAATATTGGTAAAAATGAATATATTTACGTAATATCAAACTACATGAAAAACGTGAAAAAAGTCACTATTATACCAAATTTGAGGATTTTACCTTCGAATTATAAAGCGAGGTTTCGTATTTTTTAGATCCAAGAAAAGACATATGACAATGTTGTTTCCAATACAAATGATTAAAATCAATGTGTTTTCATCAGAATTACCTAAAATGTTCCTGATTTTCCGTTTATATTACCGAGGAAGATGTACACGTAAAACCGTTCAATTCCAGCTGAAACGTCGATATATGCAATAAAAACAGAACTTCCCCCCTTTTCAATATCCTACTCAGTATTTTCACGAGAAACAAATAGTTGATTGAAAATAAGGTATTTAAGATTAATTTCTAATCATTTACGTGTTTGCATCATTTTTATCGTATATTTAATGTATTATTAACAATAAACTGAAAATTCACAAAAACGTTGAAAAACGGCAAAATATTGCCTAATTCGATGATATTTTGTTTAAATCACATAAAGGAAAAGGGAGTGATAAACTTCAAAATATTGCTAAATTCGATGACGTTTAGTACGAAACAAAATGAAAGAAAACTTGCTTAAAATGCAATATTACGCGAAAATCTGAGATATGAAGGCCAAATCACATATCGTGATACTACATGAAATAGTATCGAAATATTGGTTAAAATGAATATATTTATGTAATATCAAACTACATGAAAAACGTGGAAAAAGTCAATATTATTCCAAATTTGAGGATTTTAACGTCAAATCATAGAGCGAGGTTTCGTATTATTTAGATCCAAGAAAAGACATATGACAATGTTGTTTCCAATACAAATAATAAAAATCAATGTGTTTTCATTTGAATTACCTAAAATGTTCCTGATTTTCCGTTTATATTACGGAGGAAGATGTACACGTAAAACCGTTCAATTCCAGCTGAAACGTCGATATATGCAATAAAAACCGAACTTCCCCCCCTTTTCAATATCTTACTCAGTATTTTCACGAGAAACAAATAGTTGATTGAAAATGAGGTATTTAAGATTAATTTCTAATCAATTACGTGTTTGCATCATTTTTATCGTATATTTAATGTATTAATAACAATAAACTGAAAATTCACAAAAACGTTGAAAAACGGCAAAATATTGCCTAATTCGATGATATTTTATTTAAATCACGAAAAGGAAAAGGGGATGATAAACGTCAAAATATTGCTAAACTCGATGATGTTTAGTACGAAACAAAATGCAAGAAAACTTGCTTAAAATGCAATATTATGCGAAAATCTGAGATATGAAGGCCAAATCACATATCGTGATAATACATGAAATAGTATCGAAATATTGGTAAAAATGAATATATTTACGTAATATCAAACTACATGAAAAACGTGAAAAAAGTCAATATTATACCAAATTTGAGGATTTTACCTTCGAATCATAAAGCGAGGTTTCGTATTTTTTAGATCCAAGAAAAGACATATGAAAATGTTGTTTCCAATACAAATAATTAAAATCAATGTGTTTTCATTAGAATTACCTAAAATGTTCCTGATTTTCCGTTTATATTACCGAGGAAGATGTACACGTAAAACCGTTGAATTCCAGCTGAAACGTCGATATATGCAATTAAAACCGAACTTCTCCCCTTTTTAATATCTTACTCAGTATTTTCACGAGAAACAAATAGTTGATTGAAAATGAGGTATTTAAGATTAATTTCTAATCATTTACGTGTTTGCATCATTTTTATCGTATATTTATTGTATTAATAACAATAATCTGAAAATTCACAAAAACGTTGAAAAACGGCAAAATATTGCCTAATTCGATGATATTTTGTTTAAATCACAAAAAGGAAAAGGGGATGATAAACGTCAAAATATTGCTAAATTCGATGATGTTTAGTACGAAACAAAATGCAAGAAAACTTGCTTAAAATGCAATATTATGCGAAAATCTGAGATATGAAGGCCAAATCACATATTGTGATACAACATGAAATAGTATCGAAATATTGGTAAAAATGAATATATTTACGTAATATCAAACTACATGAAAAACGTGCAAAAAGTCAATATTATTCCAAATTTGAGGATTTTAACGTCAAATCATAGAGCGAGGTTTCGTATTATTTAGATCCAAGAAACGACATATGACAATGTTGTTTCCAATACATATAATAAAAATCAATGTGTTTTCATTAGAATTACCTAAAATGTTCCTGATTTTCCGTTTATATTACCGAGGAAGATGTACACGTAAAACTGTTCAATTCCACCTGAAACGTCGATATATGCAATAAAAACCGAACTTCTCCCCTTTTCAATATCTCACTCAGTATTTTCACGAGAAACAAATAGTTGATTGAAATGAGGTATTTAAGATTAATTTCTAATCATTTACGTGTTTGCATCATTTTTATCGTATATTTAATGTATTAATAACAATAAACTGAAAATTCACAAAAACGTTGAAAAACGGCAAAATATTGCCTAATTCGATGATATTTTGTTTAAATCACATAAAGGAAAAGGGCATGATAAACGTCAAAATATTGCTAAATTCGATGATGTTTAGTACGAAACAAAATGCAGGAAAACTTGCTTAAAATGCAATATTATGCAAAAATCTGAGATATGAAGGCCAAATCACATATCATGATACAACATGAAATAGTATCGAAATATTGGTAAAAATGAATATATTTACGTAATATCAAACTACATGAAAAACGTGAAAAAAGTCACTATTATACCAAATTTGAGGATTTTACCTTCGAATCATAAGGCGAGGTTTCGTATTTTTTAGATCCAAGAAAAGACATATGAAAATGTTGTTTCCAATACAAATAATAAAAATCAACGTGTTTTCATTAGAATTACCTAAAATGTTCCTGATTTTCCGTTTATATTACCGAGGAAGATGTACACGTAAAACCGTTGAATTCCAGCTGAAACGTCGATATATGCAATTAAAACCGAACTTCTCCCCTTTTTAATATCTTACTCAGTATTTTCACGAGAAACAAATAGTTGATTCAAAAGAGGTATTTAAGATTAATTTCTAATCATTTACGTGTTTGCATCATTTTTATCGTATATTTATTGTATTAATAACAATAAACTGAAAATTCACAAAAACGTTGAAAAACGGCAAAATATTGCCTAATTCGATGATATTTTGTTTAAATCACAAAAAGTAGAAGGGGATGATAAACGTCAAAATATTGCTAAATTCGATGATGTTTAGTACGAAACAAAATGCAAGAAAACTTGCTTAAAATGCAATATTATGCGAAAATCTGAGATATGAAGGCCAAATCACATATCGTGATACAACATGAAATAGAATCGAAATATTGGTAAAAATGAATATATTTACGTAATATCAAACTACATGAAAAACGTGAAAAAAGTCAATATTATTCCAAATTTGAGGATTTTAACGTCAAATCATAGGGCGAGGTTTCGTATTATTTAGATCCAAGAAAAGACATATGACAATGTTGTTTCCAATACATATAATACAAATCAATGTGTTTTCATTAGAATTACCTAAAATGTTCCTGATTTTCCGTTTATATTACCGAGGAAGATGTACACGTAAAACCGTTAAATTCCAGCTGAAACTTCGATATATGCAATAAAAACCGAACTTCTCCCCTTTTCAATATCTTACTCAGTATTTTAACGAGAAACAAATAGTTGATTGGAAATGAGGTATTTAAGATTAATTTCTAATCAATTACGTGTTTGCATCATTTTTATCGTATATTTAATGTAACAATATTTAATAACAATAAACTGAAAATTCACAAAAACGTTCAAAAACAGCAAAATATTGCCTAATTCGATGATATTTTGTTTAACCCACATAAAGGAAAAGCGGATGATAAACGTCAAAATACTGCTAAATTCGATGATGGTTAGTACGAAACAAAACGCAAGAAAACTTGCTTAAAATGCAATATTATGCGAAAATCTGAGATATGAAGGCCAAATCACATATCGTTATACTACATGAAATAGTATCGAAATATTGGTAAAAATTAATATATTTACGTAATATCAAACTACATGAAAAACGTGAAAAAAGTCACTATTATACCAAATTTGAGGATTTTACCTGCGAATTATAAAGCGAGGTTTCGTATTTTTTAGATCCAAGAAAAGACATATGACAATGTTGTTTCCAATACAAATGATTAAAATCAATGTGTTTTCATCAGAATTACCTAAAATGTTCCTGATTTTCCGTTTATATTACCGAGGAAGATGTACACGTAAAACCGTTCAATTCCAGCTGAAACGTCGATATATGCAATAAAAACCGAACTTCCCCCCTTTTCAATATCCTACTCAGTATTTTCACGAGAAACAAATAGTTGATTGAAAATGAGGTATTTAAGATTAATTTCTAATCAATTACGTGTTTGCATCATTTTTATCGTATATCTAATGTATTAATAACAATAAACTGAAAATTCACTAAAACGTTGAAAAACGGCAAAATTTTGCCTAATTCGATGATATTTTGTTTAAATCACAAAAAGGAAAAGGGGATGATAAACGTCAAAATATTGCTAAATTCGATGATGTTTAGTACGAAACAAAATGCAAGAAAACTTGCTTAAAATGCAATATTATGCGAAAATCTGAGATATGAAGGCCAAATCACATATCGTGATACTAAATGAAATAGTATCGAAATATTGGTAAAAATGAATATATATACGTAATATCAAACTACATGAAAAACGTGAAAAAAGTCAATATTATTCCAAATTTGAGGATTTTAACGTCAAATCATAGACCGAGGTTTCGTATTATTTAGATCCAAGAAAAGACATATGACAATGTTATTTCCAATACAAATAATAAAAATCAATGTGTTTTCATTAGAATTAACTAAAATGTTCCTGATTTCTCGTTTATATTACCGATGGATTATGTACACGTAAAACCGTTCAATTCCAGCAGAAACGTCGATATATGCAATAAAAACCGAACTTCTCCCCTTTTCCATATCTTACTCAGTATTTTAACGAGAACAAATAGTTGATTGAAAATGAGGTATTTAAGATTAATTTCTAATCAATTACGTGTTTGCATCATTTTTATCGTATATTTAATGTATTAATAACAATAAACTGAAAATTCACAAAAACGTTGAAAAACAGCAAAATATTGCATATTTCGATGATATTTTGTTTAAATCACATAAAGGAAAAGGGGATGATAAACGTCAAAATACTGCTAAATTCGATAATGGTTTGTACAAAACAAAATGCAACAAAACTTGCTTAAAATGCAATATTATGCGAAAATCTGAGATATGAGGGCCAAATCACATATCGTGATACTACATGAAATAGTATCGAAATATTGGTAAAAATGAATATATTTACGTAATATCAAACTACATGAAAAACGTGAAAATGTCAATATTATTCCAAATTTGAGGATTTTAACGTCGAATCATAGAGCGAGGTTTCGTATTATTTAGATCCAAGAAAAGACATATGACAATGTTGTTTCCAATACAAATGATAAAAATCAATGTGTTTTCATTAGAATTAACTAAAATGTTCCTGATTTTTTGTTTATATTACCGATGGAAGGTATATACGTAAAACCGCTCTATTCCGGCTGAAACGTCGATATATGCAATAAAAACTGAACTTCTCCCCTTTTCAATATCTTAATCAGTATTTCAACGAGAAACAAATAGATGATTGAAAATGAAGTATTTAAGGTTATTATCTAATCAATTTTGTGTTTGTATCATTTTTATCGTATATTTAATGAATTAATACCAATAAACTGGAAATTCACAAAAACGTGGAAAAACAACAAAATATTGCCTAATTCGATGATATTTTGTTTATATCACATAAAGGAAAAGGGAGATGATTAACGTCAAAATATTACTAAATTCGATGATTTTTAGTACGAAAGAAAATGCAAGAAAACTTGCTTAAAATGCAATATTATGCGAAATTCTGAGATTTGAATTCCAAATCACATATCTTGATACTACATGAAATAGTATCGAAATATTGGTAAAAATGAATATATTTATGTAATATCAAACTACATGAAAAACGTGAAAAAAGTCAATATTATTCCAAATTTGAGGATTTTAACGTCAAATCATAGAGCAAGGTTTCGTATTATTTAGATCCAAGAAAAGACATATGACAATGTTGTTTCCAATACAAATAATAAAAATCAATGTGTTTTCATTTGAATTACCTAAAATATTCCTGATTTTCCGTTTATATTACCGAGGAAGATGCACACGTAAAAAAGTTCAATTCCAGCTGAAACGTCGATATATGCAATAAAAACCGAACTTCTCCCCTTTTCCATATCTTACTCAGTATTTTAACGAGAAACAAATAGTTGATTGAAAATGAGGTATTTAAGATTAATTTCTAATCAATTACGTGTTTGCATCATTTTTATCGTATATTTAATGTATTAATAACAATAAACTGAAAATTCACAAAAACGTTGAAAAACAGCAAAATATTGCCTAATTCGATGATATTTTGTTTAAATCACATAAAGGAAAAGCGGATGATAAACGTCAAAATACTGCTAAATTCGATGATGGTTAGTACGAAACAAAATGCAAGAAAACTTGCTTAAAATGCAATATTATGCGAAAATCTGAGATATGAAGGCCAAATCACATATCGTGATACTACATGAAATAGTATCGAAATATTGGTACAAATGAATATATTTACGTAATATCAAACTACATGAAAAACGTGAAAAAAGTCACTATTATACCAAATTTGAGGATTTTACCTTCGAATTATAAAGCGAGGTTTCGTATTTTTTAGATCCAAGAAAAGACATATGACAATGTTGTTTCCAATACAAATGATTAAAATCAATGTGTTTTCATCAGAATTACCTAAAATGTTCCTGATTTTCCGTTTATATTACCGAGGAAGATGTACACGTAAAACCGTTCAATTCCAGCTGAAACGTCGATATATGCAATAAAAACCGAACTTCCCCCCTTTTCAATATCCTACTCAGTATTTTCACGAGAAACAAATATTTGATTGAAAATAAGGTATTTAAGATTAATTTCTAATCATTTACGTGTTTGCATCATTTTTATCGTATATTTAATGTATTATTAACAATAAACTGAAAATTCACAAAAACGTTGAAAAACGGCAAAATATTGCCTAATTCGATGATATTTTGTTTAAATCACATAAAGGAAAAGGGAGTGATAAACTTCAAAATATTGCTAAATTCGATGATGTTTAGTACGAAACAAAATGCAAGAAAACTTGCTTAAAATGCAATATTACGCGAAAATCTGAGATATGAAGGCCAAATCACATATCGTGATACTACATGAAATAGTATCGAAATATTGGTTAAAATGAATATATTTATGTAATATCAAACTACATGAAAAACGTGGAAAAAGTCAATATTATTCCAAATTTGAGGATTTTAACGTCAAATCATAGAGCGAGGTTTCGTATTATTTAGATCCAAGAAAAGACATATGACAATGTTGTTTCCAATACAAATAATAAAAATCAATGTGTTTTCATTTGAATTACCTAAAATGTTCCCGATTTTCCGTTTATATTACGGAGGAAGATGTACACGTAAAACCGTTCAATTCCAGCTGAAACGTCGATATATGCAATAAAAACCGAACTTCCCCCCCTTTTCAATATCTTACACAGTATTTTCACGAGAAACAAATAGTTGATTGAAAATGAGGTATTTAAGATTAATTTCTAATCAATTACGTGTTTGCATCATTTTTATCGTATATTTAATGTATTAATAACAATAAACTGAAAATTCACAAAAACGTTGAAAAACGGCAAAATATTGCCTAATTCGATGATATTTTATTTAAATCACGAAAAGGAAAAGGGGATGATAAACGTCAAAATATTGCTAAATTCGATGATGTTTAGTACGAAACAAAATGCAAGAAAACTTGCTTAAAATGCAATATTATGCGAAAATCTGAGATATGAAGGCCAAATCACATATCGTGATAATACATGAAATAGTATCGAAATATTGGTAAAAATGAATATATTTACGTAATATCAAACTACATGAAAAACGTGAAAAAAGTCAATATTATACCAAATTTGAGGATTTTACCTTCGAATCATAAAGCGAGGTTTCGTATTTTTTAGATCCAAGAAAAGACATATGAAAATGTTGTTTCCAATACAAATAATAAAAATCAATGTGTTTTCATTAGAATTACCTAAAATGTTCCTGATTTTCCGTTTATATTACCGAGGAAGATGTACACGTAAAATTGTTCAATTCCACCTGAAACGTCGATATATGCAATAAAAACCGAACTTCTCCCCTTTTCAATATCTCACTCAGTATTTTCACGAGAAACAAATAGTTGATTGAAAATGAGGTATTTAAGATTAATTTCTAATCATTTACGTGTTTGCATCATTTTTATCGTATATTTAATGTATTAATAACAATAAACTGAAAATTCACAAAAACGTTGAAAAACGGCAAAATATTGCCTAATTCGATGATATTTTGTTTAAATCACATAAAGGAAAAGGGCATGATAAACGTCAAAATATTGCTAAATTCGATGATGTTTAGTACGAAACAAAATGCAGGAAAACTTGCTTAAAATGCAATATTATGCAAAAATCTGAGATATGAAGGCCAAATCACATATCGTGATACAACATGAAATAGTATCGAAATATTGGTAAAAATGAATATATTTACGTAATATCAAACTACATGCAAAACGTGAAAAAAGTCAATATTATTCCAAATTTGAGGATTTTAACGTCAAATCATAGAGCGAGGTTTCGTATTATTTAGATCCAAGAAAAGACATAAGACAATGTTGTTTCCAATACAAATAATAAAAATCAATGTGTTTTCATTAGAATTACCTAAAATGTTCCTGATTTTCCGTATATATTACCGAGGAAGATGTACACGTAAAACCGTTCAATTCCAGCTGAAACGTCGATATATGCAATAAAAACCGAACTTCTCTATTTTTCAATATCTTACTCAGTATTTTCACGAGAAACAAATCGTTGATTGAAAATGAGGTATTTAAGATAAATTTCTAATCATTTACGTGTTTGCATCATTTTTATCGTATATTTAATGTATTAATAACAATAAACTGAAAATTCACAAAAACGTTGAAAAACGGCAAAATATTGCCTAATTCGATGAAATTTTGTTTAAATCACAAAAAAGGGAAAGGGGATGATAAACTTCAAAATATTGCTAAATTCGATGATGTTTAGTACGAAACAAAATGCAAGAAAACTTGCTTAAAATGCAATATTACGCGAAAATCTGAGATATGAAGGCCAAATCACATATCGTGATACTACATGAAATAGTATCGAAATATTGGTTAAAATGAATATATTTATGTAATATCAAACTACATGAAAAACGTGGAAAAAGTCAATATTATTCCAAATTTGAGGATTTTAACGTCAAATCATAGAGCGAGGTTTCGTATTATTTAGATCCAAGAAAAGACATATGACAATGTTGTTTCCAATACAAATAATAAAAATCAATGTGTTTTCATTTGAATTACCTAAAATGTTCCTGATTTTCCGTTTATATTACGGAGGAAGATGTACACGTAAAACCGTTCAATTCCAGCTGAAACGTCGATATATGCAATAAAAACCGAACTTCCCCCCCTTTTCAATATCTTACACAGTATTTTCACGAGAAACAAATAGTTGATTGAAAATGAGGTATTTAAGATTAATTTCTAATCAATTACGTGTTTGCATCATTTTTATCGTATATTTAATGTATTAATAACAATAAACTGAAAATTCACAAAAACGTTGAAAAACGGCAAAATATTGCCTAATTCGATGATATTTTATTTAAATCACGAAAAGGAAAAGGGGATGATAAACGTCAAAATATTGCTAAATTCGATGATGTTTAGTACGAAACAAAATGCAAGAAAACTTGCTTAAAATGCAATATTATGCGAAAATCTGAGATATGAAGGCCAAATCACATATCGTGATAATACATGAAATAGTATCGAAATATTGGTAAAAATGAATATATTTACGTAATATCAAACTACATGAAAAACGTGAAAAAAGTCAATATTATACCAAATTTGAGGATTTTACCTTCGAATCACAAAGCGAGGTTTCGTATTTTTTAGATCCAAGAAAAGACATGAAAATGTTGTTTCCAATACAAATAATAAAAATCAATGTGTTTTCATTAGAATTACCTAAAATGTTCCTGATTTTCCGTTTATATTACCGAGGAAGATGTACACGTAAAACTGTTCAATTCCACCTGAAACGTCGATATATGCAATAAAAACCGAACTTCTCCCCTTTTCAATATCTCACTCAGTATTTTCACGAGAAACAAATAGTTGATTGAAAATGAGGTATTTAAGATTAATTTCTAATCATTTACGTGTTTGCATCATTTTTATCGTATATTTAATGTATTAATAACAATAAACTGAAAATTCACAAAAACGTTGAAAAACGGCAAAATATTGCCTAATTCGATGATATTTTGTTTAAATCACATAAAGGAAAAGGGCATGATAAACGTCAAAATATTGCTAAATTCGATGATGTTTAGTACGAAACAAAATGCAGGAAAACTTGCTTAAAATGCAATATTATGCAAAAATCTGAGATATGAAGGCCAAATCACATATCGTGATACAACATGAAATAGTATCGAAATATTGGTAAAAATGAATATATTTACGTAATATCAAACTACATGCAAAACGTGAAAAAAGTCAATATTATTCCAAATTTGAGGATTTTAACGTCAAATCATAGAGCGAGGTTTCGTATTATTTAGATCCAAGAAAAGACATATGACAATGTTGTTTCCAATACAAATAATAAAAATCAATGTGTTTTCATTAGAATTACCTAAAATGTTCCTGATTTTCCGTATATATTACCGAGGAAGATGTACACGTAAAACCGTTCAATTCCAGCTGAAACTTCGATATATGCAATAAAAACCGAACTTCTCTATTTTTCAATATCTTACTCAGTATTTTCACGAGAAACAAATCGTTGATTGAAAATGAGGTATTTAAGATTAATTTCTAATCATTTACGTGTTTGCATCATTTTTATCGTATATTTAATGTATTAATAACAATAAACTGAAAATTCACAAAAACGTGGAAAAACGGCAAAATATTGCCTAATTCGATGAAATTTTGTTTAAATCACAAAAAGGAAAAGGGGATGATAAACGTCAAAATATTGGTAAATTCGATGTTGTTAAGTACGGAACAAAATGCAAGAAAACTTGCTTAATATGCAATATTATGCGAAAATCTGAGATATGAAGGCCAAATCACATATCGTGATACTACATGAAATAGTACCGAAATATTGGTAAAAATGAATATATTTACGTAAAATCAAACTACATGAAAAACGTGAAAAAAGTCAATATTATTGCAAATTTTAGGATTTTAACGTCAAATCATAGAGCGAGGTTTCGTATCATTTAGATCCAAGAAAAGACATGACAATATTGTTTCCAATACAAATAATAAAAATGAATGTATTTTCATTAGAATTAACTAAAATGTTCCTGATTTTTTGTTTATATAACCAATGGAAGATGTACACGTAAAACCGTTCAATTCCAGCTGAAACGTCGATGTATGCAATAAAAACCGAACTTCTCCCCTTTTCAATATCTTACTCAGTATTTTAACGAGAAACAAATAGTTGATTGAAAATGAGGTATTCAAGATTAATTTCTAATCAATTACGTGTTTGCATCATTTTTATCGTATATTTAATGTAACAATATTTAATAACAATAAACTGAAAATTTACAAAAACATTGAAAAACAGCAAAATATTGCCTAATTCGATGATATTTTGTTTAAATCACATAAAGGAAAAGCGGATGATAAACGTCAAAATACTGCTAAATTCGATGATGGTTAGTACGAAACAAAATGCAAGAAAACTTGCTTAAAATGCAATATTATGCGAAAATCTGAGATATGAAGGCCAAATCACATATCGTGATACTACATGAAATAGTATCGAAATATTGGTAAAAATTAATATATTTACGTAATATCAAACTACATGAAAAACGTGAAAAAAGTCACTATTATACCAAATTTGAGGATTTTACCTTCGAATTATAAAGCGAGGTTTCGTATTTTTTAGATCCAAGAAAAGACATATGACAATGTTGTTTCCAATACAAATGATTAAAATCAATGTGTTTTCATCAGAATTACCTAAAATGTTCCTGATTTTCCGTTTATATTACCGAGGAAGATGTACACGTAAAACCGTTCAATTCCAGCTGAAACGTCGATATATGCAATAAAAACCGAACTTCCCCCCTTTTCAATATCCTACTCAGTATTTTCACGAGAAACAAATAGTTAATTGAAAATAAGGTATTTAAGATTAATTTCTAATCATCTACGTGTTTGCATCAGTTTTATCGTATATTTAATGTATTATTAACAATAAACTGAAAATTCACAAAAACGTTGAAAAACGGCAAAATATTGCCTAATTCGATGATATTTTGTTTAAATCACAAAAAGGAAAAGGGGATGATAAACGTCAAAATATTGGTAAATTCGATGATGTTAAGTACGGAACAAAATGCAAGAAAACTTGCTTAATATGCAATATTATGCGAAAATCTGAGATATGAAGGCCAAATCACATATCGTGATACTACATGAAATAGTACCGAAATATTGGTAAAAATGAATATATTTACGTAATATCAAACTACATGAAAAACGTGAAAAAAGTCAATATTATTGCAAATTTGAGGATTTTAACGTCAAATCATAGAGCGAGGTTTCGTATCATTTAGATCCAAGAAAAGACATATGACAATATTGTTTCCAATACAAATAATAAAAATGAATGTGTTTTCATTAGAATTAACTAAAATGTTCCTGATTTTTTGTTTATATAACCAATGGAAGATGTACACGTAAAACCGTTCAATTCCAGCTGAAACGTCGATATATGCAACAAAACCGAACTTCTCCCCTTTTCAATATCTTAATCAGTATTTCAACGAGAAACAAATAGATGATTGAAAATGAAGTATTTAAGGTTATTATCTAATCAATTTTGTGTTTGTATCATTTTTATCGTATATTTAATGAATTAATACCAATAAACTGGAAATTCACAAAAACGTGGAAAAACAACAAAATATTGCCTAATTCGATGATATTTTGTTTAAATCACATAAAGGAAAAGGGGATGATAAACGTCAAAATACTGCTAAATTCGATAATGGTTTGTACAAAACAAAATGCAACAAAACTTGCTTAAAATGCAATATTATGCGAAAATCTGAGATATGAAGGCCAAATCACATATCGTGATACTAAATGAAATAGTATCGAAATATTGGTAAAAATGAATATATTTACGTAATATCAAACTACATGAAAAACGTGAAAAAAGTCAATATTATTCCAAATTTGAGGATTTTAACGTCAAATCATAGACCGAGGTTTCGTATTATTTAGATCCAAGAAAAGACATATGACAATGTTATTTCCAATACAAATAATAAAAATCAATGTGTTTTCATTAGAATTAACTAAAATGTTCCTGATTTCTCGTTTATATTACCGATGGAAGATGTACACGTAAAACCGTTCAATTCCAGCAGAAACGTCGATATATGCAATAAAAACCGAACTTCTCCCCTTTTCCATATCTTACTCAGTATTTTAACGAGAAACAAATAGTTGATTGAAAATGAGGTATTTAAGATTAATTTCTAATCAATTACGTGTTTGCATCATTTTTATCGTATATTTAATGTATTAATAACAATAAACTGAAAATTCACAAAAACGTTGACAAACAGCAAAATATTGCATATTTCGATGATATTTTGTTTAAATCACATAAAGGAAAAGGGGATGATAAACGTCAAAATACTGCTAAATTCGATAATGGTTTGTACAAAACAAAATGCAACAAAACTTGCTTAAAATGCAATATTATGCGAAAATCTGAGATATGAAGGCCAAATCACATATCGTGATACTACATGAAATAGTATCGAAATATTGGTAAAAATGAATATATTTACGTAATATCAAACTACATGAAAAACGTGAAAATGTCAATATTATTCCAAATTTGAGGATTTTAACGTCGAATCATAGAGCGAGGTTTCGTATTATTTAGATCCAAGAAAAGACATATGACAATGTTGTTTCCAATACAAATGATAAAAATCAATGTGTTTTCATTAGAATTAACTAAAATGTTCCTGATTTTTTGTTTATATTACCGATGGAAGGTATATACGTAAAACCGCTCTATTCCGGCTGAAACGTCGATATATGCAATAAAAACTGAACTTCTCCCCTTTTCAATATCTTAATCAGTATTTCAACGAGAAACAAATCGTTGATTGAAAATGAGGTATTTAAGATTAATTTCTAATCATTTACGTGTTTGCATCATTTTTATCGTATATTTAATGTATTAATAACAATAAACTGAAAATTCACAAAAACGTTGAAAAACGGCAAAATATTGCCTAATTCGATGAAATTTTGTTTAAATCACAAAAAGGAAAAGGGGATGATAAACGTCAAAATATTGGTAAATTCGATGTTGTTAAGTACGGAACAAAATGCAAGAAAACTTGCTTAATATGCAATATTATGCGAAAATCTGAGATATGAAGGCCAAATCACATATCGTGATACTACATGAAATAGTACCGAAATATTGGTAAAAATGAATATATTTACGTAATATCAAACTACATGAAAAACGTGAAAAAAGTCAATATTATTGCAAATTTGAGGATTTTAACGTCAAATCATAGAGCGAGGTTTCGTATCATTTAGATCCAAGAAAAGACATGACAATATTGTTTCCAATACAAATAATAAAAATGAATGTGTTTTCATTAGAATTAACTAAAATGTTCCTGATTTTTTGTTTATATAACCAATGGAAGATGTACACGTAAAACCGTTTAATTCCAGCTGAAACGTCGATATATGCAATAAAAACAGAACTTCTCCCCTTTTCAATATCTTACTCAGTATTTTAACGAGAAACAAATAGTTGATTGAAAATGAGGTATTCAAGATTAATTTCTAATCAATTACGTGTTTGCATCATTTTTATCGTATATTTAATGTAACAATATTTAATAACAATAAACTGAAAATTCACAAAAACATTGAAAAACAGCAAAATATTGCCTAATTCGATGATATTTTGTTTAAATCACATAAAGGAAAAGCGGATGATAAACGTCAAAATACTGCTAAATTCGATGATGGTTAGTACGAAACAAAATGCAAGAAAACTTGCTTAAAATGCAATATTATGCGAAAATCTGAGATATGAAGGCCAAATCACATATCGTGATACTACATGAAATAGTATCGAAATATTGGTAAAAATTAATATATTTACGTAATATCAAACTACATGAAAAACGTGAAAAAAGTCACTATTATACCAAATTTGAGGATTTTACCTTCGAATTATAAAGCGAGGTTTCGTATTTTTTAGATCCAAGAAAAGACATATGACAATGTTGTTTCCAATACATATGATTAAAATCAATGTGTTTTCATCAGAATTACCTAAAATGTTCCTGAATTTCCGTTTATATTACCGAGGAAGATGTACACGTAAAACCGTTCAATTCCAGCTGAAACGTCGATATATGCAATAAAAACCGAACTTCCCCTCTTTTCAATATCCTACTCAGTATTTTCACGAGAAACAAATAGTTAATTGAAAATAAGGTATTTAAGATTAATTTCTAATCATCTACGTGTTTGCATCAGTTTTATCGTATATTTAATGTATTATTAACAATAAACTGAAAATTCACAAAAACGTTGAAAAACGGCAAAATATTGCCTAATTCGATGATATTTTGTTAAAATCACAAAAAGGAAAAGGGGATGATAAACGTCAAAATATTGGTAAATTCGATGATGTTAAGTACGGAACAAAATGCAAGAAAACTTGCTTAATATGCAATATTATGCGAAAATCTGAGATATGAAGGCCAAATCACATATCGTGATACTACATGAAATAGTACCGAAATATTGGTAAAAATGAATATATTTACGTAATATCAAACTACATGAAAAACGTGAAAAAAGTCAATATTATTGCAAATTTGAGGATTTTAACGTCAAATCATAGAGCGAGGTTTCGTATCATTTAGATCCAAGAAAAGACATATGACAATATTGTTTCCAATACAAATAATAAAAATGAATGTGTTTTCATTAGAATTAACTAAAATGTTCCTGATTTTTTGTTTATATAACCAATGGAAGATGTACACGTAAAACCGTTCAATTCCAGCTGAAACGTCGATATATGCAATAAAAACCGAATTTCTTCCCTTTTCAATATCTTAATCAGTATTTCAACGAGAAACAAATAGATGATTGAAAATGAAGTATTTAAGGTTATTATCTAATCAATTTTGTGTTTGTATCATTTTTATCGTATATTTAATGAATTAATACCAATAAACTGGAAATTCACAAAAACGTGGAAAAACAACAAAATATTGCCTAATTCGATGATATTTTGTTTATATCACATAAAGGAAAAGGGAGATGATTAACGTCAAAATATTACTAAATTCGATGATTTTTAGTACGAAAGAAAATGCAAGAAAACTTGCTTAAAATGCAATATTATGCGAAATTCTGAGATTTGAATTCCAAATCACATATCTTGATACTACATGAAATAGTATCGAAATATTGGTAAAAATGAATATATTTACGTAATATCAAACTACATGAAAAACGTGAAAAAAGTCACTATTATACCAAATTTGAGGATTTTACCTTCGAATCATAAGGCGAGGTTTCGTATTTTTTAGATCCAAGAAAAGACATATGAAAATGTTGTTTCCAATACAAATAATAAAAATCAACGTGTTTTCATTAGAATTACCTAAAATGTTCCTGATTTTCCGTTTATATTACCGAGGAAGATGTACACGTAAAACCGTTGAATTCCAGCTGAAACGTCGATATATGCAATTAAAACCGAACTTCTCCCCTTTTAATATCTTACTCAGTATTTTCACGAGAAACAAATAGTTGATTGAAAATGAGGTATTTAAGATTAATTTCTAATCAATTACGTGTTTGCATCATTTTTATCGTATATTTAATGTATTAATAACAATAAACTGAAAATTCACAAAAACGTTGAAAAACAGCAAAATATTGCATATTTCGATGATATTTTGTTTAAATCACATAAAGGAAAAGGGAATGATAAACGTCAAAATACTGCTAAATTCGATAATGGTTTGTACAAAACAAAATGCAACAAAACTTGCTTAAAATGCAATATTATGCGAAAATCTGAGATATGAAGGCCAAATCACATATCGTGATACTACATGAAATAGTATCGAAATATTGGTAAAAATGAATATATTTACGTAATATCAAACTACATGAAAAACGTGAAAATGTCAATATTATTCCAAATTTGAGGATTTTAACGTCGAATCATAGAGCGAGGTTTCGTATTATTTAGATCCAAGAAAAGACATATGACAATGTTGTTTCCAATACAAATGATAAAAATCAATGTGTTTTCATTAGAATTAACTAAAATGTTCCTGATTTTTTGTTTATATTACCGGTGGAAGGTATATACGTAAAACCGCTCTTTTCCGGCTGAAACGTCGATATATGCAATAAAAACTGAACTTCTCCCCTTTTCAATATCTTAATCAGTATTTCAACGAGAAACAAATAGATGATTGAAAATGAAGTATTTAAGGTTATTATGTAATCAATTTTGTGTTTGTATCATTTTTATCGTATATTTAATGAATTAATACCAATAAACTGGAAATTCACAAAAACGTGGAAAAACAACAAAATATTGCCTAATTCGATGATATTTTGTTTATATCACATAAAGGAAAAGGGAGATGATTAACGTCAAAATATTACTAAATTCGATGATTTTTAGTACGAAAGAAAATGCAAGAAAACTTGCTTAAAATGCAATATTATGCGAAATTCTGAGATTTGAATTCCAAATCACATATCTTGATACTACATGAAATAGTATCGAAATATTGGTAAAAATGAATATATTTACGTAATATCAAACTACATGAAAAACGTGAAAAAAGTCAATATTATTCCAAATTTGAGGATTTTAACGTCAAATCATAGAGCAAGGTTTCGTATTATTTAGATCCAAGAAAAGACATATGACAATGTTGTTTCCAATACAAATAATAAAAATCAATGTGTTTTCATTTGAATTACCTAAAATATTCCTGATTTTCCGTTTATATTACCGAGGAAGATGCACACGTAAAAAAGTTCAATTCCAGCTGAAAGGTCGATATATGCAATAAAAACCGAACTTCCCCCCTTTTCAATATCTTACTCAGTATTTTCACGAGAAACAAATAGTTGATTGAAAATGAGGTATTTAAGATTAATTTCTAATCATTTACGTGTTTGCATCGTTTTATCGTATATTTAATGTATTAATAACAATAAACTGAAAATTCACAAAAACGTTGAAAAACGGCAAAATATTGCCTAATTCGATGATATTTTGTTAAAATCACAAAAAGGAAAAGGGGATGATAAACGTCAAAATATTGGTAAATTCGATGATGTTAAGTACGGAACAAAATGCAAGAAAACTTGCTTAATATGCAATATTATGCGAAAATCTGAGATATGAAGGCCAAATCACATATCGTGATACTACATGAAATAGTACCGAAATATTGGTAAAAATGAATATATTTACGTAATATCAAACTACATGAAAAACGTGAAAAAAGTCAATATTATTGCAAATTTGAGGATTTTAACGTCAAATCATAGAGCGAGGTTTCGTATCATTTAGATCCAAGAAAAGACATATGACAATATTGTTTCCAATACAAATAATAAAAATGAATGTGTTTTCATTAGAATTAACTAAAATGTTCCTGATTTTTTGTTTATATAACCAATGGAAGATGTACACGTAAAACCGTTCAATTCCAGCTGAAACGTCGATATATGCAATAAAAACCGAATTTCTTCCCTTTTCAATATCTTAATCAGTATTTCAACGAGAAACAAATAGATGATTGAAAATGAAGTATTTAAGGTTATTATCTAATCAATTTTGTGTTTGTATCATTTTTATCGTATATTTAATGAATTAATACCAATAAACTGGAAATTCACAAAAACGTGGAAAAACAACAAAATATTGCCTAATTCGATGATATTTTGTTTATATCACATAAAGGAAAAGGGAGATGATTAACGTCAAAATATTACTAAATTTGATGATTTTTAGTACGAAAGAAAATGCAAGAAAACTTGCTTAAAATGCAATATTATGCGAAATTCTGAGATTTGAATTCCAAATCACATATCTTGATACTACATGAAATAGTATCGAAATATTGGTAAAAATGAATATATTTACGTAATATCAAACTACATGAAAAACGTGAAAAAAGTCAATATTATACCAAATTTGAGGATTTTACCTTCGAATCATAAGGCGAGGTTTCGTATTATTTAGATCTAAGAAAAGACATATGACAATGTTATTTCCAATACAAATAATAAAAATCAATGTGTTTTCATTAGAATTAACTAAAATGTTCCTGATTTCTCGTTTATATTACCGATGGAAGATGTACACGTAAAACCGTTCAATTCCAGCAGAAACGTCGATATATGCAATAAAAACCGAACTTCCCCTCTTTTCAATATCCTACTCAGTATTTTCACGAGAAACAAATAGTTAATTGAAAATAAGGTATTTAAGATTAATTTCTAATCATCTACGTGTTTGCATCAGTTTTATCGTATATTTAATGTATTATTAACAATAAACTGAAAATTCACAAAAACGTTGAAAAACGGCAAAATATTGCCTAATTCGATGATATTTTGTTAAAATCACAAAAAGGAAAAGGGGATGATAAACGTCAAAATATTGGTAAATTCGATGATGTTAAGTACGGAACAAAATGCAAGAAAACTTGCTTAATATGCAATATTATGCGAAAATCTGAGATATGAAGGCCAAATCACATATCGTGATACTACATGAAATAGTAATATCAAACTACATGAAAAACGTGAAAAAAGTCAATATTATTCCAAATTTGAGGATTTTAACGTCAAATCATAGAGCAAGGTTTCGTATTATTTAGATCCAAGAAAAGACATATGACAATGTTGTTTCCAATACAAATAATAAAAATCAATGTGTTTTCATTTGAATTACCTAAAATATTCCCGATTTTCCGTTTATATTACCGAGGAAGATGCACACGTAAAAAAGTTCAATTCCAGCTGAAACGTCGATATATGCAATAAAAACCGAACTTCCCCCCTTTTCAATATCTTACTCAGTATTTTCACGAGAAACAAATAGTTGATTGAAAATGAGGTATTTAAGATTAATTTCTAATCATTTACGTGTTTGCATCGTTTTATCGTATATTTAATGTATTAATAACAATAAACTGAAAATTCACAAAAACGTTGAAAAACGGCAAAATATTGCCTAATTCGATGATATTTTGTTTAAATCACAAAAAGGAAAAGGGGATGATAAACGTCAAAATATTGCTAAATTCGATGATGTTTAGTACGAAACAAAATGCAAGAAAACTTGCTTAAAATGCAATATTATGCGAAAATCTGAGATATGAAGGCCAAATCACATATCGTGATACTAAATGAAATAGTATCGAAATATTGGTAAAAATGAATATATTTACGTAATATCAAACTACATGAAAAACGTGAAAAAAGTCAATATTATTCCAAATTTGAGGATTTTAACGTCAAATCATAGACCGAGGTTTCGTATTATTTAGATCTAAGAAAAGACATATGACAATGTTATTTCCAATACAAATAATAAAAATCAATGTGTTTTCATTAGAATTAACTAAAATGTTCCTGATTTCTCGTTTATATTACCGATGGAAGATGTACACGTAAAACCGTTCAATTCCAGCAGAAACGTCGATATATGCAATAAAAACCGAACTTCTCCCCTTTTCCATATCTTACTCAGTATTTTAACGAGAAACAAATAGTTGATTGAAAATGAGGTATTTAGGATTAATTTCTAATCAATTACGTGTTTGCATCATTTTTATCGTATATTTATTGTATTAATAACAATAAACTGAAAATTCACAAAAACGTTGAAAAACAGCAAAATATTGCATATTTCGATGATATTTTGTTTAAATCACATAAAGGAAAAGGGGATGATAAACGTCAAAATACTGCTAAATTCGTTAATGGTTTGTACAAAACAAAATGCAACAAAACTTGCTTAAAATGCAATATTATGCGAAAATCTGAGATATGAAGGCCAAATCACATATCGTGATACTACATGAAATAGTATCGAAATATTGGTAAAAATGAATATATTTACGTAATATCAAACTACATGAAAAACGTGAAAATGTCAATATTATTCCAAATTTGAGGATTTTAACGTCGAATCATAGAGCGAGGTTTCGTATTATTTAGATCCAAGAAAAGACATATGACAATGTTGTTTCCAATACAAATGATAAAAATCAATGTGTTTTCATTAGAATTAACTAAAATGTTCCTGATTTTTTGTTTATATTACCGATGGAAGGTATATACGTAAAACCGCTCTATTCCGGCTGAAACGTCGATATATGCAATAAAAACTGAACTTCTCCCCTTTTCAATATCTTAATCAGTATTTCAACGAGAAACAAATCGTTGATTGAAAATGAGGTATTTAAGATTAATTTCTAATCATTTACGTGTTTGCATCATTTTTATCGTATATTTAATGTATTAATAACAATAAACTGAAAATTCACAAAAACGTTGAAAAACGGCAAAATATTGCCTAATTCGATGAAATTTTGTTTAAATCACAAAAAGGAAAAGGGGATGATAAACGTCAAAATATTGGTAAATTCGATGTTGTTAAGTACGGAACAAAATGCAAGAAAACTTGCTTAATATGCAATATTATGCGAAAATCTGAGATATGAAGGCCAAATCACATATCGTGATACTACATGAAATAGTACCGAAATATTGGTAAAAATGAATATATTTACGTAATATCAAACTACATGAAAAACGTGAAAAAAGTCAATATTATTGCAAATTTGAGGATTTTAACGTCAAATCATAGAGCGAGGTTTCGTATCATTTAGATCCAAGAAAAGACATGACAATATTGTTTCCAATACAAATAATAAAAATGAATGTGTTTTCATTAGAATTAACTAAAATGTTCCTGATTTTTTGTTTATATAACCAATGGAAGATGTACACGTAAAACCGTTCAATTCCAGCTGAAACGTCGATATAAGCAATAAAAACCGAACTTCTCCCCTTTTCAATATCTTACTCAGTATTTTAACGAGAAACAAATAGTTGATTGAAAATGAGGTATTCAAGATTAATTTCTAATCAATTACGTGTTTGCATCATTTTTATCGTATATTTAATGTAACAATATTTAATAACAATAAACTGAAAATTCACAAAAACATTGAAAAACAGCAAAATATTGCCTAATTCGATGATATTTTGTTTAAATCACATAAAGGAAAAGCGGATGATAAACGTCAAAATACTGCTAAATTCGATGATGGTTAGTACGAAATAAAATGCAAGAAAACTTGCTTAAAATGCAATATTATGCGAAAATCTGAGATATGAAGGCCAAATCACATATCGTGATACTACATGAAATAGTATCGAAATATTGGTAAAAATTAATATATTTACGTAATATCAAACTACATGAAAAACGTGAAAAAAGTCACTATTATACCAAATTTGAGGATTTTACCTTCGAATTATAAAGCGAGGTTTCGTATTTTTTAGATCCAAGAAAAGACATATGACAATGTTGTTTCCAATACAAATGATTAAAATCAATGTGTTTTCATCAGAATTACCTAAAATGTTCCTGATTTTCCGTTTATATTACCGAGGAAGATGTACACGTAAAACCGTTCAATTCCAGCTGAAACGTCGATATATGCAATAAAAACCGAACTTCCCCTCTTTTCAATATCCTACTCAGTATTTTCACGAGAAACAAATAGTTAATTGAAAATAAGGTATTTAAGATTAATTTCTAATCATCTACGTGTTTGCATCAGTTTTATCGTATATTTAATGTATTAATAACAATAAACTGAAAATTCACAAAAACGTTGAAAAACGGCAAAATATTGCCTAATTCGATGATATTTTGTTTAAATCACAAAAAGGAAAAGGGGATGATAAACGTCAAAATATTGCTAAATTCGATGATACTTAGTACGAAACAAAATGCAAGAAAACTTTCTTAAAATGCAATATTATGCGAAAATCTGAGATATGAAGGCCAAATCACATATCGTGATACAACATGAAATAGTATCGAAATATTGGTACAAATGAATATATTTACATAATATCAAACTACATGAAAAACGTGGAAAAAGTCAATATTATTCCAAATTTGAGAATTTTAACGTCAAATCATAGAGCGAGGTTTCGTATTATTTAGATCCAAGAAAAGACATATGACAATGTTGTTTCCAATACATATAATAAAAATCAATGTGTTTTCATTAGGATTAACTACAATGTTCCTGATTTTTTGTTTATATTACCGATGGAAGGTATATACGTAAAACCACTCTATTCCGGCTGAAACATCGATATTTGCAATAAAAACCGAACTTCTCCCCTTTTGAATATCTTACTCAGTTATTCAACGAGAAACAAATAGATGATTGAAAATGAAGTATTTAAGGTTATTATCTAATCAATTTTGTGTTTGTATCCTGTTTATCGTATATTTAATGAATTAATACCAATAAACTGGAAATTCACAAAGAAGTGGAAAAACAGCAAAATATTGCCTAATTCGATGATATTTTGTTTATATCACATAAAGGAAAAGGGAGATGATAAACGTCAAAATATTACTAAATTCGATGATTTTTAGTAAGAAAGAAAATGCAAGAAAACTTGCTTAAAATGCAATATTATGCGAAATTCTGAGATTTGAAGGCCAAATCACATATCGTGATACTACATGAAATAGTATCGAAATACTGGTAAAAATGAATATATTTACGTAATATCAAACTACATGAAAAACGTGAAAAAATCACTATTATACCAAATTTGAGGATTTTACCTTCGAATTATAAAGCGGGGTTTCGTATTTTTTAGATCCAAGAAAAGACATATGACAATGTTATTTCCAATACAAATGATAAAGATCAATGTGTTTTCATCAGAATTACCTAAAATGTTCCTGATTTTCCGTTTATATTACCAAGGAAGATGTACACGTAAAACCGTTCAATTCCAGCTGAAACGTCGATATATGCAATAAAAACCGAACTTCTCCCCTTTTCAATATCTTACTCAGTATTTTCACGAGAAACAAATAGTTGATTGAAAATGAGGTATTTAAGATTAATTTCTAATCATTGACGTGTTTGCGTCATTTTTATCGTATATTTAATGTATTAATAACAATACACTGAAAATTCACAAAAACGTTGAAAAACGGCAAAATATTGCCTAATTCGATGATATTTTGTTTAAATCACAAAAAGAAAAAGGGGATGATAAACGTCAAAATATTGGTAAATTCGATGATGTTTAGTACGAAACAAAATGCAAGAAAACTTGCTTAAAATGCAATACAATGCGAAAATCTGAGATATGAAGGCCAAATCACATATCGTGATACTACATGAAATAGTATCGAAATATTGGTAAAAATGAATATATTTACGTAATATCGAACTACTTGAAAAACGTGAAAAAAGTCAATATTATTCCAAATTTGAGGATTTTAACGTCAAATCATAGAGCGAGGATTCGTATTATTTAGATCCAAGAAAAGACATATGACAATGTTTCCAATACAAATAATAAAAATCAATGTGTTTTCATTAGAATTAACTAAAATGTTCCTGATTTTTTGTTTATATTACCGATGGAAGGTATATACGTAAAACCGCTCTATTCCGGCTGAAACATCGATATTTGCAATAAAAACCGAACTTCTCCCCTTTTCAATATCTTACTCAGTATTTCAACGAGAAACAAATAGATGATTGAAAATGAAGTATTTAAGGTTATTATCTAATCAATTTTGTGTTTGTATCCTTTTTATCGTATATTTAATGAATTAATACCAATAAACTGGAAATTCACAAAAAAGTGGAAAAACAGCAAAATATTGCCTAATTCGATGATATTTTGTTTATATCACATAAAGGAAAAGGGAGATGATAAACGTCAAAATATTACTAAATTCGATGATTTTTAGTACGAAAGAAAATGCAAGAAAACTTGCTTAAAATGCAATATTATACGAAATTCTGAGATTTGAAGGCCAAATCACATATCATAATACTACATAAAATAGTATCGAAATACTGGTAAAAATGAATATATTTACGTAATATCAAACTACATGAAAAACGTGAAAAAAGTCACTATTATACCAAATTTAAGGATTTTACCTTCGAATTATAAAGCGAGGTTTCGTATTTTTTAGATCCAAGAAAAGACATATGACAATGTTGTTTCCAATACAAATGATAAAAATCAATGTGTTTTCATCAGAATTACCTAAAAGGTTCCTGATTTTCCGTTTATATTACCGAGGAAGATGTACACGTAAAACCGTTCAATTCCAGCTGAAACGTCGATATATGCAATAAAAACCGAACTTCTCCCCTTTTCAATATCTTACTCAGTTTTTTCACGAGAAACAAATAGTTGATTGAAAATGAGGTATTTAAGATTAATTTCTAATAATTTACGTGTTTGCATCATTTTTATCGTATATTTAATGTATTAATAACAATAAACTGAAAATTCACAAAAACGTTGAAAAACGGCAAAATATTGCCTAATTCGATGATATTTTGTTTAAATCACAAAAAGGGAAAGGGGATGATAAACGTCAAAATATTGCTAAATTCGATGATGTTTAGTACGAAACAAAATGCAAGAAAACTTGCTTAAAATGCAATATTATGCGAAAATCTGAGATATGAAGCCCAAATCACATATCGTGATGAAATAGTATCGAAATATTGGTAAAAATGAATATATTTACGTAATATCAAACTACATGAAAAACGTGAAAAAAGTCAATATTATTCCAAATTTGAGGATTTTAACGTCAAATCATAGAGCAAGGTTTCGTATTATTTAGATCCAAGAAAAGACATGACAATGTTGTTTAAAAAAAAAAAATAAAAACCAATGTGTTTTCATTAGAATTACCTAAAATGTTCCTGATTTTCCGTTTATATTACCGAGGAAGATGTACACGTAAAACCGTTCAATTCCACCTGAAACGTCGATACATGCAATAAAAACAGAACTTCTCCCCTTTTCAATATCTCACTCAGTATTTTCACGAGAAACAAATAGTTGATTGAAAATGAGGTATTTAAGATTAATTTCTAATCATTTACGTGTTTGCAT
This sequence comes from Procambarus clarkii, assembly GCF_040958095.1. Lineage (NCBI taxonomy): Eukaryota > Metazoa > Arthropoda > Malacostraca > Decapoda > Cambaridae > Procambarus > Procambarus clarkii. The sequence goes on from NC_091195.1 coordinate 37,850,567, forward strand.
CATTTTTATCGTATATTTAATGTATTAATAACAATACACTGAAAATTAACAAAAACGTTGAAAAACGGCAAAATATTGCCTAATTCGATGATATTTTGTTTAAATCACAAAAAGGAAAAGGGGATGAAAAACGTCAAAATATTACTAAATTCGATGATGTTTAGTACGAAACAAAATGCAAGAAAACTTTCTTAAAATGCAATATTATACGAAAATCTGAGATATGAAGGCCAAATCACATATCGTGATACAACATGAAATAGTATCGAAATATTGGTAAAAATGAATATATTTACGTAATATCAAACTACATGAAAAACGTGAAAAAAGTCAATATTATTCCACATTTGAGGATTTTTACGTCAAATCATAGACCGAGGTTTCGTATTATTTAGATCCAAGAAAAGACATATGACAATGTTGTTTCCAATACAAATAATAAAAATCAATGTGTTTTCATTAGAATTAACTAAAATGTTCCTGATTTTTCGTTTATATTACCGATGGAAGATGTACACGTAAAACCGTTCAATTCCAGCTGAAACGTCGATATATGCAATAACAACCGAACGTCTCCCCTTTTCAATATCTTACTCAGTATTTTAACGAGAAACAAATAGTGATAGAAAATGAGGTATTTAAGATTAATTTCTAATCATTTACGTGTTTGCATCATTTTTATCGTATATTTAATGTATTAATAACAATACACTGAAAATTCACAAAAACGTTGAAAAACGGCAAAATATTGCCTAATTCGATGATATTTTGTTTAAATCACAAAAAGGAAAAGGGGATGATAAACGTCAAAATATTGGTAAATTTGATGATGTTTAGTACGAAACAAAATGCAAGAAAACTTGCTTAAAAAGCAATATTATGCGAAAATCTGAGATATGAAGGCCAAATCACATATCGTGATACTACATGAAATAGTATCGAAATATTGGTAAAAATGAATATATTTACGTAATATCAAACTACATGAAAAACGTGAAAAAAGTCAATATTATTCCAAATTTGAGGATTTTAACGTCAAATCATAGAGCGAGGTTTCGTATTATTTAGATCCAAGAAAAGACATATGACAATGTTGTTTCCAATACAAATAATAAAAATCAATGTGTTTTCATTAGAATTACCTAAAATGTTCCTGATTTTCCGTTTATATTACCGAGGAAGATGTACACGTAAAACCGTTCAATTCCACCTGAAACGTCGATACATGCAATAAAAACAGAACTTCTCCCCTTTTCAATATCTCACTCAGTATTTTCACGAGAAACAAATAGTTGATTGAAAATGAGGTATTTAAGATTAATTTCTAATCATTTACGTGTTTGCATCATTTTTATCGTATATTTAATGTATTAATAACAATAAACTGAAAATTCACAAAAACGTTGAAAAACGGCAAAATATTGCCTAATTCGATGATATTTTGTTTAAATCACAAAAAGGAAAAGGGGATGATAAACGTCAAAATATTGCTAAATTCGATGATGTTTAGTACGAAACAAAATGCAAGAAAACTTGCTTAAAATGCAATATTATGCGAAAATCTGAGATATGAAGGCCAAATCACATATCGTGATGCAACATGAAATAGTATCGAAATATTGGTAAAAATGAATATATTTACGTAATATCAAACTACATGAAAAACGTGAAAAAAGTCAATATTATTCCAAATTTGAGGATTTTAACGTCAAATCATAGAGCGAGGTTTCGTATTATTTAGATCCAAGAAAAGACATATGACAATGTTGTTTCCAATACATATAATAAAAATCAATGTGTTTTCATTAGAATTACCTAAAATGTTCCTGATTTTCCGTTTATATTACCGAGGAAGATGTACACGTAAAACCGTTCAATTCCACCTGAAACGTCGATATATGCTATAAAAACAGAACTTCTCCCCTTTTAAATATCTCACTCAGTATTTTCACGAGAAACAAATAGTTGATTGAAAATGAGGTATTTAAGATTAATTTCTAATCATTTACGTGTTTGCATCATTTTTATCGTATATTTAATGTATTAATAACAATAAACTAAAAATTCACAAAAACGTTGAAAAACGGCAAAATATTGCCTAAATCGATGATATTTTGTTTAAATTACAAAAAGGAAAAGGGGATGATAAACGTCAAAAACTTGGTAAATTCGATGATGTTTAGTACGAAACAAAATGCAAGAAAACTTGCTTAAAATGCAATATTATGCGAAAATCTGAGATATGAAGGCCAAATCACATATCGTGATAAAACATGAAAAAGTGTCGAAATATTGGTAACAATGAATATATTTACGTAATATCAAACTACATGAAAAACGTGGAAAAAGTCAATATTATTCCAAATTTGAGAATTTTAACGTCAAATCATAGAGCGAGGTTTCGTATTATTTAGATCCAAGAAAAGACATATGACAATGTTGTTTCCCATACAAATAATAAAAATCAATGTGTTTTCATTAGGATTAACTTCAATGTTCCTGATTTTTTGTTTATATTACCGATGGAAGGTATATACGTAAAACCGTTCAATTCCAGCTGAAACGTCGATATATGCAATAAAAACCGAACTTCTCCCCTTTTCAATATCTTACTCAGTATTTTCACGAGAAACAAATAGTTGATTGAAAATGAGGTATTTAAGATTAATTTCTAATCATTGACGTGTTTGCGTCATTTTTATCGTATATTTAATGTATTAATAACAATAAACTGAACATTCACAAAAACGTTGAAAAACGGCAAAATATTGCCTAATTCGATGATATTTTGTTTAAATATCATAAAGGAAAAGCGGATAATAAACGTCAAAATACTGATAAATTCGATGATGGTTAGTACGAAACAAAATGCAAGAAAACTTGCTTAAAATGCAATATTATGCGAAAATCTGATATATGAAGGCCTAATCACATATTGTGATACTACATGAAATAGTATCGAAATATTGGTAAAAATGAATATATTTACGTAATATCAAACTACATGAAAAACGTGAAAAAGTCAATATTATTCCAAATTTGAGGATTTTAACGTCGAATCATAGAGCGAGGTTTCGTATTATTTAGATCCAAGAAAAGATATATGACAATGTTGTTTCCAATACAAATGATAAAAATCAATGTGTTTTCATTAGGATTAACTACAATGTTCCTGATTTTTTGTTTATATTACCGATGGAAGGTATATACGTAAAACCGCTCTATTCCGGCTGAAACATCGATATTTGCAAAACCGCTCTATTCCGGCTGAAACATCGATATTTGCAATAAAAACCGAACTTCTCCCCTTTTCAATATCTTACTCAGTATTTCAACGAGAAACAAATAGATGATTGAAAATGAAGTATTTAAGGTTATTATCTAATCAATTTTGTGTTTGTATCCTTTTTATCGTACATTTAATGAATTAATACCAATTAACTGGAAATTCACAAAAAAGTGGAAAACAGCAAAATATTGCCTAATTCGATGATATTTTGTTTATATCACATAAAGGAAAAGGGAGATGATAAACGTCAAAATATTACTAAATTCGATGATTTTTAGTAAGAAAGAAAATGCAAGAAAACTTGCTTAAAATGCAATATTATGCGAAAATCTGAGATATGAAGGCCAAATCACATATCGTGATACTACATGAAATAGTATCGAATTACTGGTAAAAATGAATATATTTACGTAATATCAAACTACATGAAAAACGTGAAAAAAATCACTATTATACCAAATTTGAGGATTTTACCTTCGAATTATAAAGCGAGGTTTCGATTTTTTTAGATCCAAGAATAGACATATGACAATGTTGTTTCCAATACAAATGATAAAAATCAATGTGTTTTCATTAGGATTAACTACAATGTTCCTGATTTTTTGTTTATATTACCGATGGAAGGTATATACGTAAAACCGCTCTATTCCGGCTGAAACATCGATATTTGCAATAAAAACCGAACTTCTCCCCTTTTCAATATCTTACTCAGTATTTCAACGAGAAACAAATAGATGATTGAAAATGAAGTATTTAAGGTTATTATCTAATCAATTTTGTGTTTGTATCCTTTTTATCGTATATTTAATGAATTAATACCAATAAACTGGAAATTCACAAAAAAGTGGAAAAACAGCAAAATATTGCCTAATTCGATGATATTTTGTTTATATCACATAAAGTAAAAGGGAGATGATAAACGTCAAAATATTACTAAATTCGATGATTTTTAGTTCGAAGGAAAATGCAAGAAGACTTGCTTAAAATGCAATATTATGCGAAATTCTGAGATTTCAAGGCCAAATCACATATCTTGATACTACATGAAATAGTATCGAAATACTGGTAAAAATGAATATATTTACATAATATCAAACTACATGAAAAACGTGAAAAAGTCACTATTATACCAAATTTGAGGATTTTACCTTCGAATTATAAAGCGAGGTTTCGTATTTTTTAGTTCCAAGAAAAGACATATGACAATGTTGTTTCCAATACAAATGATAAAAATCAATGTGTTTTCATCAGAATTACCTAAAATGTTCCTGATTTTCCGTTTATATTACCGAGGAAGATGTTCACGTAAAACCGTTCAATTCCCGCTGAAACGTCGATATATGCAATAAAAACCGAACTTCTCCCCTTTTCAATATCTTACTCAGTATTTTCACGAGAAACAAATAGTTGATTGAAAATGAGGTATTTAAGATTAATTTCTAATCATTGACGTGTTTGCGTCATTTTTATCGTATATTTAATGTATTAATAACAATAAACTGAACATTCACAAAAACGTTGAAAAACGGCTAAATATTGCCTAATTCGATTATATTTTGTTTAAATCACAAAAAGGAAAAGGGGATGATAAACGTCAAAATATTGCTAAATTCGATGATGTTTAGTACGAAACAAAATGCAAGAAAACTTTCTTAAAATGCAATATTATGCGAAAATCTGAGATATGAAGGCCAAATCACATATCGTGATACTATATGAAATAGTATCGAAATATTGGTAAAAATGAATATATTTACGTAATATCAAACTACATGAAAAACGTGAAAATTCAATATTATTCCAAATTTGAGGATTTTTACGTCAAATCATAGAGCGAGGTTTCGTATTATTTAGATCCAAGAAAAGACATATGACAATGTTGTTTCCAATACAAATAATAAAAATCAATGTGTTTCATTAGAATTACCTAAAATGTTCCTGATTTTCCGTTTATATTACCGAGGAAGATGTACACGTAAAACCGTTCAATTCCAGCTGAAACGTCAATATATGCAATACAAACCGAACTCACCCCCTTTTCAATATCTTACTCAGTATTTTCACGAGAAACATATAGTTGATTGAAAATGAGGTATTTAAGATTAATTTCTAATCATTTACGTGTTTGCATCATTTTTATCGTATATTTAATGTATTAATAACAATAAACTGAAAATTCACAAAAACGTTGAAAAACGGCAAAATATTGCCTAATTCGATTATATTTTGTTTAAATCACAAAAAGGAAAAGGGGATGATAAACGTCAAAATATTGCTAAATTCGATGATGTTTAGTACGAAACAAAATGCAAGAAAACTTGCTTAAAATGCAATATTATGCGAAAATCTGAGATATGAAGGCCAAATCACATATCGTGATACTACATGAAATAGTATCGAAATATTGGTAAAAATGAATATATTTACGTAATATCAAACTACATGAAAAACGTGAAAAAAGTCAATATTATTCCAAATTTGAGGATTTTTACGTCAAATCAAAGAGCGAGGTTTCGTATTATTTAGATCCAAGAAAAGACATATGACAATGTTGTTTCCAATACAAATAATAAAAATCAATGTGTTTTTATTAGAATTAACTAAAATCTTATTGATTTTTCGTTTATATTACCGATGGAAGATGTACACGTAAAACCGTTCAATTCCAGCTGAAACGTCGATATATGCAATAAAAACCGAACTTCTCCGCTTTTCAATATCTTACTCAGTATTTTAACGAGAAACAAATAGTTGATTGAAAATGAGGTATTTAAGATTAATTTCTAATCATTTACGTGTTTGCATCATTTTTATCGTATATTTAATGTATTAATAACAATACACTGAAAATTCACAAAAACGTTGAAAAACGGCAAAATATTGCCTAATTCGATGATATTTTGTTTAAATCACAAAAAGGAAAAGGGGATGATAAACGTCAAAATATTGGTAAATTCGATGACGTTTAGTACGAAACAAAATGCAAGAAAACTTGCTTAAAATGCAATATTATGCGAAAATCTGAGATATGAAGGCCAAATCACATATCGTGATACTACATGAAATAGTATCGAAATATTGGTAAAAATGAATATATTTACGTAATATCAAACTACATGAAAAACGTGAAAAAAGTCAATATTATTCCAAATTTGAGGATTTTAACGTCAAATCATAGAGCGAGGTTTCGTATTATTTAGATCCAAGAAAAGACATATGACAATGTTGTTTCCAATACAAATAATAAAAATCAATGTGTTTTCATTAGAATTAACTAAAATGTTCCTGATTTTTTTATTATATTACCGATGGAAGATGTACACGTAAAACCGTTCAATTCCAGCTGAAACGTCGATATATGCAATAAAAACCGAACTTCTCCCCTTTTCAATATCTTACTCAGTATTTTATCGAAAAACAAATAGTTGATTGAAAATGAGGTATTTAAGATTAATTTCTAATCAATTACGTGTTTGCATCATTTTTATCATATATTTAATGTAACAATATTTAATAACAATAAACTGAAAATTCACAAAAACGTTGAAAAACAGCAAAATATTGCCTAATTCGATGATATTTTGTTTAAATCTCATAAAGGAAAAGCGGATGATAAACGTCAAAATACTGCTAAATTCGATGATGGTTAGTACGAAACAAAATGCAAGAAAACTTGCTTAAAATGCAATATTATGCGAAAATCTGAGATATGAAGGCCTAATCACATATTGTGATACTACATGAAATAGTATCGAAATATTGGTAAAAATGAATATATTTTCGTAATATCAAACTACATGAAAAACGTGAAAAAGTCAATATTATTCCAAATTTGAGGATTTTAACGTCGAATCACAGAGCGAGGTTTCGTATTATTTAGATCCAAGAAAAGACATACGACAATGTTGTTTCCAATACAAATAATAAAAATCAATGTGTTTTCATTAGAATTAACTAAAATGTTCCTGATTTTTTGTTTATAAAACCGATGGAAGATGTACACGTAAAACCGTTCAATTCCAGCTGAAACGTCGATATATGCAATAAAAACCGAACTTCTCCCCTTTTCAATATCTTACTCAGTATTTTCACGAGAAACAAATAGTTGATTGAAAATGAGGTATTTAAGATTAATTTCTAATCATTGACGTGTTTACATCATTTTTATCGTATATATAATGTATTAATAACAATAAACTGAAAATTCACAAAAACGTTGAAAAACGGCTAAATATTGCCTAATTCGATGATATTTTGTTTAAATCACAAAAAGGAAAAGGGGATGATAAACGTCAAAATATTGCTAAATTCGATAATGTTTAGTACGAAACAAAATGCAAGAAAACTTGCTTAAAATGCAATATTATGCGAAAATCTGAGATATGAAGGCCAAATCACATATCGTGATACAACATGAAATAGTATCGAAATATTGGTAAAAATGAATATATTTACGTAATATCAAACTACATGAAAAACGTGGAAAAAGTCAATATTATTCCAAATTTGAGGATTTTAACGTCAAATCATAGAGCGAGGTTTCGTATTATTTAGATCCAAGAAAAGACATATGACAATGTTGTTTCCAATACAAATAATAAAAATCAATGTGTTTCATTAGAATTACCTAAAATGTTCCTGATTTTCCGTTTATATTACCGAGGAAGATGTACACGTAAAACCGTTCAATTCCAGCTGAAACGTCGATATATGCAATACAAACCGAACTCACCCCCTTTTCAATATCTTACTCAGTATTTTCACGAGAAACATATAGTTGATTGAAAATGAGGTATTTAAGATTAATTTCTAATCATTTACGTGTTTGCATCATTTTTATCGTATATTTAACGTATTAATAACAATAAACTGAAAATTCACAAAAACGTTGAAAAACGGCTAAATATTGCCTAATTCGATGATATTTTGTTTGAATCACAAAAAGGAAAAGGGGATGATAAACGTCAAAATATTGCTAAATTCGATGATGTTTAGTACGAAACAAAATGCAAGAAAACTTGCTTAAAATGCAATATTATGCGAAAATCTGAGATATGAAGGCCAAATCACATATCGTGATACTACATGAAATAGTATCGAAATATTGGTAAAAATGAATATATTTACGTAATATCAAACTACATGAAAAACGTGAAAAAGTCAATATTATTCCAAATTTGAGGATTTTAACGTCGAATCATAGAGCGAGGTTTCGTATTATTTAGATCCAAGAAAAGACATATGACAATGTTGTTTCCAATACAAATGATAAAAATCAATGTGTTTTCATTAGGATTAACTACAATGTTCCTGATTTTTTGTTTATATTACCGATGGAAGCTATATACGTAAAACCGTTCAATTCCAGCTGAAACGTCGATATATGCAATAACAACCGAACTTCTCCCCTTTTCAATATCTTACTCAGTATTTCAACGAAAAACAAATAGTTGATTGAAAATGAGGTATTTAAGATTAATTTCTAATCAATTACGTGTTTGCATCATTTTTATCGTATATTTAATGTAACAATATTTAATAATAATAAACTGAAAATTCACAAAAACGTTGAAAAACAGCAAAATATTGCCTAATTCGATGATATTTTGTTTAAATCTCATAAAGGAAAAGCGGATGATAAACGTCAAAATACTGCTAAATTCGATGATGGTTAGTACGAAACAAAATGCAAGAAAACTTGCTTAAAATGCAATATTATGCGAAAATCTGAGATATGAAGGCCTAATCACATATTGTGTTACTACATGAAATAGTATCGAAATATTGGTAAAAATGAATATATTTACGTAATATCAAACTACATGAAAAACGTGAAAAAGTCAATATTATTCCAAATTTGAGGATTTTAACGTCGAATCACAGAGCGAGGTTTCGTATTATTTAGATCCAAGAAAAGACATACGACAATGTTGTTTCCAATACAAATAATAAAAATCAATGTGTTTTCATTAGAATTAACTAAAATGTTCCTGATTTTTTGTTTATAAATCCGATGGAAGATGTACACGTAAAACCGTTCAATTCCAGCTGAAACGTCGATATATGCAATAAAAACCGAACTTCTCCCCTTTTCAATATCTTACTCAGTATTTTCACGAGAAACAAATAGTTGATTGAAAATGAGGTATTTAAGATTAATTTCTAATCATTGACGTGTTTGCATCATTTTTATCGTATATATAATGTATTAATAACAATAAACTGAAAATTCACAAAAACGTTGAAAAACGGCTAAATATTGCCTAATTCGATGATATTTTGTTTTAATCACAAAAAGGAAAAGGGGATGATAAAAATATTGCTAAATTCGATAATGTTTAGTACGAAACAAAATGCAAGAAAACTTGCTTAAAATGCAATATTATGCGAAAATCTGAGATATGAAGGCCAAATCACATATCGTGATACTACATGAAATAGTATCGAAATATTGGTAAAAATGAATATATTTACGTAATATCAAACTACATGAAAAACGTGAAAAAAGTCAATATTATTCCAAATTTGAGGATTTTTACGCCTAATCATAGACCGAGGTTTCGTATTATTTAGATCCAAGAAAAGACATATGACAATGTTGTTTCCAATACAAATAATAAAAATCAATGTGTTTTCATTAGAATTAACTAAAATGTTCCTGATTTTTCGTTTATATTACCGATGGAAGATGTACACGTAAAACCGTTCAATTCCAGCTGAAACGTCGATATATGCAATAAAAACCGAACGTCTCCCCTTTTCAATATCTTACTCAGTATTTTAACGAGAAACAAATAGTGATAGAAAATGAGGTATTTAAGATTAATTTCTAATCATTTACGTGTTTGCATCATTTTTATCGTATATTTAATGTATTAATAACAATAAACTGAAAATTCACAAAAACGTTGAAAAACGGCTAAATATTGCCTAATTCGATGATATTTTGTTTAAATCACAAAAAGGAAAAGGGGATGATAAAAATATTGCTAAATTCGATAATGTTTAGTACGAAACAAAATGCAAGAAAACTTGCTTAAAATGCAATATTATGCGAAAATCTGAGATATGAAGGCCAAATCACATATCGTGATACTACATGAAATAGTATCGAAATATTGGTAAAAATGAATATATTTACGTAATATCAAACTACATGCAAAAAATGTGAAAAAGTCAATATTATTCCAAATTTGAGGATTTTAACGTCGAATCATAGAACGAGGTTTCGTATTATTTAGATCCAAGAAAAGACATATGACAATGTTGTTTCCAATACAAATGATAAAAATCAATGTGTTTTCATTAGGATTAACTACAATGTTCCTGATTTTTTGTTTATATTACCGATGGAAGGTATATACGTAAAACCGCTCTATTCCGGCTGAAACATCGATATTTGCAATAAAAACCGAACTTCTCCCCTTTTCAATATCTTACTCAGTATTTCAACGAGAAACAAATAGATGATTGAAAATGAAGTATTTAAGGTTATTATCTAATCAATTTTGTGTTTGTATCCTTTTTATCGTATATTTAATGAATTAATACCAATAAACTGGAAATTCACAAAAAAGTGGAAAAACAGCAAAATATTGCCTAATTCGATGATATTTTGTTTATATCACATAAAGTAAAAGGGAGATGATAAACGTCAAAATATTACTAAATTCGATGATTTTTAGTTCGAAGGAAAATGCAAGAAGACTTGCTTAAAATGCAATATTATGCGAAATTCTGAGATTTCAAGGCCAAATCACATATCTTGATACTACATGAAATAGTATCGAAATACTGGTAAAAATGAATATATTTACATAATATCAAACTACATGAAAAACGTGAAAAAGTCACTATTATACCAAATTTGAGGATTTTACCTTCGAATTATAAAGCGAGGTTTCGTATTTTTTAGTTCCAAGAAAAGACATATGACAATGTTGTTTCCAATACAAATGATAAAAATCAATGTGTTTTCATCAGAATTACCTAAAATGTTCCTGATTTTCCGTTTATATTACCGAGGAAGATGTTCACGTAAAACCGTTCAATTCCCGCTGAAACGTCGATATATGCAATAAAAACCGAACTTCTCCCCTTTTCAATATCTTACTCAGTATTTTCACGAGAAACAAATAGTTGATTGAAAATGAGGTATTTAAGATTAATTTCTAATCATTGACGTGTTTGCGTCATTTTTATCGTATATTTAATGTATTAATAACAATAAACTGAACATTCACAAAAACGTTGAAAAACGGCTAAATATTGCCTAATTCGATTATATTTTGTTTAAATCACAAAAAGGAAAAGGGGATGATAAACGTCAAAATATTGCTAAATTCGATGATGTTTAGTACGAAACAAAATGCAAGAAAACTTTCTTAAAATGCAATATTATGCGAAAATCTGAGATATGAAGGCCAAATCACATATCGTGATACTATATGAAATAGTATCGAAATATTGGTAAAAATGAATATATTTACGTAATATCAAACTACATGAAAAACGTGAAAATTCAATATTATTCCAAATTTGAGGATTTTTACGTCAAATCATAGAGCGAGGTTTCGTATTATTTAGATCCAAGAAAAGACATATGACAATGTTGTTTCCAATACAAATAATAAAAATCAATGTGTTTCATTAGAATTACCTAAAATGTTCCTGATTTTCCGTTTATATTACCGAGGAAGATGTACACGTAAAACCGTTCAATTCCAGCTGAAACGTCAATATATGCAATACAAACCGAACTCACCCCCTTTTCAATATCTTACTCAGTATTTTCACGAGAAACATATAGTTGATTGAAAATGAGGTATTTAAGATTAATTTCTAATCATTTACGTGTTTGCATCATTTTTATCGTATATTTAACGTATTAATAACAATAAACTGAAAATTCACAAAAACGTTGAAAAACGGCAAAATATTGCCTAATTCGATTATATTTTGTTTAAATCACAAAAAGGAAAAGGGGATGATAAACGTCAAAATATTGCTAAATTCGATGATGTTTAGTACGAAACAAAATGCAAGAAAACTTGCTTAAAATGCAATATTATGCGAAAATCTGAGATATGAAGGCCAAATCACATATCGTGATACTACATGAAATAGTATCGAAATATTGGTAAAAATGAATATATTTACGTAATATCAAACTACATGAAAAACGTGAAAAAAGTCAATATTATTCCAAATTTGAGGATTTTTACGTCAAATCAAAGAGCGAGGTTTCGTATTATTTAGATCCAAGAAAAGACATATGACAATGTTGTTTCCAATACAAATAATAAAAATCAATGTGTTTTTATTAGAATTAACTAAAATCTTATTGATTTTTCGTTTATATTACCGATGGAAGATGTACACGTAAAACCGTTCAATTCCAGCTGAAACGTCGATATATGCAATAAAAACCGAACTTCTCCGCTTTTCAATATCTTACTCAGTATTTTAACGAGAAACAAATAGTTGATTGAAAATGAGGTATTTAAGATTAATTTCTAATCATTTACGTGTTTGCATCATTTTTATCGTATATTTAATGTATTAATAACAATACACTGAAAATTCACAAAAACGTTGAAAAACGGCAAAATATTGCCTAATTCGATGATATTTTGTTTAAATCACAAAAAGGAAAAGGGGATGATAAACGTCAAAATATTGGTAAATTCGATGACGTTTAGTACGAAACAAAATGCAAGAAAACTTGCTTAAAATGCAATATTATGCGAAAATCTGAGATATGAAGGCCAAATCACATATCGTGATACTACATGAAATAGTATCGAAATATTGGTAAAAATGAATATATTTACGTAATATCAAACTACATGAAAAACGTGAAAAAAGTCAATATTATTCCAAATTTGAGGATTTTAACGTCAAATCATAGAGCGAGGTTTCGTATTATTTAGATCCAAGAAAAGACATGACAATGTTGTTTCCAATACAAATAATAAAAATCAATGTGTTTTCATTAGAATTAACTAAAATGTTCCTGATTTTTTTATTATATTACCGATGGAAGATGTACACGTAAAACCGTTCAATTCCAGCTGAAACGTCGATATATGCAATAAAAACCGAACTTCTCCCCTTTTCAATATCTTACTCAGTATTTTATCGAAAAACAAATAGTTGATTGAAAATGAGGTATTTAAGATTAATTTCTAATCAATTACGTGTTTGCATCATTTTTATCATATATTTAATGTAACAATATTTAATAACAATAAACTGAAAATTCACAAAAACGTTGAAAAACAGCAAAATATTGCCTAATTCGATGATATTTTGTTTAAATCTCATAAAGGAAAAGCGGATGATAAACGTCAAAATACTGCTAAATTCGATGATGGTTAGTACGAAACAAAATGCAAGAAAACTTGCTTAAAATGCAATATTATGCGAAAATCTGAGATATGAAGGCCTAATCACATATTGTGATACTACATGAAATAGTATCGAAATATTGGTAAAAATGAATATATTTTCGTAATATCAAACTACATGAAAAACGTGAAAAAGTCAATATTATTCCAAATTTGAGGATTTTAACGTCGAATCACAGAGCGAGGTTTCGTATTATTTAGATCCAAGAAAAGACATACGACAATGTTGTTTCCAATACAAATAATAAAAATCAATGTGTTTTCATTAGAATTAACTAAAATGTTCCTGATTTTTTGTTTATAAAACCGATGGAAGATGTACACGTAAAACCGTTCAATTCCAGCTGAAACGTCGATATATGCAATAAAAACCGAACTTCTCCCCTTTTCAATATCTTACTCAGTATTTTCACGAGAAACAAATAGTTGATTGAAAATGAGGTATTTAAGATTAATTTCTAATCATTGACGTGTTTACATCATTTTTATCGTATATATAATGTATTAATAACAATAAACTGAAAATTCACAAAAACGTTGAAAAACGGCTAAATATTGCCTAATTCGATGATATTTTGTTTAAATCACAAAAAGGAAAAGGGGATGATAAACGTCAAAATATTGCTAAATTCGATAATGTTTAGTACGAAACAAAATGCAAGAAAACTTGCTTAAAATGCAATATTATGCGAAAATCTGAGATATGAAGGCCAAATCACATATCGTGATACAACATGAAATAGTATCGAAATATTGGTAAAAATGAATATATTTACTTAATATCAAACTACATGAAAAACGTGGAAAAAGTCAATATTATTCCAAATTTGAGGATTTTAACGTCAAATCATAGAGCGAGGTTTCGTATTATTTAGATCCAAGAAAAGACATATGACAATGTTGTTTCCAATACAAATAATAAAAATCAATGTGTTTCATTAGAATTACCTAAAATGTTCCTGATTTTCCGTTTATATTACCGAGGAAGATGTACACGTAAAACCGTTCAATTCCAGCTGAAACGTCGATATATGCAATACAAACCGAACTCACCCCCTTTTAAATATCTTACTCAGTATTTTCACGAGAAACATATAGTTGATTGAAAATGAGGTATTTAAGACTAATTTCTAATCATTTACGTGTTTGCATCATTTTTATCGTATATTTAACGTATTAATAACAATAAACTGAAAATTCACAAAAACGTTGAAAAACGGCTAAATATTGCCTAATTCGATGATATTTTGTTTAAATCACAAAAAGGAAAAGGGGATGATAAACGTCAAAATATTGCTAAATTCGATGATGTTTAGTACGAAACAAAATGCAAGAAAACTTGCTTAAAATGCAATATTATGCGAAAATCTGAGATATGAAGGCCAAATCACATATCGTGATACTACATGAAATAGTATCGAAATATTGGTAAAAATGAATATATTTACGTAATATCAAACTACATGAAAAACGTGAAAAAGTCAATATTATTCCAAATTTGAGGATTTTAACGTCGAATCATAGAGCGAGGTTTCGTATTATTTAGATCCAAGAAAAGACATATGACAATGTTGTTTCCAATACAAATGATAAAAATCAATGTGTTTTCATTAGGATTAACTACAATGTTCCTGATTTTTTGTTTATATTACCGATGGAAGCTATATACGTAAAACCGTTCAATTCCAGCTGAAACGTCGATATATGCAATAACAACCGAACTTCTCCCCTTTTCAATATCTTACTCAGTATTTCAACGAAAAACAAATAGTTGATTGAAAATGAGGTATTTAAGATTAATTTCTAATCAATTACGTGTTTGCATCATTTTTATCGTATATTTAATGTAACAATATTTAATAATAATAAACTGAAAATTCACAAAAACGTTGAAAAACAGCAAAATATTGCCTAATTCGATGATATTTTGTTTAAATCTCATAAAGGAAAAGCGGATGATAAACGTCAAAATACTGCTAAATTCGATGATGGTTAGTACGAAACAAAATGCAAGAAAACTTGCTTAAAATGCAATATTTTGCGAAAATCTGAGATATGAAGGCCTAATCACATATTGTGTTACTACATGAAATAGTATCGAAATATTGGTAAAAATGAATATATTTACGTAATATCAAACTACATGAAAAACGTGAAAAAGTCAATATTATTCCAAATTTGAGGATTTTAACGTCGAATCACAGAGCGAGGTTTCGTATTATTTAGATCCAAGAAAAGACATACGACAATGTTGTTTCCAATACAAATAATAAAAATCAATGTGTTTTCATTAGAATTAACTAAAATGTTCCTGATTTTTTGTTTATAAATCCGATGGAAGATGTACACGTAAAACCGTTCAATTCCAGCTGAAACGTCGATATATGCAATAAAAACCGAACTTCTCCCCTTTTCAATATCTTACTCAGTATTTTCACGAGAAACAAATAGTTGATTGAAAATGAGGTATTTAAGATTAATTTCTAATCATTGACGTGTTTGCATCATTTTTATCGTATATATAATGTATTAATAACAATAAACTGAAAATTCACAAAAACGTTGAAAAACGGCTAAATATTGCCTAATTCGATGATATTTTGTTTAAATCACAAAAAGGAAAAGGGGATGATAAAAATATTGCTAAATTCGATAATGTTTAGTACGAAACAAAATGCAAGAAAACTTGCTTAAAATGCAATATTATGCGAAAATCTGAGATATGAAGGCCAAATCACATATCGTGATACTACATGAAATAGTATCGAAATATTGGTAAAAATGAATATATTTACGTAATATCAAACTACATGAAAAACGTGAAAAAAGTCAATATTATTCCAAATTTGAGGATTTTAACGTCAAATCATAGAGCGAGGTTTCGTATTATTTAGATCCAAGAAAAGACATGACAATGTTGTTTCCAATACAAATAATAAAAATCAATGTGTTTTCATTAGAATTAACTAAAATGTTCCTGATTTTTTTATTATATTACCGATGGAAGATGTACACGTAAAACCGTTCAATTCCAGCTGAAACGTCGATATATGCAATAAAAACCGAACTTCTCCCCTTTTCAATATCTTACTCAGTATTTTATCGAAAAACAAATAGTTGATTGAAAATGAGGTATTTAAGATTAATTTCTAATCAATTACGTGTTTGCATCATTTTTATCATATATTTAATGTAACAATATTTAATAACAATAAACTGAAAATTCACAAAAACGTTGAAAAACAGCAAAATATTGCCTAATTCGATGATATTTTGTTTAAATCTCATAAAGGAAAAGCGGATGATAAACGTCAAAATACTGCTAAATTCGATGATGGTTAGTACGAAACAAAATGCAAGAAAACTTGCTTAAAATGCAATATTATGCGAAAATCTGAGATATGAAGGCCTAATCACATATTGTGATACTACATGAAATAGTATCGAAATATTGGTAAAAATGAATATATTTTCGTAATATCAAACTACATGAAAAACGTGAAAAAGTCAATATTATTCCAAATTTGAGGATTTTAACGTCGAATCACAGAGCGAGGTTTCGTATTATTTAGATCCAAGAAAAGACATACGACAATGTTGTTTCCAATACAAATAATAAAAATCAATGTGTTTTCATTAGAATTAACTAAAATGTTCCTGATTTTTTGTTTATAAAACCGA
Source organism: Procambarus clarkii (assembly GCF_040958095.1). Lineage (NCBI taxonomy): Eukaryota > Metazoa > Arthropoda > Malacostraca > Decapoda > Cambaridae > Procambarus > Procambarus clarkii. The sequence continues at coordinate 37,867,946 of NC_091195.1, forward strand.
TGGAAGATGTACACGTAAAACCGTTCAATTCCAGCTGAAACGTCGATATATGCAATAAAAACCGAACTTCTCCCCTTTTCAATATCTTACTCAGTATTTTCACGAGAAACAAATAGTTGATTGAAAATGAGGTATTTAAGATTAATTTCTAATCATTGACGTGTTTACATCATTTTTATCGTATATATAATGTATTAATAACAATAAACTGAAAATTCACAAAAACGTTGAAAAACGGCTAAATATTGCCTAATTCGATGATATTTTGTTTAAATCACAAAAAGGAAAAGGGGATGATAAACGTCAAAATATTGCTAAATTCGATAATGTTTAGTACGAAACAAAATGCAAGAAAACTTGCTTAAAATGCAATATTATGCGAAAATCTGAGATATGAAGGCCAAATCACATATCGTGATACAACATGAAATAGTATCGAAATATTGGTAAAAATGAATATATTTACTTAATATCAAACTACATGAAAAACGTGGAAAAAGTCAATATTATTCCAAATTTGAGGATTTTAACGTCAAATCATAGAGCGAGGTTTCGTATTATTTAGATCCAAGAAAAGACATATGACAATGTTGTTTCCAATACAAATAATAAAAATCAATGTGTTTCATTAGAATTACCTAAAATGTTCCTGATTTTCCGTTTATATTACCGAGGAAGATGTACACGTAAAACCGTTCAATTCCAGCTGAAACGTCGATATATGCAATACAAACCGAACTCACCCCCTTTTAAATATCTTACTCAGTATTTTCACGAGAAACATATAGTTGATTGAAAATGAGGTATTTAAGACTAATTTCTAATCATTTACGTGTTTGCATCATTTTTATCGTATATTTAACGTATTAATAACAATAAACTGAAAATTCACAAAAACGTTGAAAAACGGCTAAATATTGCCTAATTCGATGATATTTTGTTTAAATCACAAAAAGGAAAAGGGGATGATAAACGTCAAAATATTGCTAAATTCGATGATGTTTAGTACGAAACAAAATGCAAGAAAACTTGCTTAAAATGCAATATTATGCGAAAATCTGAGATATGAAGGCCAAATCACATATCGTGATACTACATGAAATAGTATCGAAATATTGGTAAAAATGAATATATTTACGTAATATCAAACTACATGAAAAACGTGAAAAAGTCAATATTATTCCAAATTTGAGGATTTTAACGTCGAATCATAGAGCGAGGTTTCGTATTATTTAGATCCAAGAAAAGACATATGACAATGTTGTTTCCAATACAAATGATAAAAATCAATGTGTTTTCATTAGGATTAACTACAATGTTCCTGATTTTTTGTTTATATTACCGATGGAAGCTATATACGTAAAACCGTTCAATTCCAGCTGAAACGTCGATATATGCAATAACAACCGAACTTCTCCCCTTTTCAATATCTTACTCAGTATTTCAACGAAAAACAAATAGTTGATTGAAAATGAGGTATTTAAGATTAATTTCTAATCAATTACGTGTTTGCATCATTTTTATCGTATATTTAATGTAACAATATTTAATAATAATAAACTGAAAATTCACAAAAACGTTGAAAAACAGCAAAATATTGCCTAATTCGATGATATTTTGTTTAAATCTCATAAAGGAAAAGCGGATGATAAACGTCAAAATACTGCTAAATTCGATGATGGTTAGTACGAAACAAAATGCAAGAAAACTTGCTTAAAATGCAATATTATGCGAAAATCTGAGATATGAAGGCCTAATCACATATTGTGTTACTACATGAAATAGTATCGAAATATTGGTAAAAATGAATATATTTACGTAATATCAAACTACATGAAAAACGTGAAAAAGTCAATATTATTCCAAATTTGAGGATTTTAACGTCGAATCACAGAGCGAGGTTTCGTATTATTTAGATCCAAGAAAAGACATACGACAATGTTGTTTCCAATACAAATAATAAAAATCAATGTGTTTTCATTAGAATTAACTAAAATGTTACTGATTTTTTGTTTATAAATCCGATGGAAGATGTACACGTAAAACCGTTCAATTCCAGCTGAAACGTCGATATATGCAATAAAAACCGAACTTCTCCCCTTTTCAATATCTTACTCAGTATTTTCACGAGAAACAAATAGTTGATTGAAAATGAGGTATTTAAGATTAATTTCTAATCATTGACGTGTTTGCATCATTTTTATCGTATATATAATGTATTAATAACAATAAACTGAAAATTCACAAAAACGTTGAAAAACGGCTAAATATTGCCTAATTCGATGATATTTTGTTTAAATCACAAAAAGGAAAAGGGGATGATAAAAATATTGCTAAATTCGATAATGTTTAGTACGAAACAAAATGCAAGAAAACTTGCTTAAAATGCAATATTATGCGAAAATCTGAGATATGAAGGCCAAATCACATATCGTGATACTACATGAAATAGTATCGAAATATTGGTAAAAATGAATATATTTACGTAATATCAAACTACATGAAAAACGTGAAAAAAGTCAATATTATTCCAAATTTGAGGATTTTTACGTCAAATCATAGACCGAGGTTTCGTATTATTTAGATCCAAGAAAAGACATATGACAATGTTGTTTCCAATACAAATAATAAAAATCAATGTGTTTTCATTAGAATTAACTAAAATGTTCCTGATTTTTCGTTTATATTACCGATGGAAGATGTACACGTAAAACCGTTCAATTCCAGCTGAAACGTCGATATATGCAATAAAAACCGAACGTCTCCCCTTTTCAATATCTTACTCAGTATTTTAACGAGAAACAAATAGTGATAGAAAATGAGGTATTTAAGATTAATTTCTAATCATTTACGTGTTTGCATCATTTTTATCGTATATTTAATGTATTAATAACAATAAACTGAAAATTCACAAAAACGTTGAAAAACGGCTAAATATTGCCTAATTCGATGATATTTTGTTTAAATCACAAAAAGGAAAAGGGGATGATAAAAATATTGCTAAATTCGATAATGTTTAGTACGAAACAAAATGCAAGAAAACTTGCTTAAAATGCAATATTATGCGAAAATCTGAGATATGAAGGCCAAATCACATATCGTGATACTACATGAAATAGTATCGAAATATTGGTAAAAATGAATATATTTACGTAATATCAAACTACATGCAAAACGTGAAAAAAGTCAATATTATTCCAAATTTGAGGATTTTTACGTCAAATCATAGACCGAGGTTTCGTATTATTTAGATCCAAGAAAAGACATATGACAATGTTGTTTCCAATACAAATAATAAAAATCAATGTGTTTTCATTAGAATTAACTAAAATGTTCCTGATTTTTCGTTTATATTACCGATGGAAGATGTACACGTAAAACCGTTCAATTCCAGCTGAAACGTCGATATATGCAATAAAAACCGAACGTCTCCCCTTTTCAATATCTTACTCAGTATTTTAACGAGAAACAAATAGTGATAGAAAATGAGGTATTTAAGATTAATTTCTAATCATTTACGTGTTTGCATCATTTTTATCGTATATTTAATGTATTAATAACAATACACTGAAATTTCACAAAAACGTTGAAAAACGGCAAAATATTGCCTAATTCGATGATATTTTGTTTAAATCACAAAAAGGAAAAGGGGATGATAAACGTCAAAATATTGGTAAATTTGATGATGTTTAGTACGAAACAAAATGCAAGAAAACTTGCTTAAAAAGCAATATTATGCGAAAATCTGAGATATGACGGCCAAATCACATATCGTGATACTACATGAAATAGTATCGAAATATTGGTAAAAATGAATATATTTACGTAATATCAAACTACATGAAAAACGTGAAAAAAGTCAATATTATTCCAAATTTGAGGATTTTAACGTCAAATCATAGAGCGAGGTTTCGTATTATTTAGATCCAAGAAAAGACATATGACAATGTTGTTTCCAATACAAATAATAAAAATCAATGTGTTTTCATTAGAATTAACTAAAATGTTCCTGATTTTTTTATTATATTACCGATGGAAGATGTACACGTAAAACCGTTCAATTCCAGCTGAAACGTCGATATATGCAATAAAAACCGAACTTCTCCCCTTTTCAATATCTTACTCAGTATTTTAACGAAAAACAAATAGTTGATTGAAAATGAGGTATTTAAGATTAATTTCTAATCAATTACGTGTTTGCATCATTTTTATCGTATATTTAATGTAACAATATTTAATAACAATAAACTGAAAATTCACAAAAACGTTGAAAAACAGCAAAATATTGCCTAATTTGATGATATTTTGTTTAAATCTCATAAAGGAAAAGCGGATGATAAACGTCAAAATACTGCTAAATTCGAATTCGATGATGTTTTTCAACGTTTTTGTGAATTTTCAGTTAATTGTTATTAAATATTGTTACATTAAATATACGATAAAAATGATGCAAACACGTAATTGATTAGAAATTAATCTTAAATACCTCATTTTCAATCAACTAACGAAAAACAAATAGTTGATTGAAAATGAGGTATTTAAGATTAATTTCTAATCAATTACGTGTTTGCATCATTTTTATCGTATATTTAATGTAACAATATTTAATAACAATAAACTGAAAATTCACAAAAACGTTGAAAAACAGCAAAATATTGCCTAATTCGATGATATTTTGTTTAAATCTCATAAAGGAAAAGCGGATGATAAACGTCAAAATACTGCTAAATTCGATGAAAGTTAGTACGAAACAAAATGCAAGAAAACTTGCTTAAAATGCAATATAATGCTAAAATCTGAGATATGAAGGCCTAATCACATATTGTGATACTACATGAAATAGTATCGAAATATTGGTAAAAATGAATATATTTACGTAATATCAAACTACATGAAAAACGTGAAAAAGTCAATATTATTCCAAATTTGAGGATTTTAACGTCGAATCATAGAGCGAGGTTTCGTATTATTTAGATCCAAGAAAAGACATACGACAATGTTGTTTCCAATACAAATAATAAAAATCAATGTGTTTTCATTAGAATTAACTAAAATGTTCCTGATTTTTTGTTTATATTACCGATGGAAGATGTACACGTAAAACCGTTCAATTCCAGCTGAAACGTCGATATATGCAATAAAAACCGAACTTCTCCCCTTTTAAATATCTTACTCAGTATTTTCCCGAGAAACAAATAGTTGATTGAAAATGAGGTATTTAAGATTAATTTCTAATCATTGACGTGTTTGCATCATTTTTATCGTATATATAATGTATTAATAACAATAAACTAAAAATTCACAAAAACGTTGAAAAACGGCTAAATATTGCCTAATTCGATGATATTTTGTTTAAATCACAAAAAGGAAAAGGGGATGATAAACGTCAAAATATTGCTAAATTCGATGATGTTTAGTACGAAACAAAATGCAAGAAAACTTTCTTAAAATGCAATATTATGCGAAAATCTGAGATATGAAGGCCAAATCACATATCGTGTTACAACATGAAATAGTATCGAAATATTGGTAAAAATGAATATATATACTTAATATCAAACTACATGAAAAACGTGGAAAAAGTCAATATTATTCCAAATTTGAGGATTTTAACGTCAAATCATAGAGCGAGGTTTCGTATTATTTAGATCCAAGAAAAGACATATGACAATGTTGTTTCCAATACAAATAATAAAAATCAATGTGTTTCATTAGAATTACCTAAAATGTTCCTGATTTTCCGTTTATATTACCGAGGAAGATGTACACGTAAAACCGTTCAATTCCAGCTGAAACGTCGATATATGCAATACAAACCGAACTCACCCCCTTTTCAATATCTTACTCAGTATTTTCACGAGAAACATATAGTTGATTGAAAATGAGGTATTTAAGATTAATTTCTAATCATTTACGTGTTTGCATCATTTTTATCGTATATTTAACGTATTAATAACAATAAACTGAAAATTCACAAAAACGTTGAAAAACGGCTAAATATTGCCTTATTCGATGATATTTTGTTTAAATCACAAAAAGGAAAAGGGGATGATAAACGTCAAAATATTGCTAAATTCGATGATGTTTAGTACGAAACAAAATGCAAGAAAACTTGCTTAAAATGCAATATTATGCGAAAATCTGAGATATGAAGGCCAAATCACATATCGTGATACTACATGAAATAGTATCGAAATATTGGTAAAAATGAATATATTTACGTAATATCAAACTACATGAAAAACGTGAAAAAAGTCAATATTATTCCAAATTTGAGGATTTTTACGTCAAATCATAGACCGAGGTTTCGTATTATTTAGATCCAAGAAAAGACATATGACAATGTTGTTTCCAATACAAATAATAAAAATCAATGTGTTTTCATTAGAATTAACTAAAATGTTCCTGATTTTTCGTTTATATTACCGATGGAAGATGTACACGTAAAACCGTTCAATTCCAGCTGAAACGTCGATATATGCAATAAAAACCGAACGTCTCCCCTTTTCAATATCTTACTCAGTATTTTAACGAGAAACAAATAGTGATAGAAAATGAGGTATTTAAGATTAATTTCTAATCATTTACGTGTTTGCATCATTTTTATCGTATATTTAATGTATTAATAACAATACACTGAAAATTCACAAAAACGTTGAAAAACGGCAAAATATTGCCTAATTCGATGATGTTTTGTTTAAATCACAAAAAGGAAAAGGGGATGATAAACGTCAAAATATTGGTAAATTTGATGATGTTTAGTACGAAACAAAATGCAAGAAAACTTGCTTAAAAAGCAATATTATGCGATAATCTGAGATATGAAGGCCAAATCACATATCGTGATACTACATGAAATAGTATCGAAATATTGGTAAAAATGAATATATTTACGTAATATCAAACTACATGAAAAACGTGAAAAAAGTCAATATTATTCCAAATTTGAGGATTTTAACGTCAAATCATAGAGCGAGGTTTCGTATTATTTAGATCCAAGAAAAGACATATGACAATGTTGTTTCCAATACAAATAATAAAAATCAATGTGTTTTCATTAGAATTAACTAAAATGTTCCTGATTTTTTTATTATATTACCGATGGAAGATGTACACGTAAAACCGTTCAATTCCAGCTGAAACGTCGACATATGCAATAAAAACCGAACTTCTCCCCTTTTCAATATCTTACTCAGTATTTTAACGAAAAACAAATAGTTGATTGAAAATGAGGTATTTAAGATTAATTTCTAATCAATTACGTGTTTGCATCATTTTTATCGTATATTTAATGTAACAATATTTAATAACAATAAACTGAAAATTCACAAAAACGTTGAAAAACAGCAAAATATTGCCTAATTTGATGATATTTTGTTTAAATCTCATAAAGGAAAAGCGGATGATAAACGTCAAAATACTGCTAAATTCGAATTCGATGATGTTTTTCAACGTTTTTGTGAATTTTCAGTTTATTGTTATTAAATATTGTTACATTAAATATACGATAAAAATGATGCAAACACGTAATTGATTAGAAATTAATCTTAAATACCTCATTTTCAATCAACTAACGAAAAACAAATAGTTGATTGAAAATGAGGTATTTAAGATTAATTTCTAATCATTTACGTGTTTGCATCATTTTTATCGTATATTTAATGTATTAATAACAATACACTGAAAATTCACAAAAACGTTGAAAAACGGCAAAATATTGCCTAATTCAATGATATTTTGTTTAAATCACAAAAAGGAAAAGGGGATGATAAACGTCAAAATATTGGTAAATTCGATGATGTTTAGTACGAAACAAAATGCAAGAAAACTTGCTTAAAATGCAATATTATGCGAAAATCTGAGATATGAAGGCCAAATCACATATCGTGATACTACATGAAATAGTATCGAAATATTGGTAAAAATGAATATATTTACGTAATATCAAACTACATGAAAAACGTGAAAAAAGTCAATATTATTCCAAATTTGAGGATTTTAACGTCAAATCATAGAGCGAGGTTTCGTATTATTGAGATCCAAGAAAAGACATATGACAATGTTGTTTCCAATACAAATAATAAAAATCAATGTGTTTTCATTAGAATTAACTAAAATGTTCCTGATTTTTTGTTTATATTACCGATGGAAGATGTACACGTAAAACCGTTCAATTCCAGCTGAAACGTCGATATATGCAATAAAAACCGAACTTCTCCCCTTTTAAATATCTTACTCAGTATTTTCCCGAGAAACAAATAGTTGATTGAAAATGAGGTATTTAAGATTAATTTCTAATCATTGACGTGTTTGCATCATTTTTATCGTATATATAATGTATTAATAACAATAAACTAAAAATTCACAAAAACGTTGAAAAACGGCTAAATATTGCCTAATTCGATGATATTTTGTTTAAATCACAAAAAGGAAAAGGGGATGATAAACGTCAAAATATTGCTAAATTCGATGATGTTTAGTACGAAACAAAATGCAAGAAAACTTTCTTAAAATGCAATATTATGCGAAAATCTGAGATATGAAGGCCAAATCACATATCGTGTTACAACATGAAATAGTATCGAAATATTGGTAAAAATGAATATATATACGTAATATCAAACTACATGAAAAACGTGGAAAAAGTCAATATTATTCCAAATTTGAGGATTTTAACGTCAAATCATAGAGCGAGGTTTCGTATTATTTAGATCCAAGAAAAGACATATGACAATGTTGTTTCCAATACAAATAATAAAAATCAATGTGTTTCATTAGAATTACCTAAAATGTTCCTGATTTTCCGTTTATATTACCGAGGAAGATGTACACGTAAAACCGTTCAATTCCAGCTGAAACGTCGATATATGCAATACAAACCGAACTCACCCCCTTTTCAATATCTTACTCAGTATTTTCACGAGAAACATATAGTTGATTGAAAATGAGGTATTTAAGATTAATTTCTAATCATTTACGTGTTTGCATCATTTTTATCGTATATTTAACGTATTAATAACAATAAACTGAAAATTCACAAAAACGTTGAAAAACGGCTAAATATTGCCTAATTCGATGATATTTTGTTTAAATCACAAAAAGGAAAAGGGGATGATAAACGTCAAAATATTGCTAAATTCGATGATGTTTAGTACGAAACAAAAATGCAAGAAAACTTGCTTAAAATGCAATATTATGCGGAAATCTGAGATATGAAGGCCAAATCACATATCGTGATACTACATGAAATAATATCGAAATATTGGTAAAAATTAATTTATTTACGTAATATAAAACTACATGAAAAACGTGAAAAAGTCACTATTATACCAAATTTGAGGATTTTATCTTCGAATCATAAAGCTTGGTTTCGTATTATTTAGATCCAACAAAAGACATATGACAATGTTGTTTCCAATCCAAATGATAAAAATCAATTTGTTTTCATTAGAATTAACTAAAATGTTCCTGATTTTCCGTTTATATTACCGATGTACACGTAAAACCGCTCTATTCCGGCTGAAACGTCGATATATGCAATAAAAACAGAACTTCTGCCCTTTTCAATATCTTACTCAGTATTTCAACGAGAAACAAATAGATGATTGAAAATGAAGTATTTATGGCTATTATCTAATGAATTATGTGTTTGTATCATTTTTATCGTATATATAATGAATTATCAACAATAAACTGGAAATTCACAAAAACGTGTAAAAACAGCAAAATATTGCCTAATTCGATGATATTTTGTTTAACTCACATAGAGGAAAAGGGGATGATAAACGTCAAAATATTGCTAAATTCGATGATGTTTAGTACGAAAGAAAAATGCAAGAAAACTTGCTTAAAATGCAATATTATGCGAAAATCTGAGATATGAAGGCCAAATCACATATCGTGATACTACATTAAATAGTTTCGAAATATTGGTAAAAATGAATATATTTACGTAATATCAAACTACATGAAAACGTGAAAAAATCACTATTATTCCAAATTTGTGGATTTTAACTTCGAATCATAGAGAGAGGTTTCGTATTATTTAGATCAAACAAAAGACATATGACAATGTTGTTTCCAATACAAATGATAAAAATCAATTTGTTTTCTTTAGAATTAACTAAAATGTTCCTGATTTTCCGTTTATATTACCGATGGAATATGTACACGTAAAATCTCTCTATTCCGGCTGAAACGTCGATATATGCAATAAAAACCGAACTTCTCCCCTTTTCAATATCTTACTCAGTATTTTAACGAGAAACAAATAGATGATTGAAAATGAAGTATTTAAGGTTATTATCTAATCAATTATGTGTTTGTATCATTTTTATCGTATATATAATGAAATAATAACAATAAACTGGAAATTTACAAAACGTGGAAAAACTGCAAAATATTGCCTAATCCGATGATATTTTGTTTATATCACATAAAGGAAAAAGGAGATGAAAAACGTCAAAATATTACTAAATTCAATGATTTTTAGTACGAAACAAAATGCAAGAAAACTTGCTTAAAATGCAATATTATGCGATATTCTGAGATTTGAAGGCCAATTCACATATCGTGATACGACATGAAATAGTATCGAAATATTGGTAAAAATTAATTTATTTACGTAATATAAAACTACATGAAAAACGTGAAAAAGTCACTATTATACCAAATTTGAGGATTTTAACTTCGAATCATAAAGCTTGGTTTCGTATTATTTAGATCCAACAAAAGACATATGACAATGTTGTTTCCAATCCAAATGATAAAAATCAATTTGTTTTCATTAGAATTAACTAAAATGTTCCTGATTTTCCGTTTATATTACCGATGGAAGATGTACACGTAAAACCGCTCTATTCCGGCTGAAACGTCGATATATGCAATAAAAACAGAACTTCTGCCCTTTTCAATATCTTACTCAGTATTTCAACGAGAAACAAATAGATGATTGAAAATTAAGTATTTATGGCTATTATCTAATGAATTATGTGTTTGTATCATTTTTATCGTATATATAATGAATTATCAACAATAAACTGGAAATTTACAAAAACGTGTAAAAACAGCAAAATATTGCCTAATTCGATGATATTTTGTTTAACTCACATAGAGGAAAAGGGGATGATAAACGTCAAAATATTGCTAAATTCGATGATGTTTAGTACGAAACAAAAATGCAAGAAAACTTGCTTAAAATGCAATATTATGCGGAAATCTGAGATATGAAGGCCAAATCACATATCGTGATACTACATGAAATAGTATCGAAATATTGGTAAAAATTAATTTATTTACGTAATATAAAACTACATGAAAAACGTGAAAAAGTCACTATTATACCAAATTTGAGGATTTATCTTCGAATCATAAAGCTTGGTTTCGTATTATTTAGATCCAACAAAAGACATATGACAATGTTGTTTCCAATCCAAATGATAAAAATCAATTTGTTTTCATTAGAATTAACTAAAATGTTCCTGATTTTCCGTTTATATTACCGATGGAAGATGTACACGTAAAACCGCTCTATTCCGGCTGAAACGTCGATATATGCAATAAAAACAGAACTTCTGCCCTTTTCAATATCTTACTCAGTATTTCAACGAGAAACAAATAGATGATTGAAAATGAAGTATTTATGGCTATTATCTAATGAATTATGTGTTTGTATCATTTTTATCGTATATATAATGAATTATCAACAATAAACTGGAAATTCACAAAAACGTGTAAAAACAGCAAAATATTGCCTAATTCGATGATATTTTGTTTAACTCACATAGAGGAAAAGGGGATAATAAACGTCAAAATATTGCTAAATTCGATGATGTTTAGTACGAAAGAAAAATGCAAGAAAACTTGCTTAAAATGCAATATTATGCGAAAATCTGAGATATGAAGGCCAAATCACATATCGTGATACTACATGAAATAGAATCGAAATATTGGTAAAAATGAATATATTTACGTAATATCAAACTACATGAAAACGTGAAAAAATCACTATTATTCCAAATTTGTGGATTTTAACTTCGAATCATAGAGAGAGGTTTCGTATTATTTAGATCAAACAAAAGACATATGACAATGTTGTTTCCAATACAAATGATAAAAATCAATTTGTTTTCTTTAGAATTAACTAAAATGTTCCTGATTTTCCGTTTATATTACCGATGGAAGATGTACACGTAAAATCTCTCTATTCCGGCTGAAACGTCGATATATGCAATAAAAACCGAACTTCTCCCCTTTTCAATATCTTACTCAGTATTTTAACGAGAAACAAATAGATGATTGAAAATGAAGTATTTAAGGTTATTATCTAATCAATTATGTGTTTGTATCATTTTTATCGTATATTTAATGAAATAATAACAATAAACTGGAAATTTACAAAACGTGGAAAAACTGCAAAATATTGCCTAATCCGATGATATTTTGTTTATATCACATAAAGGAAAAAGGAGATGAAAAACGTCAAAATATTACTAAATTCAATGATTTTTAGTACGAAACAAAATGCAAGAAAACTTGCTTAAAATGCAATATTATGCGATATTCTGAGATTTGAAGGCCAATTCACATATCGTGATACTACATGAAATAGTATCGAAATATTGGTAAAAATTAATTTATTTACGTAATATAAAACTACATGAAAAACGTGAAAAAGTCACTATTATACCAAATTTGAGGATTTTAATATCGAATCATAAAGCTTGGTTTCGTATTATTTAGATCCAACAAAAGACATATGACAATGTTGTTTCCAATCCAAATGATAAAAATCAATTTGTTTTCATTAGAATTAACTAAAATGTTCCTGATTTTCCGTTTATATTACCGATGGAAGATGTACACGTTAAACCGCTCTATTCCGGCTGAAACGTCGATATATGCAATAAAAACAGAACTTCTGCCCTTTTCAATATCTTACTCAGTATTTCAACGAGAAACAAATAGATGATTGAAAATGAAGTATTTATGGCTATTATCTAATGAATTATGTGTTTGTATCATTTTTATCGTATATATAATGAATTATCAACAATAAACTGGAAATTCACAAAAACGTGTAAAAACAGCAAAATATTGCCTAATTCGATGATATTTTGTTTAACTCACATAGAGGAAAAGGGGATGATAAACGTCAAAATATTGCTAAATTCGATGACGAAAGAAAAATGCAAGAAAACTTGGTTAAAATGCAATATTATGCGATATTCTGAGATTTGAAGGCCAAATCACATATCGTGATACTACATGAAATAGTATCGAATTGTTGGAAAAAAATGAATATATTTACGTAATATCAAACTACCTGAAAACGTGAAAAAATCACTATTATTCCAAATTTGTGGATTTTAACTTCGAATCATAAAGCGAGGTTTCGTATTATTTAGATCCAAAAAAAGACAAATGACAATGTTGTTTCCAATACAAATGATAAAAATCAATGTGTTTTCATTAGAATTAACTAAAATGTTCCTGATTTTCCGTTTATATTACCGATGGAAGATGTACACGTAAAATCGCTCTATTCCGGCTGAAACGTCGATATATGCAATAAAAACCGAACTTCTCCCCTTTTCAATATCTTACTCAGTATTTTAACGAGAAACAAATAGATAATTGAAAATGAAGTATTTAAGGTTATTATCTAATCAATTATGTGTTTTTATCATTTTTATCGTATATTTAATGAATTAATAACAATAAACTGGAAATTTACAAAACGTGGAAAAACTGCAAAATATTGCCTAATTCGATGATATTTTGTTTATATCACATAAAGGAAAAAGGAGATGATAAACGTCAAAATATTGCTAAATTCGATGATTTTTAGTACGAAACAAAATGCAAGAAAACTTAGTTAAAATGCAATATTATGCGATATTCTGAGATTTGAAGGCCAAATCACATATCGTGATACTACATGAAATAGTATCGAATTGTTGGTAAAAATGAATATATTTACGTAATATCAAACTACCTGAAAACGTGAAAAAATCACTATTATTCCAAATTTGTGGATTTTAACTTCGAATCATAAAGCGAGGTTTCGTATTATTTTGATCCAAAAAAAGACATATGACAATGTTGTTTCCAATACAAATGATAAAAATCAATGTGTTTTCATTAGAATTAACTAAAATGTTCCTGATTTTCCGTTTATATTACCGATGGAAGATGTACACGTAAAATCGCTCTATTCCGGCTGAAACGTCGATAAATGCAATAAAAACCGAACTTCTCCCCTTTTCAATATCTTACTCAGTATTTTAACGAGAAACAAATAGATAATTGAAAATGAAGTATTTAAGGTTATTATCTAATCAATTATGTGTTTGTATCATTTTTATCGTATATTTAATGAATTATTAACAATAAACTGGAAATTTACAAAACGTGGAAAAACTGCAAAATATTGCCTAATTCGACGATATTTTGTTTATATCACATAAAGGAAAAAGGAGATGATAAACGTCAAAATATTGCTAAATTCGATGATTTTTAGTACGGAACAAAATGCAAGAAAACTTGCTTAAAATGCAATATTATGCGATATTCTGAGATTTGAAGGCCAATTCACATATCGTGATACTACATGAAATAGTATCGAAATATTGGTAAAAATTAATTTATTTACGTAATATAAAACTACATGAAAAACGTGAAAAAGTCATTATTATACCAAATTTGAGGATTTTAACTTCGAATCATAAAGCTTGGTTTCGTATTATTTAGATCCAACAAAAGACATATGACAATGTTGTTTCCAATCCAAATGATAAAAATCAATTTGTTTTCATTAGAATTAACTAAAATGTTCCTGATTTTCCGTTTATATTACCGATGGAAGATGTACACGTAAAACCGCTCTATTCCGGCTGAAACGTCGATATATGCAATAAAAACAGAACTTCTGCCCTTTTCAATATCTTACTCAGTATTTCAACGAGAAACAAATAGATGATTGAAAATGAAGTATTTATGGCTATTATCTAATGAATTATGTGTTTGTATCATTTTTATCGTATATATAATGAATTATCAACAATAAACTGGAAATTCACAAAAACGTGTAAAAACAGCAAAATATTGCCTAATTCGATGATATTTTGTTTAACTCACATAGAGGAAAAGGGGATGATAAACGTCAAAATATTGCTAAATTCGATGATGTTTAGTACAATGTTGTTTCCAATACAAATGATAAAAATCAATTTGTTTTTTTTAGAATTAACTAAAATGTTCCTGATTTTCCGTTTATATTACCGATGGAAAATGTACACGTAAAACCGCTATATTCCGGCTGAAACGTCGATATATGCAATAAGAACCGAACTTCTCACCTTTTTAATATCTTACTCAGTATTTCAACGAGAAACAAATAGATAATTGAAGATGAAGTATTTAAGTTTATTATCTAATCAATTACGTGTTTGTATCATATTTATCGTATATTATATGAAT
This sequence comes from Procambarus clarkii, assembly GCF_040958095.1. Taxonomy (NCBI): domain Eukaryota; kingdom Metazoa; phylum Arthropoda; class Malacostraca; order Decapoda; family Cambaridae; genus Procambarus; species Procambarus clarkii. The sequence goes on from NC_091195.1 coordinate 37,883,426, forward strand.
TAATACCATTAAACTGAAAATTCGCAAAAACGTGCAAAAACGGCAAAATATTGCCAAATTCGATGATATTTTGTTTAAATCATATAGAGGAAAAGGGGATGATAAACGTCAAAATATTGCTAAATTCGATGATGTTTAGTACGAAACAAAAATGCAAGAAAACTTGCTTAAAATGCAATATTATGCGGAAATCTGAGATATGAAGGCCAAATCACATATCGTGATACTACATGAAATAGTATCGAAATATTGGTAAAAATTAATTTATTTACGTAATATAAAACTACATGAAAAACGTGAAAAAGTCACTATTATACCAAATTTGAGGATTTTAACTTCGAATCATAAAGCTTGGTTTCGTATTATTTAGATCCAACAAAAGACATATGACAATGTTGTTTCCAATCCAAATGATAAAAATCAATTTGTTTTCATTAGAATTAACTAAAAGTTCCTGATTTTCCGTTTATATTACCGATGGAAGATGTTCACGTAAAACCGCTCTATTCCGGCTGAAACGTCGATATATGCAATAAAAACAGAACTTCTGCCCTTTTCAATATCTTACTCAGTATTTCAACGAGAAACAAATAGATGATTGAAAATGAAGTATTTATGGCTATTATCTAATGAATTATGTGTTTGTATCATTTTTATCGTATATATAATGAATTATCAACAATAAACTGGAAATTCACAAAAACGTGTAAAAACAGCAAAATATTGCCTAATTCGATGATATTTTGTTTAACTCACATAGAGGAAAAGGGGATGATAAACGTCAAAATATTGCTAAATTCGATGATGTTTAGTACGAAAGAAAAATGCAAGAAAACTTGCTTAAAATGCAATATTATGCGAAAATCTGAGATATGAAGGCCAAATCACATATCGTGATACTACATGAAATAGTATCGAAATATTGGTAAAAATGAATATATTTACGTAATATCAAACTACATGAAAACGTGAAAAATCACTATTATTCCAAATTTGTGGATTTTAACTTCGAATCATAGAGAGAGGTTTCGTATTATTTAGATCAGACAAAAGACATATGACAATGTTGTTTCCAATACAAATGATAAAAATCAATTTGTTTTCTTTAGAATTAACTAAAATGTTCCTGATTTTCCGTTTATATTACCGATGGAAGATGTACACGTAAAATCTCTCTATTCCGGCTGAAACGTCGATATATGCAATAAAAACCGAACTTCTCCCCTTTTCAATATCTTACTCAGTATTTTAACGAGAAACAAATAGATGATTGAAAATGAAGTATTTAAGGTTATTATCTAATCAATTATGTGTTTGTATCATTTTTATCGTATATTTAATGAAATAATAACAATAAACTGGAAATTTACAAAACGTGGAAAAACTGCAAAATATTGCCTAATCCGATGATATTTTGTTTATATCACATAAAGGAAAAAGGAGATGAAAAACGTCAAAATATTACTAAATTCAATGATTTTTAGTACGAAACAAAATGCAAGAAAACTTGCTTAAAATGCAATATTATGCGATATTCTGAGATTTGAAGGCCAATTCACATATCGTGATACTACATGAAATAGTATCGAAATATTGGTAAAAATTAATTTATTTACGTAATATAAAACTACATGAAAAACGTGAAAAAGTCACTATTATACCAAATTTGAGGATTTTAACTTCGAATCATAAAGCTTGGTTTCGAATTATTTAGATCCAACAAAAGACATATGGCAATGTTGTTTCCAATCCAAATGATAAAAATCAATTTGTTTTCATTAGAATTAACTAAAATGTTCCTGATTTTCCGTTTATATTACCGATGGAAGATGTACACGTAAAACCGCTCTATTCCGGCTGAAACGTCGATATATGCAATAAAAACAGAACTTCTGCCCTTTTCAATATCTTACTCAGTATTTCAACGAGAAACAAATAGATGATTGAAAATGAAGTATTTATGGCTATTATCTAATGAATTATGTCTTTGTATCATTTTTATCGTATATATAATGAATTATCAACAATAAACTGGAAATTCACAAAAACGTGTAAAAACAGCAAAATATTGCCTAATTCGATGATATTTTGTTTAACTCACATAGAGGAAAAGGGGATGATAAACGTCAAAATATTGCTAAATTCGATGACGAAAGAAAAATGCAAGAAAACTTGGTTAAAATGCAATATTATGCGATATTCTGAGATTTGAAGGCCAAATCACATATCGTGATACTACATGAAATAGTATCGAATTGTTGGAAAAAATGAATATATTTACGTAAAAACAAACTACCTGAAAACGTGAAAAAATCACTATTATTCCAAATTTGTGGATTTTAACTTCGAATCATAAAGCGAGGTTTCGTATTATTTAGATCCAAAAAAAGACATATGACAATGTTGTTTCCAATACAAATGATAAAAATCAATGTGTTTTCATTAGAATTAACTAAAATGTTCCTGATTTTCCGTTTATATTACCGATGGAAGATGTACACGTAAAACCGCTCTATTCCGGCTGAAACGTCGATATATGCAATAAAAACAGAACTTCTGCCCTTTTCAATATCTTACTCAGTATTTCAACGAGAAACAAATAGATGATTGAAAATGAAGTATTTATGGCTATTATCTAATGAATTATGTGTTTGTATCATTTTTATCGTATATATAATGAATTATCAACAATAAACTGGAAATTCACAAAAACGTGTAAAAACAGCAAAATATTGCCTAATTCGATGATATTTTGTTTAACTCACATAGAGGAAAAGGGGATGATAAACGTCAAAATATTGCTAAATTCGATGATGTTTAGTACAATGTTGTTTCCAATACAAATGATAAAAATCAATTTGTTTTTTTTAGAATTAACTAAAATGTTCCTGATTTTCCGTTTATATTACCGATGGAAAATGTACACGTAAAACCGCTATATTCCGGCTGAAACGTCGATATATGCAATAAGAACCGAACTTCTCACCTTTTTAATATCTTACTCAGTATTTCAACGAGAAACAAATAGATAATTGAAGATGAAGTATTTAAGTTTATTATCTAATCAATTACGTGTTTGTATCATATTTATCGTATATTATATGAATTAATACCATTAAACTGAAAATTCGCAAAAACGTGCAAAAACGGCAAAATATTGCCAAATTCGATGATATTTTGTTTAAATCATATAGAGGAAAAGGGGATGATAAACGTCAAAATATTGCTAAATTCGATGATGTTTAGTACGAAACAAAAATGCAAGAAAACTTGCTTAAAATGCAATATTATGCGGAAATCTGAGATATGAAGGCCAAATCACATATCGTGATACTACATGAAATAGTATCGAAATATTGGTAAAAATTAATTTATTTACGTAATATAAAACTACATGAAAAACGTGAAAAAGTCACTATTATACCAAATTTGAGGATTTTAACTTCGAATCATAAAGCTTGGTTTCGTATTATTTAGATCCAACAAAAGACATATGACAATGTTGTTTCCAATCCAAATGATAAAAATCAATTTGTTTTCATTAGAATTAACTAAAATGTTCCTGATTTTCCGTTTATATTACCGATGGAAGATGTACACGTAAAACCGCTCTATTCCGGCTGAAACGTCGATATATGCAATAAAAACAGAACTTCTGCCCTTTTCAATATCTTACTCAGTATTTCAACGAGAAACAAATAGATGATTGAAAATGAAGTATTTATGGCTATTATCTAATGAATTATGTGTTTGTATCATTTTTATCGTATATATAATGAATTATCAACAATAAACTGGAAATTCACAAAAACGTGTAAAAACAGCAAAATATTGCCTAATTCGATGATATTTTGTTTAACTCACATAGAGGAAAAGGGGATGATAAACGTCAAAATATTGCTAAATTCGATGATGTTTAGTACGAAAGAAAAATGCAAGAAAACTTGCTTAAAATGCAATATTATGCGAAAATCTGAGATATGAAGGCCAAATCACATATCGTGATACTACATGAAATAGTATCGAAATATTGGTAAAAATGAATATATATACGTAATATCAAACTACATGAAAACGTGAAAAAATCACTATTATTCCAAATTTGTGGATTTTAACTTCGAATCATAGAGAGAGGTTTCGTATTATTTAGATCAAACAAAAGACATATGACAATGTTGTTTCCAATACAAATGATAAAAATCAATTTGTTTTCTTTAGAATTAACTAAAATGTTCCTGATTTTCCGTTTATATTACCGATGGAAGATGTACACGTAAAATCTCTCTATTCCGGCTGAAACGTCGATATATGCAATAAAAACCGAACTTCTCCCCTTTTCAATATCTTACTCAGTATTTCAACGAGAAACAAATAGATGATTGAAAATGAAGTATTTAAGGTTATTATCTAATCAATTATGTGTTTGTATCAGTTTTATCGTATATTTAATGAAATAATACCAATAAACTGGAAATTTACAAAACGTGGAAAAACTGCAAAATATTGCCTAATCCGATGATATTTTGTTTATATCACATAAAGGAAAAAGGAGATGAAAAACGTCAAAATATTACTAAATTCAATGATTTTTAGTACGAAACAAAATGCAAGAAAACTTGCTTAAAATGCAATATTATGCGATATTCTGAGATTTGAAGGCCAATTCACATATCGTGATACTACATGAAATAGTATCGAAATATTGGTAAAAATTAATTTATTTACGTAATATAAAACTACATGAAAAACGTGAAAAAGTCACTATTATACCAAATTTGAGGATTTTAACTTCGAATCATAAAGCTTGGTTTCGTATTATTTAGATCCAACAAAAGACATATGACAATGTTGTTTCCAATCCAAATGATAAAAATCAATTTGTTTTCATTAGAATTAACTAAAATGTTCCTGATTTTCCGTTTATATTACCGATGGAAGATGTACACGTAAAACCGCTCTATTCCGGCTGAAACGTCGATATATGCAATAAAAACAGAACTTCTGCCCTTTTCAATATCTTACTCAGTATTTCAACGAGAAACAAATAGATGATTGAAAATTAAGTATTTATGGCTATTATCTAATGAATTATGTGTTTGTATCATTTTTATCGTATATATAATGAATTATCAACAATAAACTGGAAATTCACAAAAACGTGTAAAAACAGCAAAATATTGCCTAATTCGATGATATTTTGTTTAACTCACATAGAGGAACAGGGGATGATAAACGTCAAAATATTGCTAAATTCGATGATGTTTAGTACGAAAGAAAAATGCAAGAAAACTTGCTTAAAATGCAATATTATGCGAAAATCTGAGATATGAAGGCCAAATCACATATCGTGATACTACATGAAATAGTATCGAAATATTGGTAAAAATGAATATATTTACGTAATATCAAACTACATGAAAACGTGAAAAAATCACTATTATTCCAAATTTGTGGATTTTAACTTCGAATCATAGAGAGAGGTTTCGTATTATTTAGATCAGACAAAAGACATATGACAATGTTGTTTCCAATACAAATGATAAAAATCAATTTGTTTTCTTTAGAATTAACTAAAATGTTCCTGATTTTCCGTTTATATTACCGATGGAAGATGTACACGTAAAATCTCTCTATTCCGGCTGAAACGTCGATATATGCAATAAAAACCGAACTTCTCCCCTTTTCAATATCTTACTCAGTATTTTAACGAGAAACAAATAGATGATTGAAAATGAAGTATTTAAGGTTATTATCTAATCAATTATGTGTTTGTATCATTTTTATCGTATATTTAATGAAATAATAACAATAAACTGGAAATTTACAAAACGTGGAAAAACTGCAAAATATTGCCTAATCCGATGATATTTTGTTTATATCACATAAAGGAAAAAGGAGATGAAAAACGTCAAAATATTACTAAATTCAATGATTTTTAGTACGAAACAAAATGCAAGAAAACTTGCTTAAAATGCAATATTATGCGATATTCTGAGATTTGAAGGCCAATTCACATATCGTGATACTACATGAAATAGTATCGAAATATTGGTAAAAATTAATTTATTTACGTAATATAAAACTACATGAAAAACGTGAAAAAGTCACTATTATACCAAATTTGAGGATTTTAACTTCGAATCATAAAGCTTGGTTTCGAATTATTTAGATCCAACAAAAGACATATGGCAATGTTGTTTCCAATCCAAATGATAAAAATCAATTTGTTTTCATTAGAATTAACTAAAATGTTCCTGATTTTCCGTTTATATTACCGATGGAAGATGTACACGTAAAACCGCTCTATTCCGGCTGAAACGTCGATATATGCAATAAAAACAGAACTTCTGCCCTTTTCAATATCTTACTCAGTATTTCAACGAGAAACAAATAGATGATTGAAAATGAAGTATTTATGGCTATTATCTAATGAATTATGTCTTTGTATCATTTTTATCGTATATATAATGAATTATCAACAATAAACTGGAAATTCACAAAAACGTGTAAAAACAGCAAAATATTGCCTAATTCGATGATATTTTGTTTAACTCACATAGAGGAAAAGGGGATGATAAACGTCAAAATATTGCTAAATTCGATGACGAAAGAAAAATGCAAGAAAACTTGGTTAAAATGCAATATTATGCGATATTCTGAGATTTGAAGGCCAAATCACATATCGTGATACTACATGAAATAGTATCGAATTGTTGGAAAAAATGAATATATTTACGTAATATCAAACTACCTGAAAACGTGAAAAAATCACTATTATTCCAAATTTGTGGATTTTAACTTCGAATCATAAAGCGAGGTTTCGTATTATTTAGATCCAAAAAAAGACATATGACAATGTTGTTTCCAATACAAATGATAAAAATCAATGTGTTTTCATTAGAATTAACTAAAATGTTCCTGATTTTCCGTTTATATTACCGATGGAAGATGTACACGTAAAACCGCTCTATTCCGGCTGAAACGTCGATATATGCAATAAAAACAGAACTTCTGCCCTTTTCAATATCTTACTCAGTATTTCAACGAGAAACAAATAGATGATTGAAAATGAAGTATTTATGGCTATTATCTAATGAATTATGTGTTTGTATCATTTTTATCGTATATATAATGAATTATCAACAATAAACTGGAAATTCACAAAAACGTGTAAAAACAGCAAAATATTGCCTAATTCGATGATATTTTGTTTAACTCACATAGAGGAAAAGGGGATGATAAACGTCAAAATATTGCTAAATTCGATGATGTTTAGTACGAAAGAAAAATGCAAGAAAACTTGCTTAAAATGCAATATTATGCGAAAATCTGAGATATGAAGGCCAAATCACATATCGTGATACTACATGAAATAGTATCGAAATATTGGTAAAAATGAATATATTTACGTAATATCAAACTACATGAAAACGTGAAAAAATCACTATTATTCCAAATTTGTGGAATTTAACTTCGAATCATAGAGAGAGGTTTCGTATTATTTAGATCAAACAAAAGACATATGACAATGTTGTTTCCAATACAAATGATAAAAATCAATTTGTTTTCTTTAGAATTAACTAAAATGTTCCTGATTTTCCGTTTATATTACCGATGGAAGATGTACTGGTAAAATCTCTCTATTCCGGCTGAAACGTCGATATATGCAATAAAAACCGAACTTCTCCCCTTTTCAATATCTTACTCAGTATTTTAACGAGAAACAAATAGATGATTGAAAATGAAGTATTTAAGGTTATTATCTAATCAATTATGTGTTTGTATCATTTTTATCGTATATTTAATGAAATAATAACAATAAACTGGAAATTTACAAAACGTGGAAAAACTGCAAAATATTGCCTAATCCGATGATATTTTGTTTATATCACATAAAGGAAAAAGGAGATGAAAAACGTCAAAATATTACTAAATTCAATGATTTTTAGTACGAAACAAAATGCAAGAAAACTTGCTTAAAATGCAATATTATGCGATATTCTGAGATTTGAAGGCCAATTCACATATCGTGATACTACATGAAATAGTATCGAAATATTGGTAAAAATTAATTTATTTACGTAATATAAAACTACATGAAAAACGTGAAAAAGTCACTATTATACCAAATTTGAGGATTTTAACTTCGAATCATAAAGCTTGGTTTCGAATTATTTAGATCCAACAAAAGACATATGGCAATGTTGTTTCCAATCCAAATGATAAAAATCAATTTGTTTTCATTAGAATTAACTAAAATGTTCCTGATTTTCCGTTTATATTACCGATGGAAGATGTACACGTAAAACCGCTCTATTCCGGCTGAAACGTCGATATATGCAATAAAAACAGAACTTCTGCCCTTTTCAATATCTTACTCAGTATTTCAACGAGAAACAAATAGATGATTGAAAATGAAGTATTTATGGCTATTATCTAATGAATTATGTCTTTGTATCATTTTTATCGTATATATAATGAATTATCAACAATAAACTGGAAATTCACAAAAACGTGTAAAAACAGCAAAATATTGCCTAATTCGATGATATTTTGTTTAACTCACATAGAGGAAAAGGGGATGATAAACGTCAAAATATTGCTAAATTCGATGACGAAAGAAAAATGCAAGAAAACTTGGTTAAAATGCAATATTATGCGATATTCTGAGATTTGAAGGCCAAATCACATATCGTGATACTACATGAAATAGTATCGAATTGTTGGAAAAAATGAATATATTTACGTAATATCAAACTACCTGAAAACGTGAAAAAATCACTATTATTCCAAATTTGTGGATTTTAACTTCGAATCATAAAGCGAGGTTTCGTATTATTTAGATCCAAAAAAAGACATATGACAATGTTGTTTCCAATACAAATGATAAAAATCAATGTGTTTTCATTAGAATTAACTAAAATGTTCCTGATTTTCCGTTTATATTACCGATGGAAGATGTAGACGTAAAACCGCTCTATTCCGGCTGAAACGTCGATATATGCAATAAAAACAGAACTTCTGCCCTTTTCAATATCTTACTCAGTATTTCAACGAGAAACAAATAGATGATTGAAAATGAAGTATTTATGGCTATTATCTAATGAATTATGTGTTTGTATCATTTTTATCGTATATATAATGAATTATCAACAATAAACTGGAAATTCACAAAAACGTGTAAAAACAGCAAAATATTGCCTAATTCGATGATATTTTGTTTAACTCACATAGAGGAAAAGGGGATGATAAACGTCAAAATATTGCTAAATTCGATGATGTTTAGTACGAAAGAAAAATGCAAGAAAACTTGCTTAAAATGCAATATTATGCGAAAATCTGAGATATGAAGGCCAAATCACATATCGTGATACTACATGAAATAGTATCGAAATATTGGTAAAAATGAATATATTTACGTAATATCAAACTACATGAAAACGTGAAAAAATCACTATTATTCCAAATTTGTGGAATTTAACTTCGAATCATAGAGAGAGGTTTCGTATTATTTAGATCAAACAAAAGACATATGACAATGTTGTTTCCAATACAAATGATAAAAATCAATTTGTTTTCTTTAGAATTAACTAAAATGTTCCTGATTTTCCGTTTATATTACCGATGGAAGATGTACTGGTAAAATCTCTCTATTCCGGCTGAAACGTCGATATATGCAATAAAAACCGAACTTCTCCCCTTTTCAATATCTTACTCAGTATTTTAACGAGAAACAAATAGATGATTGAAAATGAAGTATTTAAGGTTATTATCTAATCAATTATGTGTTTGTATCATTTTTATCGTATATTTAATGAAATAATAACAATAAACTGGAAATTTACAAAACGTGGAAAAACTGCAAAATATTGCCTAATCCGATGATATTTTGTTTATATCACATAAAGGAAAAAGGAGATGAAAAACGTCAAAATATTACTAAATTCAATGATTTTTAGTACGAAACAAAATGCAAGAAAACTTGCTTAAAATGCAATATTATGCGATATTCTGAGATTTGAAGGCCAATTCACATATCGTGATACTACATGAAATAGTATCGAAATATTGGTAAAAATTAATTTATTTACGTAATATAAAACTACATGAAAAACGTGAAAAAGTCACTATTATACCAAATTTGAGGATTTTAACTTCGAATCATAAAGCTTGGTTTCGAATTATTTAGATCCAACAAAAGACATATGGCAATGTTGTTTCCAATCCAAATGATAAAAATCAATTTGTTTTCATTAGAATTAACTAAAATGTTCCTGATTTTCCGTTTATATTACCGATGGAAGATGTACACGTAAAACCGCTCTATTCCGGCTGAAACGTCGATATATGCAATAAAAACAGAACTTCTGCCCTTTTCAATATCTTACTCAGTATTTCAACGAGAAGCAAATAGATGATTGAAAATGAAGTATTTATGGCTATTATCTAATGAATTATGTGTTTGTATCATTTTTATCGTATATATAATGAATTATCAACAATAAACTGGAAATTCACAAAAACGTGTAAAAACAGCAAAATATTGCCTAATTCGATGATATTTTGTTTAACTCACATAGAGGAAAAGGGGATGATAAACGTCAAAATATTGCTAAATTCGATGACGAAAGAAAAATGCAAGAAAACTTGGTTAAAATGCAATATTATGCGATATTCTGAGATTTGAAGGCAAATCACATATCGTGATACTACATGAAATAGTATCGAATTGTTGGAAAAAATGAATATATTTACGTAATATCAAACTACCTGAAAACGTGAAAAAATCACTATTATTCCAAATTTGTGGATTTTAACTTCGAATCATAAAGCGAGGTTTCGTATTATTTAGATCCAAAAAAAGACATATGACAATGTTGTTTCCAATACAAATGATAAAAATCAATGTGTTTTCATTAGAATTAACTAAAATGTTCCTGATTTTCCGTTTATATTACCGATGGAAGATGTACACGTAAAATCGCTCTATTCCGGCTGAAACGTCGACATATGCAATAAAAACCGAACTTCTCCCCTTTTCAATATCTTACTCAGTATTTTAACGAGAAACAAATAGATAATTGAAAATGAAGTATTTAAGGTTATTATCTAATCAATTATGTGTTTGTATCATTTTTATCGTATATTTAATGAATTAATAACAATAAACTGGAAATTTACAAAACGTGGAAAAACTGCAAAATATTGCCTAATTCGATGATATTTTGTTTATATCACATAAAGGAAAAAGGAGATGATAAACGTCAAAATATTGCTAAATTCGATGATTTTTAGTACGAAACAAAATGCAAGAAAACTTGGTTAAAATGCAATATTATGCGATATTCTGAGATTTGAAGGCCAAATCACATATCGTGATACTACATGAAATAGTATCGAATTGTTGGTAAAAATGAATATATTTACGTAATATCAAACTACCTGAAAACGTGAAAAAATCACTATTATTCCAAATTTGTGGATTTTAACTTCGAATCATAAAGCGAGGTTTCGTATTATTTAGATCCAAAAAAAGACATATGACAATGTTGTTTCCAATACAAATGATAAAAATCAATGTGTTTTCATTAGAACTAACTAAAATGTTCCTGATTTTCCGTTTATATTACCGATGGAAGATGTACACGTAAAATCGCTCTATTCCGGCTGAAACGTCGATATATGCAATAAAAACCGAACTTCTCCCCTTTTCAATATCTTACTCAGTATTTTAACGAGAAACAAATAGATAATTGAAAATGAAGTATTTAAGGTAATCTAATAATATCTAATCAATTATGTGTTTGTATCATTTTTATCGTATATTTAATGAATTATTAACAATAAACTGGAAATTTACAAAACGTGGAAAAACTGCAAAATATTGCCTAATTCGATGATATTTTGTTTATATCACATAAAGGAAAAAGGAGATGATAAACGTCAAAATATTGCTAAATTCGATGATTTTTAGTACGGAACAAAATGCAAGAAAACTTGCTTAAAATGCAATATTATGCGATATTCTGAGATTTGAAGGCCAATTCACATATCGTGATACTACATGAAATAGTATCGAAATATTGGTAAAAATTAATTTATTTACGTAATATAAAACTACATGAAAAACGTGAAAAAGTCATTATTATACCAAATTTGAGGATTTTAACTTCGAATCATAAAGCTTGGTTTCGTATTATTTAGATCCAACAAAAGACATATGACAATGTTGTTTCCAATCCAAATGATAAAAATCAATTTGTTTTCATTAGAATTAACTAAAATGTTCCTGATTTTCCGTTTATATTACCGATGGAAGATGTACACGTAAAACCGCTCTATTCCGGCTGAAACGTCGATATATGCAATAAAAACAGAACTTCTGCCCTTTTCAATATCTTACTCAGTATTTCAACGAGAAACAAATAGATGATTGAAAATGAAGTATTTATGGCTATTATCTAATGAATTATGTGTTTGTATCATTTTTATCGTATATATAATGAATTATCAACAATAAACTGGAAATTCACAAAAACGTGTAAAAACAGCAAAATATTGCCTAATTCGATGATATTTTGTTTAACTCACATAGAAGAAAAGGGGATGATAAACGTCAAAATATTGCTAAATTCGATGATGTTTAGTACAATGTTGTTTCCAATACAAATGATAAAAATCAATTTGTTTTCTTTGGAATTAACTAAAATGTTCCTGATTTTCCGTTTATATTACCGATGGAAAATGTACACGTAAAACCGCTATATTCCGGCTGAAACGTCGATATATGCAATAAGAACCGAACTTCTCACCTTTTTAATATCTTACTCAGTATTTCAACGAGAAACAAATAGATAATTGAAGATGAAGTATTTAAGTTTATTATCTAATCAATTACGTGTTTGTATCATATTTATCGTATATTATATGAATTAATACCATTAAACTGAAAATTCGCAAAAACGTGCAAAAACGGCAAAATATTGCCAAATTCGATGATATTTTGTTTAAATCATATAGAGGAAAAGGGGATGATAAACGTCAAAATATTGCTAAATTCGATGATGTTTAGTACGAAACAAAAATGCAAGAAAACTTGCTTAAAATGCAATAATATGCGGAAATCTGAGATATGAAGGCCAAATCACATATCGTGATACTACATGAAATAGTATCGAAATATTGGTAAAAATTAATTTATTTACGTAATATAAAACTACATGAAAAACGTGAAAAAGTCACTATTATACCAAATTTGAGGATTTTAACTTCGAATCATAAAGCTTGGTTTCGTATTATTTAGATCCAACAAAAGACATATGACAATGTTGTTTCCAATCCAAATGATAAAAATCAATTTGTTTTCATTAGAATTAACTAAAATGTTCCTGATTTTCCGTTTATATTACCGATGGAAGATGTACACGTAAAACCGCTCTATTCCGGCTGAAACGTCGATATATGCAATAAAAACAGAACTTCTGCCCTTTTCAATATCTTACTCAGTATTTCAACGAGAAACAAATAGATGATTGAAAATGAAGTATTTATGGCTATTATCTAATGAATTATGTGTTTGTATCATTTTTATCGTATATATAATGAATTATCAACAATAAACTGGAAATTCACAAAAACGTGTAAAAACAGCAAAATATTGCCTAATTCGATGATATTTTGTTTAACTCACATAGAGGAAAAGGGGATGATAAACGTCAAAATATTGCTAAATTCGATGATGTTTAGTACGAAAGAAAAATGCAAGAAAACTTGCTTAAAATGCAATATTATGCGAAAATCTGAGATATGAAGGCCAAATCACATATCGTGATACTACATGAAATAGTATCGAAATATTGGTAAAAATGAATATATTTACGTAATATCAAACTACATGAAAACGTGAAAAAATCACTATTATTCCAAATTTGTGGATTTTAACTTCGAATCATAGAGAGAGGTTTCGTATTATTTAGATCAAACAAAAGACATATGACAATGTTGTTTCCAATACAAATGATAAAAATCAATTTGTTTTCTTTAGAATTAACTAAAATGTTCCTGATTTTCCGTTTATATTACCGATGGAAGATGTACACGTAAAATCTCTCTATTCCGGCTGAAACGTCGATATATGCAATAAAAACCGAACTTCTCCCCTTTTCAATATCTTACTCAGTATTTTAACGAGAAACAAATAGATGATTGAAAATGAAGTATTTAAGGTTATTATCTAATCAATTATGTGTTTGTATCATTTTTATCGTATATTTAATGAAATAATAACAATAAACTGGAAATTTACAAAACGTGGAAAAACTGCAAAATATTGCCTAATCCGATGATATTTTGTTTATATCACATAAAGGAAAAAGGAGATGAAAAACGTCAAAATATTACTAAATTCAATGATTTTTAGTACGAAACAAAATGCAAGAAAACTTGCTTAAAATGCAATATTATGCGATATTCTGAGATTTGAAGGCCAATTCACATATCGTGATACTACATGAAATAGTATCGAAATATTGGTAAAAATTCATTTATTTACGTAAAATTAAATTAAAATTAAATTAAAATAAAATTAAAAATTAATTTATTTACGTAATATAAAACTACATGAAAAACGTGAAAAAGTCACTATTATACCAAATTTGAGGATTTTAACTTCGAATCATAAAGCTTGGTTTCGTATTATTTAGATCCAACAAAAGACATATGACAATGTTGTTTCCAATCCAAATGATAAAAATCAATTTGTTTTCATTAGAATTAACTAAAATGTTCCTGATTTTCCGTTTATATTACCGATGGAAGATGTACACGTAAAACCGCTCTATTCCGGCTGAAACGTCGATATATGCAATAAAAACAGAACTTCTGCCCTTTTCAATATCTTACTCAGTATTTCAACGAGAAACAAATAGATGATTGAAAATGAAGTATTTATGGCTATTATCTAATGAATTATGTGTTTGTATCATTTTTATCGTATATATAATGAATTATCAACAATAAACTGGAAATTCACAAAAACGTGTAAAAACAGCAAAATATTGCCTAATTCGATATTATTTTGTTTAACTCACATAGAGGAAAAGGGGATGATAAACGTCAAAATATTGCTAAATTCGATGACGAAAGAAAAATGCAAGAAAACTTGGTTAAAATGCAATATTATGCGATATTCTGAGATTTGAAGGCCAAATCACATATCGTGATACTACATGAAATAGTATCGAATTGTTGGAAAAAATGAATATATTTACGTAATATCAAACTACCTGAAAACGTGAAAAAATCACTATTATTCCAAATTTGTGGATTTTAACTTCGAATCATAAAGCGAGGTTTCGTATTATTTAGATCCAAAAAAAGACATATGACAATGTTGTTTCCAATACAAATGATAAAAATCAATGTGTTTTCATTAGAATTAACTAAAATGTTCCTGATTTTCCGTTTATATTACCGATGGAAGATGTACACGTAATATCGCTCTATTCCGGCTGAAACGTCGACATATGCAATAAAAACCGAACTTCTCCCCTTTTCAATATCTTACTCAGTATTTTAACGAGAAACAAATAGATAATTGAAAATGAAGTATTTAAGGTTATTATCTAATCAATTATGTGTTTGTATCATTTTTATCGTATATTTAATGAATTAATAACAATAAACTGGAAATTTACAAAACGTGGATAAACTGCAAAATATTGCCTAATTCGATGATATTTTGTTTATATCACATAAAGGAAAAAGGAGATGATAAACGTCAAAATATTGCTAAATTCGATGATTTTTAGTACGAAACAAAATGCAAGAAAACTTGGTTAAAATGCAATATTATGCGATATTCTGAGATTTGAAGGCCAAATCACATATCGTGATACTACATGAAATAGTATCGAATTGTTGGTAAAAATGAATATATTTACGTAATATCAAACTACCTGAAAACGTGAAAAAATCACTATTATTCCAAATTTGTGGATTTTAACTTCGAATCATAAAGCGAGGTTTTGTATTATTTAGATCCAAAAAAAGACATATGACAATGTTGTTTCCAATACAAATGATAAAAATCAATGTGTTTTCATTAGAATTAACTAAAATGTTCCTGATTTTCCGTTTATATTACCGATGGAAGATGTACACGTAAAATCGCTCTATTCCGGCTGAAACGTCGATATATGCAATAAAAACCGAACTTCTCCCCTTTTCAATATCTTACTCAGTATTTTAACGAGAAACAAATAGATAATTGAAAATGAAGTATTTAAGGTTATTATCTAATCAATTATGTGTTTGTATCATTTTTATCGTATATTTAATGAATTATTAACAATAAACTGGAAATTTACAAAACGTGGAAAAACTGCAAAATATTGCCTAATTCGATGATATTTTGTTTATATCACATAAAGGAAAAAGGAGATGATAAACGTCAAAATATTGCTAAATTCGATGATTTTTAGTACGGAAAAAAATGCAAGAAAACTTGCTTAAAATGCAATATTATGCGATATTCTGAGATTTGAAGGCCAATTCACATATCGTGATACTACATGAAATAGTATCGAAATATTGGTAAAAATTAATTTATTTACGTAATATAAAACTACATGAAAAACGTGAAAAAGTCATTATTATACCAAATTTGAGGATTTTAACTTCGAATCATAAAGCTTGGTTTCGTATTATTTAGATCCAACAAAAGACATATGACAATGTTGTTTCCAATCCAAATGATAAAAATCAATTTGTTTTCATTAGAATTAACTAAAATGTTCCTGATTTTCCGTTTATATTACCGATGGAAGATGTACACGTAAAACCGCTCTATTCCGGCTGAAACGTCGATATATGCAATAAAAACAGAACTTCTGCCCTTTTCAATATCTTACTCAGTATTTCAACGAGAAACAAATAGATGATTGAAAATGAAGTATTTATGGCTATTATCTAATGAATTATGTGTTTGTATCATTTTTATCGTATATATAATGAATTATCAACAATAAACTGGAAATTCACAAAAACGTGTAAAAACAGCAAAATATTGCCTAATTCGATGATATTTTGTTTAACTCACATAGAAGAAAAGGGGATGATAAACGTCAAAATATTGCTAAATTCGATGATGTTTAGTACAATGTTGTTTCCAATACAAATGATAAAAATCAATTTGTTTTCTTTGGAATTAACTAAAATGTTCCTGATTTTCCGTTTATATTACCGATGGAAAATGTACACGTAAAACCGCTATATTCCGGCTGAAACGTCGATATATGCAATAAGAACCGAACTTCTCACCTTTTTAATATCTTACTCAGTATTTCAACGAGAAACAAATAGATAATTGAAGATGAAGTATTTAAGTTTATTATCTAATCAATTACGTGTTTGTATCATATTTATCGTATATTATATGAATTAATACCATTAAACTGAAAATTCGCAAAAACGTGCAAAAACGGCAAAATATTGCCAAATTCGATGATATTTTGTTTAAATAATATAGAGGAAAAGGGGATGATAAACGTCAAAATATTGCTAAATTCGATGATGTTTAGTACGAAACAAAAATGCAAGAAAACTTGCTTAAAATGCAATAATATGCGGAAATCTGAGATATGAAGGCCAAATCACATATCGTGATACTACATGAAATAGTATCGAAATATTGGTAAAAATTAATTTATTTACGTAATATAAAACTACATGAAAAACGTGAAAAAGTCACTATTATACCAAATTTGAGGATTTTAACTTCGAATCATAAAGCTTGGTTTCGTATTATTTAGATCCAACAAAAGACATATGACAATGTTGTTTCCAATCCAAATGATAAAAATCAATTTGTTTTCATTAGAATTAACTAAAATGTTCCTGATTTTCCGTTTATATTACCGATGGAAGATGTACACGTAAAACCGCTCTATTCCGGCTGAAACGTCGATATATGCAATAAAAACAGAACTTCTGCCCTTTTCAATATCTTACTCAGTATTTCAACGAGAAACAAATAGATGATTGAAAATGAAGTATTTATGGCTATTATCTAATGAATTATGTGTTTGTATCATTTTTATCGTATATATAATGAATTATCAACAATAAACTGGAAATTCACAAAAACGTGTAAAAACAGCAAAATATTGCCTAATTCGATGATATTTTGTTTAACTCACATAGAGGAAAAGGGGATGATAAACGTCAAAATATTGCTAAATTCGATGATGTTTAGTACGAAAGAAAAATGCAAGAAAACTTGCTTAAAATGCAATATTATGCGAAAATCTGAGATATGAAGGCCAAATCACATATCGTGATACTACATGAAATAGTATCGAAATATTGGTAAAAGTGAATATATTTACGTAATATCAAACTACATGAAAACGTGAAAAAATCACTATTATTCCAAATTTGTGGATTTTAACTTCGAATCATAGAGAGAGGTTTCGTATTATTTAGATCAAACAAAAGACATATGACAATGTTGTTTCCAATACAAATGATAAAAATCAATTTGTTTTCTTTAGAATTAACTAAAATGTTCCTGATTTTCCGTTTATATTACCGATGGAAGATGTACACGTAAAATCTCTCTATTCCGGCTGAAACGTCGATATATGCAATAAAAACCGAACTTCTCCCCTTTTCAATATCTTACTCAGTATTTTAACGAGAAACAAATAGATGATTGAAAATGAAGTATTTAAGGTTATTATCTAATCAATTATGTGTTTGTATCATTTTTATCGTATATTTAATGAAATAATAACAATAAACTGGAAATTTACAAAACGTGGAAAAACTGCAAAATATTGCCTAATCCGATGATATTTTGTTTATATCACATAAAGGAAAAAGGAGATGAAAAACGTCAAAATATTACTAAATTCAATGATTTTTAGTACGAAACAAAATGCAAGAAAACTTGCTTAAAATGCAATATTATGCGATATTCTGAGATTTGAAGGCCAATTCACATATCGTGATACTACATGAAATAGTATCGAAATATTGGTAAAAATTCATTTATTTACGTAAAATTAAATTAAAATTAAATTAAAATAAAATTAAAAATTAATTTATTTACGTAATATAAAACTACATGAAAAACGTGAAAAAGTCACTATTATACCAAATTTGAGGATTTTAACTTCGAATCATAAAGCTTGGTTTCGTATTATTTAGATCCAACAAAAGACATATGACAATGTTGTTTCCAATCCAAATGATAAAAATCAATTTGTTTTCATTAGAATTAACTAAAATGTTCCTGATTTTCCGTTTATATTACCGATGGAAGATGTACACGTAAAACCGCTCTATTCCGGCTGAAACGTCGATATATGCAATAAAAACAGAACTTCTGCCCTTTTCAATATCTTACTCAGTATTTCAACGAGAAACAAATAGATGATTGAAAATGAAGTATTTATGGCTATTATCTAATGAATTATGTGTTTGTATCATTTTTATCGTATATATAATGAATTATCAACAATAAACTGGAAATTCACAAAAACGTGTAAAAACAGCAAAATATTGCCTAATTCGATGATATTTTGTTTAACTCACATAGAGGAAAAGGGGATGATAAACGTCAAAATATTGCTAAATTCGATGACGAAAGAAAAATGCAAGAAAACTTGGTTAATATGCAATATTATGCGATATTCTGAGATTTGAAGGCCAAATCACATATCGTGATACTACATGAAATAGTATCGAATTGTTGGAAAAAATGAATATATTTACGTAATATCAAACTACCTGAAAACGTGAAAAAATCAATATTATTCCAAATTTGTGGATTTTAACTTCGAATCATAAAGCGAGGTTTCGTATTATTTAGATCCAAAAAAAGACATATGACAATGTTGTTTCCAATACAAATGATAAAAATCAATGTGTTTTCATTAGAATTAACTAAAATGTTCCTGATTTTCCGTTTATATTACCGATGGAAGATGTACACGTAATATCGCTCTATTCCGGCTGAAACGTCGACATATGCAATAAAAACCGAACTTCTCCCCTTTTCAATATCTTACTCAGTATTTTAATGAGAAACAAATAGATAATTGAAAATGAAGTATTTAAGGTTATTATCTAATCAATTATGTGTTTGTATCATTTTTATCGTATATTTAATGAATTAATAACAATAAACTGGAAATTTACAAAACGTGGAAAAACTGCAAAATATTGCCTAATTCGATGATATTTTGTTTATATCACATAAAGGAAAAAGGAGATGATAAACGTCAAAATATTGCTAAATTCGATGATTTTTAGTACGAAACAAAATGCAAGAAAACTTGGTTAAAATGCAATATTATGCGATATTCTGAGATTTGAAGGCCAAATCACATATCGTGATACTACATGAAATAGTATCGAATTGTTGGTAAAAATGAATATATTTACGTAATATCAAACTACCTGAAAACGTGAAAAAATCACTATTATTCCAAATTTGTGGATTTTAACTTCGAATCATAAAGCGAGGTTTCGTATTATTTAGATCCAAAAAAAGACATATGACAATGTTGTTTCCAATACAAATGATAAAAATCAATGTGTTTTCATTAGAATTAACTAAAATGTTCCTGATTTTCCGTTTATATTACCGATGGAAGATGTACACGTAAAATCGCTCTATTCCGGCTGAAACGTCGATATATGCAATAAAAACCGAACTTCTCCCCTTTTCAATATCTTACTCAGTATTTTAACGAGAAACAAATAGATAATTGAAAATGAAGTATTTAAGGTTATTATCTAATCAATTATGTGTTTGTATCATTTTTATCGTATATTTAATGAATTATTAACAATAAACTGGAAATTTACAAAACGTGGAAAAAGTGCAAAATATTGCCTAATTCGATGATATTTTGTTTATATCACATAAAGGAAAAAGGAGATGATAAACGTCAAAATATTGCTAAATTCGATGATTTTTAGTACGGAACAAAATGCAAGAAAACTTGCTTAAAATGCAATATTATGCGATATTCTGAGATTTGAAGGCCAATTCACATATCGTGATACTACATGAAATAGTATCGAAATATTGGTAAAAATTAATTTATTTACGTAATATAAAACTACATGAAAAACGTGAAAAAGTCATTATTATACCAAATTTGAGGATTTTAACTTCGAATCATAAAGCTTGGTTTCGTATTATTTAGATCCAACAAAAGACATATGACAATGTTGTTTCCAATCCAAATGATAAAAATCAATTTGTTTTCATTAGAATTAACTAAAATGTTCCTGATTTTCCGTTTATATTACCGATGGAAGATGTACACGTAAAACCGCTCTATTCCGGCTGAAACGTCGATATATGCAATAAAAACAGAACTTCTGCCCTTTTCAATATCTTACTCAGTATTTCAACGAGAAACAAATAGATGATTGAAAATGAAGTATTTATGGCTATTATCTAATGAATTATGTGTTTGTATCATTTTTATCGTATATATAATGAATTATCAACAATAAACTGGAAATTCACAAAAACGTGTAAAAACAGCAAAATATTGCCTAATTCGATGATATTTTGTTTAACTCACATAGAAGAAAAGGGGATGATAAACGTCAAAATATTGCTAAATTCGATGATGTTTAGTAC
The DNA here is from genome assembly GCF_040958095.1 of Procambarus clarkii. Taxonomy (NCBI): domain Eukaryota; kingdom Metazoa; phylum Arthropoda; class Malacostraca; order Decapoda; family Cambaridae; genus Procambarus; species Procambarus clarkii. The sequence continues at coordinate 37,905,090 of NC_091195.1, forward strand.
AATGTTGTTTCCAATACAAATGATAAAAATCAATTTGTTTTCTTTGGAATTAACTAAAATGTTCCTGATTTTCCGTTTATATTACCGATGGAAAATGTACACGTAAAACCGCTATATTCCGGCTGAAACGTCGATATATGCAATAAGAACCGAACTTCTCACCTTTTTAATATCTTACTCAGTATTTCAACGAGAAACAAATAGATAATTGAAGATGAAGTATTTAAGTTTATTATCTAATCAATTACGTGTTTGTATCATATTTATCGTATATTATATGAATTAATACCATTAAACTGAAAATTCGCAAAAACGTGCAAAAACGGCAAAATATTGCCAAATTCGATGATATTTTGTTTAAATCATATAGAGGAAAAGGGGATGATAAACGTCAAAATATTGCTAAATTCGATGATGTTTAGTACGAAACAAAAATGCAAGAAAACTTGCTTAAAATGCAATAATATGCGGAAATCTGAGATATGAAGGCCAAATCACATATCGTGATACTACATGAAATAGTATCGAAATATTGGTAAAAATTAATTTATTTACGTAATATAAAACTACATGAAAAACGTGAAAAAGTCACTATTATACCAAATTTGAGGATTTTAACTTCGAATCATAAAGCTTGGTTTCGTATTATTTAGATCCAACAAAAGACATATGACAATGTTGTTTCCAATCCAAATGATAAAAATCAATTTGTTTTCATTAGAATTAACTAAAATGTTCCTGATTTTCCGTTTATATTACCGATGGAAGATGTACACGTAAAACCGCTCTATTCCGGCTGAAACGTCGATATATGCAATAAAAACAGAACTTCTGCCCTTTTCAATATCTTACTCAGTATTTCAACGAGAAACAAATAGATGATTGAAAATGAAGTATTTATGGCTATTATCTAATGAATTATGTGTTTGTATCATTTTTATCGTATATATAATGAATTATCAACAATAAACTGGAAATTCACAAAAACGTGTAAAAACAGCAAAATATTGCCTAATTCGATGATATTTTGTTTAACTCACATAGAGGAAAAGGGGATGATAAACGTCAAAATATTGCTAAATTCGATGATGTTTAGTACGAAAGAAAAATGCAAGAAAACTTGCTTAAAATGCAATATTATGCGAAAATCTGAGATATGAAGGCCAAATCACATATCGTGATACTGCATGAAATAGTATCGAAATATTGGTAAAAATGAATATATTTACGTAATATCAAACTACATGAAAACGTGAAAAAATCACTATTATTCCAAATTTGTGGATTTTAACTTCGAATCATAGAGAGAGGTTTCGTATTATTTAGATCAAACAAAAGACATATGACAATGTTGTTTCCAATACAAATGATAAAAATCAATTTGTTTTCTTTAGAATTAACTAAAATGTTCCTGATTTTCCGTTTATATTACCGATGGAAGATGTACACGTAAAATCTCTCTATTCCGGCTGAAACGTCGATATATGCAATAAAAACCGAACTTCTCCCCTTTTCAATATCTTACTCAGTATTTTAACGAGAAACAAATAGATGATTGAAAATGAAGTATTTAAGGTTATTATCTAATCAATTATGTGTTTGTATCATTTTTATCGTATATTTAATGAAATAATAACAATAAACTGGAAATTTACAAAACGTGGAAAAACTGCAAAATATTGCCTAATCCGATGATATTTTGTTTATATCACATAAAGGAAAAAGGAGATGAAAAACGTCAAAATATTACTAAATTCAATGATTTTTAGTACGAAACAAAATGCAAGAAAACTTGCTTAAAATGCAATATTATGCGATATTCTGAGATTTGAAGGCCAATTCACATATCGTGATACTACATGAAATAGTATCGAAATATTGGTAAAAATTCATTTATTTACGTAAAATTAAATTAAAATTAAATTAAAATAAAATTAAAAATTAATTTATTTACGTAATATAAAACTACATGAAAAACGTGAAAAAGTCACTATTATACCAAATTTGAGGATTTTAACTTCGAATCATAAAGCTTGGTTTCGTATTATTTAGATCCAACAAAAGACATATGACAATGTTGTTTCCAATCCAAATGATAAAAATCAATTTGTTTTCATTAGAATTAACTAAAATGTTCCTGATTTTCCGTTTATATTACCGATGGAAGATGTACACGTAAAACCGCTCTATTCCGGCTGAAACGTCGATATATGCAATAAAAACAGAACTTCTGCCCTTTTCAATATCTTACTCAGTATTTCAACGAGAAACAAATAGATGATTGAAAATGAAGTATTTATGGCTATTATCTAATGAATTATGTGTTTGTATCATTTTTATCGTATATATAATGAATTATCAACAATAAACTGGAAATTCACAAAAACGTGTAAAAACAGCAAAATATTGCCTAATTCGATGATATTTTGTTTAACTCACATAGAGGAAAAGGGGATGATAAACGTCAAAATATTGCTAAATTCGATGACGAAAGAAAAATGCAAGAAAACTTGGTTAAAATGCAATATTATGCGATATTCTGAGATTTGAAGGCCAAATCACATATCGTGATACTACATGAAATAGTATCGAATTGTTGGAAAAAATGAATATATTTACGTAATATCAAACTACCTGAAAACGTGAAAAAATCACTATTATTCCAAATTTGTGGATTTTAACTTCGAATCATAAAGCGAGGTTTCGTATTATTTAGATCCAAAAAAAGACATATGACAATGTTGTTTCCAATACAAATGATAAAAATCAATGTGTTTTCATTAGAATTAACTAAAATGTTCCTGATTTTCCGTTTATATTACCGATGGAAGATGTACACGTAATATCGCTCTATTCCGGCTGAAACGTCGACATATGCAATAAAAACCGAACTTCTCCCCTTTTCAATATCTTACTCAGTATTTTAACGAGAAACAAATAGATAATTGAAAATGAAGTATTTAAGGTTATTATCTAATCAATTATGTGTTTGTATCATTTTTATCGTATATTTAATGAATTAATAACAATAAACTGGAAATTTACAAAACGTGGAAAAACTGCAAAATATTGCCTAATTCGATGATATTTTGTTTATATCACATAAAGGAAAAAGGAGATGATAAACGTCAAAATATTGCTAAATTCGATGATTTTTAGTACGAAACAAAATGCAAGAAAACTTGGTTAAAATGCAATATTATGCGATATTCTGAGATTTGAAGGCCAAATCACATATCGTGATACTACATGATATAGTATCGATTTGTTGGTAAAAATGAATATATTTACGTAATATCAAACTACCTGAAAACGTGAAAAAATCACTATTATTCCAAATTTGTGGATTTTAACTTCGAATCATAAAGCGAGATTTCGTATTATTTAGATCCAAAAAAAGACATATGACAATGTTGTTTCCAATACAAATGATAAAAATCAATGTGTTTTCATTAGAATTAACTAAAATGTTCCTGATTTTCCGTTTATATTACCGATGGAAGATGTACACGTAAAATCGCTCTATTCCGGCTGAAACGTCGATATATGCAATAAAAACCGAACTTCTCCCCTTTTCAATATCTTACTCAGTATTTTAACGAGAAACAAATAGATAATTGAAAATGAAGTATTTAAGGTTATTATCTAATCAATTATGTGTTTGTATCATTTTTATCGTATATTTAATGAATTATTAACAATAAACTGGAAATTTACAAAACGTGGAAAAACTGCAAAATATTGCCTAATTCGATGATATTTTGTTTATATCACATAAAGGAAAAAGGAGATGATAAACGTCAAAATATTGCTAAATTCGATGATTTTTAGTACGGAACAAAATGCAAGAAAACTTGCTTAAAATGCAATATTATGCGATATTCTGAGATTTGAAGGCCAATTCACATATCGTGATACTACATGAAATAGTATCGAAATATTGGTAAAAATTAATTTATTTACGTAATATAAAACTACATGAAAAACGTGAAAAAGTCATTATTATACCAAATTTGAGGATTTTAACTTCGAATCATAAAGCTTGGTTTCGTATTATTTAGATCCAACAAAAGACATATGACAATGTTGTTTCCAATCCAAATGATAAAAATCAATTTGTTTTCATTAGAATTAACTAAAATGTTCCTGATTTTCCGTTTATATTACCGATGGAAGATGTACACGTAAAACCGCTCTATTCCGGCTGAAACGTCGATATATGCAATAAAAACAGAACTTCTGCCCTTTTCAATATCTTACTCAGTATTTCAACGAGAAACAAATAGATGATTGAAAATGAAGTATTTATGGCTATTATCTAATGAATTATGTGTTTGTATCATTTTTATCGTATATATAATGAATTATCAACAATAAACTGGAAATTCACAAAAACGTGTAAAAACAGCAAAATATTGCCTAATTCGATGATATTTTGTTTAACTCACATAGAAGAAAAGGGGATGATAAACGTCAAAATATTGCTAAATTCGATGATGTTTAGTACAATGTTGTTTCCAATACAAATGATAAAAATCAATTTGTTTTCTTTAGAATTAACTAAAATGTTCCTGATTTTCCGTTTATATTACCGATGGAAAATGTACACGTAAAACCGCTATATTCCGGCTGAAACGTCGATATATGCAATAAGAACCGAACTTCTCACCTTTTTAATATCTTACTCAGTATTTCAACGAGAAACAAATAGATAATTGAAGATGAAGTATTTAAGTTTATTATCTAATCAATTACGTGTTTGTATCATATTTATCGTATATTATATGAATTAATACCATTAAACTGAAAATTCGCAAAAAACGTGCAAAAACGGCAAAATATTGCCAAATTCGATGATATTTTGTTTAAATCATATAGAGGAAAAGGGGATGATAAACGTCAAAATATTGCTAAATTCGATGATGTTTAGTACGAAACAAAAATGCAAGAAAACTTGCTTAAAATGCAATATTATGCGGAAATCTGAGATATGAAGGCCAAATCACATATCGTGATACTACATGAAATAGTATCGAAATATTGGTAAAAATTAATTTATTTACGTAATATAAAACTACATGAAAAACGTGAAAAAGTCACTATTATACCAAATTTGAGGATTTTAACTTCGAATCATAAAGCTTGGTTTCGTATTATTTAGATCCAACAAAAGACATATGACAATGTTGTTTCCAATCCAAATGATAAAAATCAATTTGTTTTCATTAGAATTAACTAAAATGTTCCTGATTTTCCGTTTATATTACCGATGGAAGATGTTCACGTAAAACCGCTCTATTCCGGCTGAAACGTCGATATATGCAATAAAAACAGAACTTCTGCCCTTTTCAATATCTTACTCAGTATTTCAACGAGAAACAAATAGATGATTGAAAATGAAGTATTTATGGCTATTATCTAATGAATTATGTGTTTGTATCATTTTTATCGTATATATAATGAATTATCAACAATAAACTGGAAATTCACAAAAACGTGTAAAAACAGCAAAATATTGCCTAATTCGATGATATTTTGTTTAACTCACATAGAAGAAAAGGGGATGATAAACGTCAAAATATTGCTAAATTCGATGATGTTTAGTACAATGTTGTTTCCAATACAAATGATAAAAATCAATTTGTTTTCTTTAGAATTAACTAAAATGTTCCTGATTTTCCGTTTATATTACCGATGGAAAATGTACACGTAAAACCGCTATATTCCGGCTGAAACGTCGATATATGCAATAAGAACCGAACTTCTCACCTTTTTAATATCTTACTCAGTATTTCAACGAGAAACAAATAGATAATTGAAGATGAAGTATTTAAGTTTATTATCTAATCAATTACGTGTTTGTATCATATTTATCGTATATTATATGAATTAATACCATTAAACTGAAAATTCGCAAAAACGTGCAAAAACGGCAAAATATTGCCAAATTCGATGATATTTTGTTTAAATCATATAGAGGAAAATGGGATGATAAACGTCAAAATATTGCTAAATTCGATGATGTTTAGTACGAAACAAAAATGCAAGAAAACTTGCTTAAAATGCAATATTATGCGGAAATCTGAGATATGAAGGCCAAATCACATATCGTGATACTACATGAAATAGTATCGAAATATTGGTAAAAATGAATATATTTACGTAATATCAAACTACATGAAAACGTGAAAAAATCACTATTATTCCAAATTTGTGGATTTTATCTTCGAATCATAGAGAGAGGTTTCGTATTATTTAGATCAAACAAAAGACATATGACAATGTTGTTTCCAATACAAATGATAAAAATCAATTTGTTTTCTTTAGAATTAACTAAAATGTTCCTGATTTTCCGTTTATATTACCGATGGAAGATGTACACGTAAAATCTCTCTATTCCGGCTGAAACGTCGATATATGCAATAAAAACCGAACTTCTCCCCTTTTCAATATCTTACTCAGTATTTTAACGAGAAACAAATAGATGATTGAAAATGAAGTATTTAAGGTTATTATCTAATCAATTATGTGTTTGTATCATTTTTATCGTATATTTAATGAAATAATAACAATAAACTGGAAATTTACAAAACGTGGAAAAACTGCAAAATATTGCCTAATCCGATGATATTTTGTTTATATCACATAAAGGAAAAAGGAGATGAAAAACGTCAAAATATTACTAAATTCAATGATTTTTAGTACGAAACAAAATGCAAGAAAACTTGCTTAAATTGCAATATTATGCGATATTCTGAGATTTGAAGGCCAATTCACATATCGTGATACTACATGAAATAGTATCGAAATATTGGTTAAAATTAATTTATTTACGTAATATAAAACTACATGAAAAACGTGAAAAAGTCACTATTATACCAAATTTGAGGATTTTAACTTCGAATCATAAAGCTTGGTTTCGTATTATTTAGATCAACAAAAGACATATGACAATGTTGTTTCCAATCCAAATGATAAAAATCAATTTGTTTTCATTAGAATTAACTAAAATGTTCCTGATTTTCCGTTTATATTACCGATGGAAGATGTACACGTAAAACCGCTCTATTCCGGCTGAAACGTCGATATATGCAATAAAAACAGAACTTCTGCCCTTTTCAATATCTTACTCAGTATTTCAACGAGAAACAAATAGATGATTGAAAATGAAGTATTTATGGCTATTATCTAATGAATTATGTGTTTGTATCATTTTCATCGTATATATAATGAATTATCAACAATAAACTGGAAATTCACAAAAACGTGTAAAAACAGCAAAATATTGCCTAATTCGATGATATTTTGTTTAACTCACATAGAGGAAAAGGGGATGATAAACGTCAAAATATTGCTAAATTCGATGACGAAAGAAAAATGCAAGAAAACTTGGTTAAAATGCAATATTATGCGATATTCTGAGATTTGAAGGCCAAATCACATATCGTGATACTACATGAAATAGTATCGAATTGTTGGAAAAAATGAATATATTTACGTAATATCAAACTACCTGAAAACGTGAAAAAATCACTATTATTCCAAATTTGTGGATTTTAACTTCGAATCATAAAGCGAGGTTTCGTATTATTTAGATCCAAAAAAAGACATATGACAATGTTGTTTCCAATACAAATGATAAAAATCAATGTGTTTTCATTAGAATTAACTAAAATGTTCCTGATTTTCCGTTTATATTACCGATGGAAGATGTACACGTAATATCGCTCTATTCCGGCTGAAACGTCGACATATGCAATAAAAACCGAACTTCTCCCCTTTTCAATATCTTACTCAGTATTTTAACGAGAAACAAATAGATAATTGAAAATGAAGTATTTAAGGTTATTATCTAATCAATTATGTGTTTGTATCATTTTTATCGTATATTTAATGAATTAATAACAATAAACTGGAAATTTACAAAACGTGGAAAAACTGCAAAATATTGCCTAATTCGATGATATTTTGTTTATATCACATAAAGGAAAAAGGAGATGATAAACGTCAAAATATTGCTAAATTCGATGATTTTTAGTACGAAACAAAATGCAAGAAAACTTGGTTAAAATGCAATATTATGCGATATTCTGAGATTTGAAGGCCAAATCACATATCGTGATACTACATGAAATAGTATCGAATTGTTGGTAAAAATGAATATATTTACGTAATATCAAACTACCTGAAAACGTGAAAAAATCACTATTATTCCAAATTTGTGGATTTTAACTTCGAATCATAAAGCGAGGTTTCGTATTATTTAGATCCAAAAAAAGACATATGACAATGTTGTTTCCAATACAAATGATAAAAATCAATGTGTTTTCATTAGAATTAACTAAAATGTTCCTGATTTTCCGTTTATATTACCGATGGAAGATGTACACGTAAAATCGCTCTATTCCGGCTGAAACGTCGATATATGCAATAAAAACCGAACTTCTCCCCTTTTCAATATCTTACTCAGTATTTTAACGAGAAACAAATAGATAATTGAAAATGAAGTATTTAAGGTTATTATCTAATCAATTATGTGTTTGTATCATTTTTATCGTATATTTAATGAATTATTAACAATAAACTGGAAATTTACAAAACGTGGAAAAACTGCAAATTATTGCCTAATTCGATGATATTTTGTTTATATCACATAAAGGAAAAAGGAGATGATAAACGTCAAAATATTGCTAAATTCGATGATTTTTAGTACGGAACAAAATGCAAGAAAACTTGCTTAAAATGCAATATTATGCGATATTCTGAGATTTGAAGGCCAATTCACATATCGTGATACTACATGAAATAGTATCGAAATATTGGTAAAAATTAATTTATTTACGTAATATAAAACTACATGAAAAACGTGAAAAAGTCATTATTATACCAAATTTGAGGATTTTAACTTCGAATCATAAAGCTTGGTTTCGTATTATTTAGATCCAACAAAAGACATATGACAATGTTGTTTCCAATCCAAATGATAAAAATCAATTTGTTTTCATTAGAATTAACTAAAATGTTCCTGATTTTCCGTTTATATTACCGATGGAAGATGTACACGTAAAACCGCTCTATTCCGGCTGAAACGTCGATATATGCAATAAAAACAGAACTTCTGCCCTTTTCAATATCTTACTCAGTATTTCAACGAGAAACAAATAGATGATTGAAAATGAAGTATTTATGGCTATTATCTAATGAATTATGTGTTTGTATCATTTTTATCGTATATATAATGAATTATCAACAATAAACTGGAAATTCACAAAAACGTGTAAAAACAGCAAAATATTGCCTAATTCGATGATATTTTGTTTAACTCACATAGAAGAAAAGGGGATGATAAACGTCAAAATATTGCTAAATTCGATGATGTTTAGTACAATGTTGTTTCCAATACAAATGATAAAAATCAATTTGTTTTCTTTAGAATTAACTAAAATGTTCCTGATTTTCCGTTTATATTACCGATGGAAAATGTACACGTAAAACCGCTATATTCCGGCTGAAACGTCGATATATGCAATAAGAACCGAACTTCTCACCTTTTTAATATCTTACTCAGTATTTCAACGAGAAACAAATAGATAATTGAAGATGAAGTATTTAAGTTTATTATCTAATCAATTACGTGTTTGTATCATATTTATCGTATATTATATGAATTAATACCATTAAACTGAAAATTCGCAAAAACGTGCAACAACGGCAAAATATTGCCAAATTCGATGATATTTTGTTTAAATCATATAGAGGAAAAGGGGATGATAAACGTCAAAATATTGCTAAATTCGATGATGTTTAGTACGAAACAAAAATGCAAGAAAACTTGCTTAAAATGCAATATTATGCGGAAATCTGAGATATGAAGGCCAAATCACATATCGTGATACTACATGAAATAGTATCGAAATATTGGTAAAAATTAATTTATTTACGTAATATAAAACTACATGAAAAACGTGAAAAAGTCACTATTATACCAAATTTGAGGATTTTAACTTCGAATCATAAAGCTTGGTTTCGTATTATTTAGATCCAACAAAAGACATATGACAATGTTGTTTCCAATCCAAATGATAAAAATCAATTTGTTTTCATTAGAATTAACTAAAATGTTCCTGATTTTCCGTTTATATTACCGATGGAAGATGTACACGTAAAACCGCTCTATTCCGGCTGAAACGTCGATATATGCAATAAAAACAGAACTTCTGCCCTTTTCAATATCTTACTCAGTATTTCAACGAGAAACAAATAGATGATTGAAAATGAAGTATTTATGGCTATTATCTAATGAATTATGTGTTTGTATCATTTTTATCGTATATATAATGAATTATCAACAATAAACTGGAAATTCACAAAAACGTGTAAAAACAGCAAAATATTGCCTAATTCGATGATATTTTGTTTAACTCACATAGAAGAAAAGGGGATGATAAACGTCAAAATATTGCTAAATTCGATGATGTTTAGTACAATGTTGTTTCCAATACAAATGATAAAAATCAATTTGTTTTCTTTAGAATTAACTAAAATGTTCCTGATTTTCCGTTTATATTACCGATGGAAAATGTACACGTAAAACCGCTATATTCCGGCTGAAACGTCGATATATGCAATAAGAACCGAACTTCTCACCTTTTTAATATCTTACTCAGTATTTCAACGAGAAACAAATAGATAATTGAAGATGAAGTATTTAAGTTTATTATCTAATCAATTACGTGTTTGTATCATATTTATCGTATATTATATGAATTAATACCATTAAACTGAAAATTCGCAAAAACGTGCAAAAACGGCAAAATATTGCCAAATTCGATGATATTTTGTTTAAATCATATAGAGGAAAAGGGGATGATAAACGTCAAAATATTGCTAAATTCGATGATGTTTAGTACGAAACAAAAATGCAAGAAAACTTGCTTAAAATGCAATATTATGCGGAAATCTGAGATATGAAGGCCAAATCACATATCGTGATACTACATGAAATAGTATCGAAATATTGGTAAAAATTAATTTATTTACGTAATATAAAACTACATGAAAAACGTGAAAAAGTCACTATTATACCAAATTTGAGGATTTTAACTTCGAATCATAAAGCTTGGTTTCGTATTATTTAGATCCAACAAAAGACATATGACAATGTTGTTTCCAATCCAAATGATAAAAATCAATTTGTTTTCATTAGAATTAACTAAAATGTTCCTGATTTTCCGTTTATATTACCGATGGAAGATGTACACGTAAAACCGCTCTATTCCGGCTGAAACGTCGATATATGCAATAAAAACAGAACTTCTGCCCTTTTCAATATCTTACTCAGTATTTCAACGAGAAACAAATAGATGATTGAAAATGAAGTATTTATGGCTATTATCTAATGAATTATGTGTTTGTATCATTTTTATCGTATATATAATGAATTATCAACAATAAACTGGAAATTCACAAAAACGTGTAAAAACAGCAAAATATTGCCTAATTCGATGATATTTTGTTTAACTCACATAGAAGAAAAGGGGATGATAAACGTCAAAATATTGCTAAATTCGATGATGTTTAGTACAATGTTGTTTCCAATACAAATGATAAAAATCAATTTGTTTTCTTTAGAATTAACTAAAATGTTCCTGATTTTCCGTTTATATTACCGATGGAAAATGTACACGTAAAACCGCTATATTCCGGCTGAAACGTCGATATATGCAATAAGAACCGAACTTCTCACCTTTTTAATATCTTACTCAGTATTTCAACGAGAAACAAATAGATAATTGAAGATGAAGTATTTAAGTTTATTATCTAATCAATTACGTGTTTGTATCATATTTATCGTATATTATATGAATTAATACCATTAAACTGAAAATTCGCAAAAACGTGCAAAAACGGCAAAATATTGCCAAATTCGATGATATTTTGTTTAAATCATATAGAGGAAAAGGGGATGATAAACGTCAAAATATTGCTAAATTCGATGATGTTTAGTACGAAACAAAAATGCAAGAAAACTTGCTTAAAATGCAATATTATGCGGAAATCTGAGATATGAAGGCCAAATCACATATCGTGATACTACATGAAATAGTATCGAAATATTGGTAAAAATTAATTTATTTACGTAATATAAAACTACATGAAAAACGTGAAAAAGTCACTATTATACCAAATTTGAGGATTTTAACTTCGAATCATAAAGCTTGGTTTCGTATTATTTAGATCCAACAAAAGACATATGACAATGTTGTTTCCAATCCAAATGATAAAAATCAATTTGTTTTCATTAGAATTAACTAAAATGTTCCTGATTTTCCGTTTATATTACCGATGGAAGATGTACACGTAAAACCGCTCTATTCCGGCTGAAACGTCGATATATGCAATAAAAACAGAACTTCTGCCCTTTTCAATATCTTACTCAGTATTTCAACGAGAAACAAATAGATGATTGAAAATGAAGTATTTATGGCTATTATCTAATGAATTATGTGTTTGTATCATTTTTATCATATATATAATGAATTATCAACAATAAACTGGAAATTCACAAAAACGTGTAAAAACAGCAAAATATTGCATAATTCGATGATATTTTGTTTAACTCACATAGAGGAAAAGGGGATGATAAACGTCAAAATATTGCTAAATTCGATGATGTTTAGTACGAAAGAAAAATGCAAGAAAACTTGCTTAAAATGCAATATTATGCGAAAATCTGAGATATGAAGGCCAAATCACATATCGTGATACTACATGAAATAGTATCGAAATATTGGTAAAAATGAATATATTTACGTAATATCAAACTACATGAAAACGTGAAAAAATCACTATTATTCCAAATTTGTGGATTTTATCTTCGAATCATAGAGAGAGGTTTCGTATTATTTAGATCAAACAAAAGACATATGACAATGTTGTTTCCAATACAAATGATAAAAATCAATTTGTTTTCTTTAGAATTAACTAAAATGTTCCTGATTTTCCGTTTATATTAACGATGGAAGATGTACACGTAAAATCTCTCTATTCCGGCTGAAACGTCGATATATGCAATAAAAACCGAACTTCTCCCCTTTTCAATATCTTACTCAGTATTTTAACGAGAAACAAATAGATGATTGAAAATGAAGTATTTAAGGTTATTATCTAATCAATTATGTGTTTGTATCATTTTTATCGTATATTTAATGAAATAATAACAATAAACTGGAAATTTACAAAACGTGGAAAAACTGCAAAATATTGCCTAATCCGATGATATTTTGTTTATATCACATAAAGGAAAAAGGAGATGAAAAACGTCAAAATATTACTAAATTCAATGATTTTTAGTACGAAACAAAATGCAAGAAAACTTGCTTAAAATGCAATATTATGCGATATTCTGAGATTTGAAGGCCAATTCACATATCGTGATACTACATGAAATAGTATCGAAATATTGGTAAAAATTAATTTATTTACGTAATATAAAACTACATGAAAAACGTGAAAAAGTCACTATTATACCAAATTTGAGGATTTTAACTTCGAATCATAAAGCTTGGTTTCGTATTATTTAGATCCAACAAAAGACATATGACAATGTTGTTTCCAATCCAAATGATAAAAATCAATTTGTTTTCATTAGAATTAACTAAAATGTTCCTGATTTTCCGTTTATATTACCGATGGAAGATGTACACGTAAAACCGCTCTATTCCGGCTGAAACGTCGATATATGCAATAAAAACAGAACTTCTGCCCTTTTCAATATCTTACTCAGTATTTCAACGAGAAACAAATAGATGATTGAAAATGAAGTATTTATGGCTATTATCTAATGAATTATGTGTTTGTATCATTTTTATCGTATATATAATGAATTATCAACAATAAACTGGAAATTCACAAAAACGTGTAAAAACAGCAAAATATTGCCTAATTCGATGATATTTTGTTTAACTCACATAAAGGAAAAGGGGATGATAAACGTCAAAATATTGCTAAATTCGATGACGAAAGAAAAATGCAAGAAAACTTGGTTAAAATGCAATATTATGCGATATTCTGAGATTTGAAGGCCAAATCACATATCGTGATACTACATGAAATAGTATCGAATTGTTGGTAAAAATTAATATATTTACGTAATATCAAACTACCTGAAAACGTGAAAAAATCACTATTATTCCAAATTTGTGGATTTTAACTTCGAATCATAAAGCGAGGTTTCGTATTATTTAGATCCAAAAAAAGACATATGACAATGTTGTTTCCAATACAAATGATAAAAATCAATGTGTTTTCATTAGAATTAACTAAAATGTTCCTGATTTTCCGTTTATATTACCGATGGAAGATGTACACGTAAAATCGCTCTATTCCGGCTGAAACGTCGATATATGCAATAAAAACCGAACTTCTCCCCTTTTCAATATCTTACTCAGTATTTTAACGAGAAACAAATAGATAATTGAAAATGAAGTATTTAAGGTTATTATCTAATCAATTATGTGTTTGTATCATTTTTATCGTATATTTAATGAATTATTAACAATAAACTGGAAATTTACAAAACGTGGAAAAACTGCAAAATATTGCCTAATTCGATGATATTTTGTTTATATCACATAAAGGAAAAAGGAGATGATAAACGTCAAAATATTGCTAAATTCGATGATTTTTAGTACGGAACAAAATGCAAGAAAACTTGCTTAAAATGCAATATTATGCGATATTCTGAGATTTGAAGGCCAATTCACATATCGTGATACTACATGAAATAGTATCGAAATATTGGTAAAAATTAATTTATTTACGTAATATAAAACTACATGAAAAACGTGAAAAAGTCATTATTATACCAAATTTGAGGATTTTAACTTCGAATCATAAAGCTTGGTTTCGTATTATTTAGATCCAACAAAAGACATATGACAATGTTGTTTCCAATCCAAATGATAAAAATCAATTTGTTTTCATTAGAATTAACTAAAATGTTCCTGATTTTCCGTTTATATTACCGATGGAAGATGTACACGTAAAACCGCTCTATTCCGGCTGAAACGTCGATATATGCAATAAAAACAGAACTTCTGCCCTTTTCAATATCTTACTCAGTATTTCAACGAGAAACAAATAGATGATTGAAAATGAAGTATTTATGGCTATTATCTAATGAATTATGTGTTTGTATCATTTTTATCGTATATATAATGAATTATCAACAATAAACTGGAAATTCACAAAAACGTGTAAAAACAGCAAAATATTGCCTAATTCGATGATATTTTGTTTAACTCACATAAAGGAAAAGGGGATGATAAACGTCAAAATATTGCTAAATTCGATGACGAAAGAAAAATGCAAGAAAACTTGGTTAAAATGCAATATTATGCGATATTCTGAGATTTGAAGGCCAAATCACATATCGTGATACTACATGAAATAGTATCGAATTGTTGGTAAAAATTAATATATTTACGTAATATCAAACTACCTGAAAACGTGAAAAAATCACTATTATTCCAAATTTGTGGATTTTAACTTCGAATCATAAAGCGAGGTTTCGTATTATTTAGATCCAAAAAAAGACATATGACAATGTTGTTTCCAATACAAATGATAAAAATCAATGTGTTTTCATTAGAATTAACTAAAATGTTCCTGATTTTCCGTTTATATTACCGATGGAAGATGTACACGTAAAATCGCTCTATTCCGGCTGAAACGTCGATATATGCAATAAAAACCGAACTTCTCCCCTTTTCAATATCTTACTCAGTATTTTAACGAGAAACAAATAGATAATTGAAAATGAAGTATTTAAGGTTATTATCTAATCAATTATGTGTTTGTATCATTTTTATCGTATATTTAATGAATTATTAACAATAAACTGGAAATTTACAAAACGTGGAAAAACTGCAAAATATTGCCTAATTCGATGATATTTTGTTTATATCACATAAAGGAAAAAGGAGATGATAAACGTCAAAATATTGCTAAATTCGATGATTTTTAGTACGGAACAAAATGCAAGAAAACTTGCTTAAAATGCAATATTATGCGATATTCTGAGATTTGAAGGCCAATTCACATATCGTGATACTACATGAAATAGTATCGAAATATTGGTAAAAATTAATTTATTTACGTAATATAAAACTACATGAAAAACGTGAAAAAGTCATTATTATACCAAATTTGAGGATTTTAACTTCGAATCATAAAGCTTGGTTTCGTATTATTTAGATCCAACAAAAGACATATGACAATGTTGTTTCCAATCCAAATGATAAAAATCAATTTGTTTTCATTAGAATTAACTAAAATGTTCCTGATTTTCCGTTTATATTACCGATGGAAGATGTACACGTAAAACCGCTCTATTCCGGCTGAAACGTCGATATATGCAATAAAAACAGAACTTCTGCCCTTTTCAATACCTTACTCAGTATTTCAACGAGAAACAAATAGATGATTGAAAATGAAGTATTTATGGCTATTATCTAATCAATTATGTGTTTGTATCATTTTTATCGTATATATAATGAATTATCAACAATAAACTGGAAATTCACAAAAACGTGTAAAAACAGCAACATATTGCCTAATTCTATGATATTTTGTTTAACTCACATAAAGGAAAAGAGGATGATAAACGTCAAAATATTGCTAAATTCGATGATGTTTAGTACGAAACAAAAATGCAAGAAAACTTGCTTAAAATGCAATATTATGCGGAAATCTGAGATATGAAGGCCATAACACATATCTTGATACTACATGAAATAGTATCGAAATATTGGTAAAAATGAATATATTTACGTAATATCAAACTACATGAAAACGTGAAAAAATCACTATTATTCCAAATTTGTGGATTTTAACTTCGAATCATAGAGAGAGGTTTCGTATTATTTAGATCAAACAAAAGACATATGACAATGTTGTTTCCAATACAAATGATAAAAATCAATTTGTTTTCTTTAGAATTAACTAAAATGTTCCTGATTTTCCGTTTATATTACCGATGGAAGATGTACACGTAAAATCTCTCTATTCCGGCTGAAACGTCGATATATGCAATAAAAACCGAACTTCTCCCCTTTTCAATATCTTACTCAGTATTTTAACGAGAAACAAATAGATGATTGAAAATGAAGTATTTAAGGTTATTATCTAATCAATTATGTGTTTGTATCATTTTTATCGTATATTTAATGAAATAATAACAATAAACTGGAAATTTACAAAACGTGGAAAAACTGCAAAATATTGCCTAATCCGATGATATTTTGTTTATATCACATAAAGGAAAAAGGAGATGAAAAACGTCAAAATATTACTAAATTCAATGATTTTTAGTACGAACCAAATGCAAGAAAACTTGCTTAAAAAGCAATATTATGCGATATTCTGAGATTTGAAGGCCAATTCACATATCGTGATACTACATGAAATAGTATCGAAATATTGGTAAAAATTAATTTATTTACGTAATATAAAACTACATGAAAAACGTGAAAAAGTCACTATTATACCAAATTTGAGGATTTTAACTTCGAATCATAAAGCTTGGTTTCGTATTATTTAGATCCAACAAAAGACATATGACAATGTTGTTTCCAATCCAAATGATAAAAATCAATGTGTTTTCATTAGAATTAACTAAAATGTTCCTGATTTTCCGTTTATATTACCGATGGAAGATGTACACGTAAAATCGCTCTATTCCGGCTGAAACGTCGATATATGCAATAAAAACCGAACTTCTCCCCTTTTCAATATCTTACTCAGTATTTTAACGAGAAACAAATAGATAATTGAAAATGAAGTATTTAAGGTTATTATCTAATCAATTATGTGTGTGTATCATTTTTATCGTATATTTAATGAATTAATAACAATAAACTGGAAATTTACAAAACGTGGAAAAACTGCAAAATATTGCCTAATTCGATGATATTTTGTTTATATCACTTAAAGGAAAAAGGAGATGATAAACGTCAAAATATTGCTAAATTCGATGATTTTTAGTACGAAACAAAATGCAAGAAAACTTGGTTAAAATGCAATATTATGCGATATTCTGAGATTTGAAGGCCAAATCACATATCGTGATACTACATGAAATAGTATCGAATTGTTGGTAAAAATGAATATATTTACGTAATATCAAACTACCTGAAAACGTGAAAAAATCACTATTATTCCAAATTTGTGGATTTTAACTTCGAATCATAAAGCGAGGTTTCGTATTATTTAGATCCAAAAAAAGACATATGACAATGTTGTTTCCAATACAAATGATAAAAATCAATGTGTTTTCATTAGAATTAACTAAAATGTTCCTGATTTTCCGTTTATATTACCGATGGAAGATGTACACGTAAAATCGCTCTATTCCGGCTGAAACGTCGATATATGCAATAAAAACCGAACTTCTCCCCTTTTCAATATCTTACTCAGTATTTTAACGAGAAACAAATAGATGATTGAAAATGAAGTATTTAAGGTTATTATCTAATCAATTATGTGTTTGTATCATTTTTATCGTATATTTAATGAAATAATAACAATAAACTGGAAATTTACAAAACGTGGAAAAACTGCAAAATATTGCCTAATCCGATGATATTTTGTTTATATCACATAAAGGAAAAAGGAGATGAAAAACGTCAAAATATTACTAAATTCAATGATTTTTAGTACGAACCAAATGCAAGAAAACTTGCTTAAAAAGCAATATTATGCGATATTCTGAGATTTGAAGGCCAATTCACATATCGTGATACTACATGAAATAGTATCGAAATATTGGTAAAAATTAATTTATTTACGTAATATAAAACTACATGAAAAACGTGAAAAAGTCACTATTATACCAAATTTGAGGATTTTAACTTCGAATCATAAAGCTTGGTTTCGTATTATTTAGATCCAACAAAAGACATATGACAATGTTGTTTCAAATCCAAATGATAAAAATCAATTTGTTTTCATTAGAATTAACTAAAATGTTCCTGATTTTCCGTTTATATTACCGATGGAAGATGTACACGTAAAACCGCTCTATTCCGGCTGAAACGTCGATATATGCAATAAAAACAGAACTTCTGCCCTTTTCAATATCTTACTCAGTATTTCAACGAGAAACAAATAGATGATTGAAAATGAAGTATTTATGGCTATTATCTAATGAATTATGTGTTTGTATCATTTTTATCGTATATATAATGAATTATCAACAATAAACTGGAAATTCACAAAAACGTGTAAAAACAGCAAAATATTGCCTAATTCGATGATATTTTGTTTAACTCACATAGAGGAAAAGGGGATGATAAACGTCAAAATATTGCTAAATTCGATGATGTTTAGTACAATGTTGTTTCCAATACAAATGATAAAAATCAATTTGTTTTCTTTAGAATTAACTAAAATGTTCCTGATTTTCCGTTTATATTACCGATGGAAAATGTACACGTAAAACCGCTATATTCCGGCTGAAACGTCGATATATGCAATAAAAACCGAACTTCTCACCTTTTCAATATCTTACTCAGTATTTCAACGAGAAACAAATAGATAATTGAAGATGAAGTATTTAAGTTTATTATCTAATCAATTACGTGTTTGTATCATATTTATCGTATATTATATGAATTAATACCATTAAACTGAAAATTCGCAAAAACGTGCAAAAACGGCAAAATATTGCCAAATTCGATGATATTTTGTTTAAATCATATAGAGGAAAAGGGGATGATAAACGTCAAAATATTGCTAAATTCGATGATGTTTAGTACGAAACAAAAATGCAAGAAAACTTGCTTAAAATGCAATATTATGCGGAAATCTGAGATATGAAGGCCAAATCACATATCGTGATACTACATGAAATAGTATCGAAATATTGGTAAAAATTAATTTATTTACGTAATATAAAACTACATGAAAAACGTGAAAAAGTCACTATTATACCAAATTTGAGGATTTTAACTTCGAATCATAAAGCTTGGTTTCGTATTATTTAGATCCAACAAAAGACATATGACAACGTTGTTTCCAATCCAAATGATAAAAATCAATTTGTTTTCATTAGAATTAACTAAAATGTTCCTGATTTTCCGTTTATATTACCGATGGAAGATGTACACGTAAAACCGCTCTATTCCGGCTGAAACGTCGATATATGCAATAAAAACAGAACTTCTGCCCTTTTCAATATCTTACTCAGTATTTCAACGAGAAACAAATAGATGATTGAAAATGAAGTATTTATGGCTATTATCTAATGAATTATGTGTTTGTATCATTTTTATCGTATATATAATGAATTATCAACAATAAACTGGAAATTCACAAAAACGTGTAAAAACAGCAAAATATTGCCTAATTCGATGATATTTTGTTTAACTCACATAGAGGAAAAGGGGATGATAAACGTCAAAATATTGCTAAATTCGATGATGTTTAGTACGAAAGAAAAATGCAAGAAAACTTGCTTAAAATGCAATATTATGCGAAAATCTGAGATATGAAGGCCAAATCACATATCGTGATACTACATGAAATAGTATCGAAATATTGGTAAAAATGAATATATTTACGTAATATCAAACTACATGAAAACGTGAAAAAATCACTATTATTCCAAATTTGTGGATTTTAACTTCGAATCATAGAGAGAGGTTTCGTATTATTTAGATCAAACAAAAGACATATGACAATGTTGTTTCCAATACAAATGATAAAAATCAATTTGTTTTCTTTAGAATTAACTAAAATGTTCCTGATTTTCCGTTTATATTACCGATGGAAGATGTACACGTAAAATCTCTCTATTCCGGCTGAAACGTCGATATATGCAATAAAAACCGAACTTCTCCCTTTTTCAATATCTTACTCAGTATTTTAACGAGAAACAAATAGATGATTGAAAATGAAGTATTTAAGGTTATTATCTAATCAATTATGTGTTTGTATCATTTTTATCGTATATTTAATGAAATAATAACAATAAACTGGAAATTTACAAAACGTGGAAAAACTGCAAAATATTGCCTAATCCGATGATATTTTGTTTATATCACATAAAGGAAAAAGGAGATGAAAAACGTCAAAATATTACTAAATTCAATGATTTTTAGTACGAAACAAAATGCAAGAAAACTTGCTTAAAATGCAATATTATGCGATATTCTGAGATTTGAAGGCCAATTCACATATCGTGATACTACATGAAATAGTATCGAAATATTGGTAAAAATTAATTTATTTACGTTATATAAAACTACATGAAAAACGTGAAAAAATCACTATTATTCCAAATTTGTGGATTTTAACTTCGAATCATAAAGCTTGGTTTCGTATTATTTAGATCCAACGAAAGACATATGACAATGTTGTTTCCAATCCAAATGATAAAAATCAATTTGTTTTCATTAGAATTAACTAAAATGTTCCTGATTTTCCGTTTATATTACCGATGGAAGATGTACACGTTAAACCGCTCTATTCCGGCTGAAACGTCGATATATGCAATAAAAACAGATCTTCTGCCCTTTTCAATATCTTACTCAGTATTTCAACGAGAAACAAATAGATGATTGAAAATGAAGTATTTATGGCTATTATCTAATGAATTATGTGTTTGTATCATTTTTATCGTATGTATAATGAATTATCAACAATAAACTGGAAATTCACAAAAACGTGTAAAAACAGCAAAATATTGCCTAATTCGATGATATTTTGTTTAACTCACATAGAGGAAAAGAGGATGATAAACGTCAAAATATTGCTAAATTCGATGACGAAAGAAAAATGCAAGAAAACTTGGTTAAAATGCAATATTATGCGATATTCTGAAATTTGAAGGCCAAATCACATATCGTGATACTACATGAAATAGTATCGAATTGTTGGAAAAAATGAATATATTTACGTAATATCAAACTACATGAAAACGTGAAAAAATCACTATTATTCCAAATTTGTGGATTTTAACTTCGAATCATAAAGCGAGGTTTCGTATTATTTAGATCCAAAAAAAGACATATGACAATGTTGTTTCCAATACAAATGATAAAAATCAATGTGTTTTCATTAGAATTAACTAAAATGTTCCTGATTTTCCGTTTATATTACCGATGGAAGATGTAAACGTAAAATCGCTCTATTCCGGCTGAAACGTCGATATATGCAATAAAAACCGAACTTCTCCCCTTTTCAATATCTTACTCAGTATTTTAACGAGAAACAAATAGATAATTGAAAATGAAGTATTTAAGGTTATTATCTAATCAATTATGTGTTTGTATCATTTTTATCGTATATTTAATGAATTATTAACAATAAACTGGAAATTTACAAAACGTGGAAAAACTGCAAAATATTGCCTAATTCGATCATATTTTGTTTATATCACATAAAGGAAAAAGGAGATGATAAACGTCAAAATATTGCTAAATTCGATGATTTTTAGTACGGAACAAAATGCAAGAAAACTTGCTTAAAATGCAATATTATGCGATATTCTGAGATTTGAAGGCCAATTCACATATCGTGATACTACATGAAATAGTATCGAAATATTGGTAAAAATTAATTTATTTACGTAATATAAAACTACATGAAAAACGTGAAAAAGTCATTATTATACCAAATTTGAGGATTTTAACTTCGAATCATAAAGCTTGGTTTCGTATTATTTAGATCCAACAAAAGACATATGACAATGTTGTTTCCAATCCAAATGATAAAAATCAATTTGTTTTCATTAGAATTAACTAAAATGTTCCTGATTTTCCGTTTATATTACCGATGGAAGATGTACACGTAAAACCGCTCTATTCCGGCTGAAACGTCGATATATGCAATAAAAACAGAACTTCTGCCCTTTTCAATATCTTACTCAGTATTTCAACGAGAAACAAATAGATGATTGAAAATGAAGTATTTATGGCTATTATCTAATGAATTATGTGTTTGTATCATTTTTATCGTATATATAATGAATTATCAACAATAAACTGGAAATTCACAAAAACGTGTAAAAACAGCAAAATATTGCCTAATTCGATGATATTTTGTTTAACTCACATAGAGGAAAAGGGGATGATAAACGTCAAAATATTGCTAAATTCGATGATGTTTGGTACAATGTTGTTTCCAATACAAATGATAAAAATCAATTTGTTTTCTTTAGAATTAACTAAAATGTTCCTGATTTTCCGTTTATATTACCGATGGAAAATGTACACGTAAAACCGCTATATTCCGGCTGAAACGTCGATATATGCAATAAGAACCGAACTTCTCACCTTTTTAATATCTTACTCAGTATTTCAACGAGAAACAAATAGATAATTGAAGATGAAGTATTTAAGTTTATTATCTAATCAATTACGTGTTTGTATCATATTTATCGTATATTATATGAATTAATACCATTAAACTGAAAATTCGCAAAAACGTGCAAAAACGGCAAAATATTGCCAAATTCGATGATATTTTGTTTAAATCATATAGAGGAAAAGGGGATGATAAACGTCAAAATATTGCTAAATTCGATGATGTTTAGTACGAAAGAAAAATGCAAGAAAACTTCCTTAAAATGCAATATTATGCGGAAATCTGAGATATGAACGCCAAATCACATATCGTGATACTACATGAAATAGTATCGAAATATTGGTAAAAATTAATTTATTTACGTAATATAAAACTACATGAAAAACGTGAAAAAGTCACTATTATACCAAATTTGAGGATTTTAACTTCGAATCATAAAGCTTGGTTTCGTATTATTTAGATCCAACAAAAGACATATGACAATGTTGTTTCCAATCCAAATGATAAAAATCAATTTGTTTTCATTAGAATTAACTAAAATGTTCCTGATTTTCCGTTTATATTACCGATGGAAGATGTACACGTAAAACCGCTCTATTCCGGCTGAAACGTCGATATATGCAATAAAAACAGAACTTCTGCCCTTTTCAATATCTTACTCAGTATTTCAACGAGAAACAAATAGATGATTGAAAATGAAGTATTTATGGCTATTATCTAATGAATTATGTGTTTGTATCATTTTTATCGTATATATAATGAATTATCAACAATAAACTGGAAATTCACAAAAACGTGTAAAAACAGCAAAATATTGCCTAATTCGATGATATTTTGTTTAACTCACATAGAGGAAAAGGGGATGATAAACGTCAAAATATTGCTAAATTCGATGATGTTTAGTACGAAAGAAAAATGCAAGAAAACTTGCTTAAAATGCAATATTATGCGAAAATCTGAGATATGAAGGCTAAATCACATATCGTGATACTACATGAAATAGTATCGAAATATTGGTAAAAATGAATATATTTACGTAATATCAAACTACATGAAAACGTGAAAAAATCACTATTATTCCAAATTTGTGGATTTTAACTTCGAATCATAGAGAGAGGTTTCGTATTATTTAGATCAAACAAAAGACATAAGACAATGTTGTTTCCAATACAAATGATAAAAATCAATTTGTTTTCTTTAGAATTAACTAAAATGTTCTTGATTTTCCGTTTATATTACCGATGGAAGATGTACACGTAAAATCTCTCTATTCCGGCTGAAACGTCGATATATGCAATAAAAACCGAACTTCTCCCCTTTTCAATATCTTACTCAGTATTTTAACGAGAAACAAATAGATGATTGAAAATGAAGTATTTAAGGTTATTATCTAATCAATTATGTGTTTGTATCATTTTTATCGTATATTTAATGAAATAATAACAATAAACTGGAAATTTACAAAACGTGGAAAAACTGCAAAATATTGCCTAATCCGATGATATTTTGTTTATATCACATAAAGGAAAAAGGAGATGAAAAACGTCAAAATATTACTAAATTCAATGATTTTTAGTACGAAACAAAATGCAAGAAAACTTGCTTAAAATGCAATATTATGCGATATTCTGAGATTTGAAGGCCAATTCACATACCGTGATACTACATGAAATAGTATCGAAATATTGGTAAAAATTAATTTATTTACGTAATATAAAACTACATGAAAAACGTGAAAAAGTCACTATTATACCAAATTTGAGGATTTTAACTTCGAATCATAAAGCTTGGTTTCGTATTATTTAGATCCAACAAAAGACATATGACAATGTTGTTTCCAATCCAAATGATAAAAATCAAATTGTTTTCATTAGAATTAACTAAAATGTTCATGATTTTCCGTTTATATTACCGATGGAAGATGTACACGTTAAACCGCTCTATTCCGGCTGAAACGTCGATATATGCAATAAAAACAGAACTTCTGCCCTTTTCAATATCTTACTCAGTATTTCAACGAGAAACAAATAGATGATTGAAAATGAAGTATTTATGGCTATTATCTAATGAATTATGTGTTTGTATCATTTTTATCGTATATATAATGAATTATCAACAATAAACTGGAAATTCACAAAAACGTGTAAAAACAGCAAAATATTGCCTAATTCGATGATATTTTGTTTAACTCACATAGAGGAAAAAAGGATGATAAACGTCAAAATATTGCTAAATTCGATGATGTTTAGTACGAAAGAAAAATGCAAGAAAACATGAAAACGTGAAAAAATCAATATTATTCCAAATTTGTGGATTTTAGCTTCGAATCATAGAACGAGGTTTCGTATTATTTAGATCCAACAAAAGACATATGACAATGTTGTTTCCAATACAAATGATAAAAATCAATGTGTTTTCATTAGAATTAACTAAAATGTTCCTGATTTTCCGTTTATATTACCGATGGAAGATGTACACGTAAAATCGCTCTATTCCGGCTGAAACGTCGATATATGCAATAAAAACCGAACTTCTCCCCTTTTCAATATCTTTCTCAGTATTTTAACGAGAAACAAATAGATAATTGAAAATGAAGTATTTAAGGTTATTATCTAATCAATTATGTGTTTGTATCATTTTTATCGTATATTTAATGAATTAATAACAATAAACTGGAAATTTACAAAACGTGGAAAAACTGCAAAATATTGCCTAATTCGATGATATTTTGTTTATATCACATAAAGGAAAAAGGAGATGATAAACGTCAAAATATTGCTAAATTCGATGATTTTTAGTACGAAACAAAATGCAAGAAAACTTGGTTAAAATGCAATATTATGCGATATTCTGAGATTTGAAGGCCAAATCACATATCGTGATACTACATGAAATAGTATCGAATTGTTGGTAAAAATGAATATATTTACGTAATATCAAACTACCTGAAAACGTGAAAAAATCACTATTATTCCAAATTTGTGGATTTTAACTTCGAATCATAAAGCGAGGTTTCGTAATATTTAGATCCAAAAAAAGACATATGACAATGTTGTTTCCAATACAAATGATAAAAATCAATGTGTTTTCATTAGAATTAACTAAAATGTTCCTGATTTTCCGTTTATATTACCGATGGAAGATGTACACGTAAAACCGCTCTATTCCGGCTGAAACGTCGATATATGCAATAAAAACAGAACTTCTGCCCTTTTCAATATCTTACTCAGTATTTCAACGAGAAACAAATAGATGATTGAAAATGAAGTATTTATGGCTATTATCTAATGAATTATGTGTTTGTATCATTTTTATCGTATATATAATGAATTATCAACAATAAACTGGAAATTCACAAAAACGTGTAAAAACAGCAAAATATTGCCTAATTCGATGATATTTTGTTTAACTCACATAGAGGAAAAGGGGATGATAAACGTCAAAATATTGCTAAATTCGATGATGTTTGGTACAATGTTGTTTCCAATACAAATGATAAAAATCAATTTGTTTTCTTTAGAATTAACTAAAATGTTCCTGATTTTCCGTTTATATTACCGATGGAAAATGTACACGTAAAACCGCTATATTCCGGCTGAAACGTCGATATATGCAATAAGAACCGAACTTCTCACCTTTTTAATATCTTACTCAGTATTTCAACGAGAAACAAATAGATAATTGAAGATGAAGTATTTAAGTTTATTATCTAATCAATTACGTGTTTGTATCATATTTATCGTATATTATATGAATTAATACCATTAAACTGAAAATTCGCAAAAACGTGCAAAAACGGCAAAATATTGCCAAATTCGATGATATTTTGTTTAAATCATATAGAGGAAAAGGGGATGATAAACGTCAAAATATTGCTAAATTCGATGATGTTTAGTACGAAAGAAAAATGCAAGAAAACTTCCTTAAAATGCAATATTATGCGGAAATCTGAGATATGAACGCCAAATCACATATCGTGATACTACATGAAATAGTATCGAAATATTGGTAAAAATTAATTTATTTACGTAATATAAAACTACATGAAAAACGTGAAAAAGTCACTATTATACCAAATTTGAGGATTTTAACTTCGAATCATAAAGCTTGGTATCGTATTATTTAGATCCAACAAAAGACATATGACAATGTTGTTTCCAATCCAAATGATAAAAATCAATTTGTTTTCATTAGAATTAACTAAAATGTTCCTGATTTTCCGTTTATATTACCGATGGAAGATGTACACGTAAAACCGCTCTATTCCGGCTGAAACGTCGATATATGCAATAAAAACAGAACTTCTGCCCTTTTCAATATCTTACTCAGTATTTCAACGAGAAACAAATAGATGATTGAAAATGAAGTATTTATGGCTATTATCTAATGAATTATGTGTTTGTATCATTTTTATCGTATATATAATGAATTATCAACAATAAACTGGAAATTCACAAAAACGTGTAAAAACAGCAAAATATTGCCTAATTCGATGATATTTTGTTTAACTCACATAGAGGAAAAGGGGATGATAAACGTCAAAATATTGCTAAATTCGATGATGTTTAGTACGAAAGAAAAATGCAAGAAAACTTGCTTAAAATGCAATATTATGCGAAAATCTGAGATATGAAGGCTAAATCACATATCGTGATACTACATGAAATAGTATCGAAATATTGGTAAAAATGAATATATTTACGTAATATCAAACTACATGAAAACGTGAAAAAATCACTATTATTCCAAATTTGTGGATTTTAACTTCGAATCATAGAGAGAGGTTTCGTATTATTTAGATCAAACAAAAGACATAAGACAATGTTGTTTCCAATACAAATGATAAAAATCAATTTGTTTTCTTTAGAATTAACTAAAATGTTCTTGATTTTCCGTTTATATTACCGATGGAAGATGTACACGTAAAATCTCTCTATTCCGGCTGAAACGTCGATATATGCAATAAAAACCGAACTTCTCCCCTTTTCAATATCTTACTCAGTATTTTAACGAGAAACAAATAGATGATTGAAAATGAAGTATTTAAGGTTATTATCTAATCAATTATGTGTTTGTATCATTTTTATCGTATATTTAATGAAATAATAACAATAAACTGGAAATTTACAAAACGTGGAAAAACTGCAAAATATTGCCTAATCCGATGATATTTTGTTTATATCACATAAAGGAAAAAGGAGATGAAAAACGTCAAAATATTACTAAATTCAATGATTTTTAGTACGAAACAAAATGCAAGAAAACTTGCTTAAAATGCAATATTATGCGATATTCTGAGATTTGAAGGCCAATTCACATACCGTGATACTACATGAAATAGTATCGAAATATTGGTAAAAATTAATTTATTTACGTAATATAAAACTACATGAAAAACGTGAAAAAGTCACTATTATACCAAATTTGAGGATTTTAACTTCGAATCATAAAGCTTGGTTTCGTATTATTTAGATCCAACAAAAGACATATGACAATGTTGTTTCCAATCCAAATGATAAAAATCAAATTGTTTTCATTAGAATTAACTAAAATGTTCCTGATTTTCCGTTTATATTACCGATGGAAGATGTACACGTTAAACCGCTCTATTCCGGCTGAAACGTCGATATATCCAATAAAAACAGAACTTCTGCCCTTTTCAATATCTTACTCAGTATTTCAACGAGAAACAAATAGATGATTGAAAATGAAGTATTTATGGCTATTATCTAATGAATTATGTGTTTGTATCATTTTTATCGTATATATAATGAATTATCAACAATAAACTGGAAATTCACAAAAACGTGTAAAAACAGCAAAATATTGCCTAATTCGATGATATTTTGTTTAACTCACATAGAGGAAAAAAGGATGATAAACGTCAAAATATTGCTAAATTCGATGATGTTTAGTACGAAAGAAAAATGCAAGAAAACATGAAAACGTGAAAAAATCAATATTATTCCAAATTTGTGGATTTTAGCTTCGTATCATAGAACGAGGTTTCGTATTATTTAGATCCAACAAAAGACATATGACAATGTTGTTTCCAATACAAATGATAAAAATCAATGTGTTTTCATTAGAATTAACTAAAATGTTCCTGATTTTCCGTTTATATTACCGATGGAAGATGTACACGTAAAATCGCTCTATTCCGGCTGAAACGTCGATATATGCAATAAAAACCGAACTTCTCCCCTTTTCAATATCTTTCTCAGTATTTTAACGAGAAACAAATAGATAATTGAAAATGAAGTATTTAAGGTTATTATCTAATCAATTATGTGTTTGTATCATTTTTATCGTATATTTAATGAATTAATAACAATAAACTGGAAATTTACAAAACGTGGGAAAACTGCAAAATATTGCCTAATTCCATGATATTTTGTTTATATCACATAAAGGAAAAAGGAGATGATAAACGTCAAAATATTGCTAAATTCGATGATTTTTAGTACGAAACAAAATGCAAGAAAACTTGGTTAAAATGCAATATTATGCGATATTCTGAGATTTGAAGGCCAAATCACATATCGTGATACTACATGAAATAGTATCGAATTGTTGGTAAAAATGAATATATTTACGTAATATCAAACTACCTGAAAACGTGAAAAAATCACTATTATTCCAAATTTGTGGATTTTAACTTCGAATCATAAAGCGAGGTTTCGTAATATTTAGATCCAAAAAAAGACATATGACAATGTTGTTTCCAATACAAATGATAAAAATCAATGTGTTTTCATTAGAATTAACTAAAATGTTCCTGATTTTCCGTTTATATTACCGATGGAAGATGTACACGTAAAACCGCTCTATTCCGGCTGAAACGTCGATATATGCAATAAAAACAGAACTTCTGCCCTTTTCAATATCTTACTCAGTATTTCAACGAGAAACAAATAGATGATTGAAAATGAAGTATTTATGGCTATTATCTAATGAATTATGTGTTTGTATCATTTTTATCGTATATATAATGAATTATCAACAATAAACTGGAAATTCACAAAAACGTGTAAAAACAGCAAAATATTGCCTAATTCGATGATATTTTGTTTAACTCACATAGAGGAAAAGGGGATGATAAACGTCAAAATATTGCTAAATTCGATGATGTTTGGTACAATGTTGTTTCCAATACAAATGATAAAAATCAATTTGTTTTCTTTAGAATTAACTAAAATGTTCCTGATTTTCCGTTTATATTACCGATGGAAAATGTACACGTAAAACCGCTATATTCCGGCTGAAACGTCGATATATGCAATAAGAACCGAACTTCTCACCTTTTTAATATCTTACTCAGTATTTCAACGAGAAACAAATAGATAATTGAAGATGAAGTATTTAAGTTTATTTTCTAATCAATTACGTGTTTGTATCATATTTATCGTATATTATATGAATTAATACCATTAAACTGAAAATTCGCAAAAACGTGCAAAAACGGCAAAATATTGCCAAATTCGATGATATTTTGTTTAAATCATATAGAGGAAAAGGGGATGATAAACGTCAAAATATTGCTAAATTCGATGATGTTTAGTACGAAAGAAAAATGCAAGAAAACTTCCTTAAAATGCAATATTATGCGGAAATCTGAGATATGAACGCCAAATCACATATCGTGATACTACATGAAATAGTATCGAAATATTGGTAAAAATTAATTTATTTACGTAATATAAAACTACATGAAAAACGTGAAAAAGTCACTATTATACCAAATTTGAGGATTTTAACTTCGAATCATAAAGCTTGGTATCGTATTATTTAGATCCAACAAAAGACATATGACAATGTTGTTTCCAATCCAAATGATAAAAATCAATTTGTTTTCATTAGAATTAACTAAAATGTTCCTGATTTTCCGTTTATATTACCGATGGAAGATGTACACGTAAAACCGCTCTATTCCGGCTGAAACGTCGATATATGCAATAAAAACAGAACTTCTGCCCTTTTCAATATCTTACTCAGTATTTCAACGAGAAACAAATAGATGATTGAAAATGAAGTATTTATGGCTATTATCTAATGAATTATGTGTTTGTATCATTTTTATCGTATATATAATGAATTATCAACAATAAACTGGAAATTCACAAAAACGTGTAAAAACAGCAAAATATTGCCTAATTCGATGATATTTTGTTTAACTCACATAGAGGAAAAGGGGATGATAAACGTCAAAATATTGCTAAATTCGATGATGTTTAGTACGAAAGAAAAATGCAAGAAAACTTGCTTAAAATGCAATATTATGCGAAAATCTGATATATGAAGGCTAAATCACATATCGTGATACTACATGAAATAGTATCGAAATATTGGTAAAAATGAATATATTTACGTAATATCAAACTACATGAAAACGTGAAAAAATCACTATTATTCCAAATTTGTGGATTTTAACTTCGAATCATAGAGAGAGGTTTCGTATTATTTAGATCAAACAAAAGACATAAGACAATGTTGTTTCCAATACAAATGATAAAAATCAATTTGTTTTCTTTAGAATTAACTAAAATGTTCTTGATTTTCCGTTTATATTACCGATGGAAGATGTACACGTAAAATCTCTCTATTCCGGCTGAAACGTCGATATATGCAATAAAAACCGAACTTCTCCCCTTTTCAATATCTTACTCAGTATTTTAACGAGAAACAAATAGATGATTGAAAATGAAGTATTTAAGGTTATTATCTAATCAATTATGTGTTTGTATCATTTTTATCGTATATTTAATGAAATAATAACAATAAACTGGAAATTTACAAAACGTGGAAAAACTGCAAAATATTGCCTAATCCGATGATATTTTGTTTATATCACATAAAGGAAAAAGGAGATGAAAAACGTCAAAATATTACTAAATTCAATGATTTTTAGTACGAAACAAAATGCAAGAAAACTTGCTTAAAATGCAATATTATGCGATATTCTGAGATTTGAAGGCCAATTCACATATCGTGATACTACATGAAATAGTATCGAAATATTGGTAAAAATTAATTTATTTACGTAATATAAAACTACATGAAAAACGTGAAAAAGTCACTATTATACCAAATTTGAGGATTTTAACTTCGAATCATAAAGCTTGGTTTCGTATTATTTAGATCCAACAAAAGACATATGACAATGTTGTTTCCAATCCAAATGATAAAAATCAAATTGTTTTCATTAGAATTAACTAAAATGTTCCTGATTTTCCGTTTATATTACCGATGGAAGATGTACACGTTAAACCGCTCTATTCCGGCTGAAACGTCGATATATGCAATAAAAACAGAACTTCTGCCCTTTTCAATATCTTACTCAGTATTTCAACGAGAAACAAATAGATGATTGAAAATGAAGTATTTATGGCTATTATCTAATGAATTATGTGTTTGTATCATTTTTATCGTATATATAATGAATTATCAACAATAAACTGGAAATTCACAAAAACGTGTAAAAACAGCAAAATATTGCCTAATTCGATGATATTTTGTTTAACTCACATAGAGGAAAAGGGGATGATAAACGTCAAAATATTGCTAAATTCGATGATGTTTAGTACGAAAGAAAAATGCAAGAAAACATGAAAACGTGAAAAAATCAATATTATTCCAAATTTGTGGATTTTAGCTTCGAATCATAGAACGAGGTTTCGTATTATTTAGATCCAACAAAAGACATATGACAATGTTGTTTCCAATACAAATGATAAAAATCAATGTGTTTTCATTAGAATTAACTAAAATGTTCCTGATTTTCCGTTTATATTACCGATGGAAGATGTACACGTAAAATCGCTCTATTCCGGCTGAAACGTCGATATATGCAATAAAAACCGAACTTCTCCCCTTTTCAATATCTTTCTCAGTATTTTAA
This sequence comes from Procambarus clarkii, assembly GCF_040958095.1. Taxonomy (NCBI): domain Eukaryota; kingdom Metazoa; phylum Arthropoda; class Malacostraca; order Decapoda; family Cambaridae; genus Procambarus; species Procambarus clarkii. The sequence goes on from NC_091195.1 coordinate 37,938,355, forward strand.
CGAGAAACAAATAGATAATTGAAAATGAAGTATTTAAGGTTATTATCTAATCAATTATGTGTTTGTATCATTTTTATCGTATATTTAATGAATTAATAACAATAAACTGGAAATTTACAAAACGTGGAAAAACTGCAAAATATTGCCTAATTCGATGATATTTTGTTTATATCACATAAAGGAAAAAGGAGATGATAAACGTCAAAATATTGCTAAATTCGATGATTTTTAGTACGAAACAAAATGCAAGAAAACTTGGTTAAAATGCAATATTATGCGATATTCTGAGATTTGAAGGCCAAATCACATATCGTGATACTACATGAAATAGTATCGAATTGTTGGTAAAAATGAATATATTTACGTAATATCAAACTACCTGAAAACGTGAAAAAATCACTATTATTCCAAATTTGTGGATTTTAACTTCGAATCATAAAGCGAGGTTTCGTAATATTTAGATCCAAAAAAAGACATATGACAATGTTGTTTCCAATACAAATGATAAAAATCAATGTGTTTTCATTAGAATTAACTAAAATGTTCCTGATTTTCCGTTTATATTACCGATGGAAGATGTACACGTAAAACCGCTCTATTCCGGCTGAAACGTCGATATATGCAATAAAAACAGAACTTCTGCCCTTTTCAATATCTTACTCAGTATTTCAACGAGAAACAAATAGATGATTGAAAATGAAGTATTTATGGCTATTATCTAATGAATTATGTGTTTGTATCATTTTTATCGTATATATAATGAATTATCAACAATAAACTGGAAATTCACAAAAACGTGTAAAAACAGCAAAATATTGCCTAATTCGATGATATTTTGTTTAACTCACATAGAGGAAAAGGGGATGATAAACGTCAAAATATTGCTAAATTCGATGATGTTTGGTACAATGTTGTTTCCAATACAAATGATAAAAATCAATTTGTTTTCTTTAGAATTAACTAAAATGTTCCTGATTTTCCGTTTATATTACCGATGGAAAATGTACACGTAAAACCGCTATATTCCGGCTGAAACGTCGATATATGCAATAAGAACCGAACTTCTCACCTTTTTAATATCTTACTCAGTATTTCAACGAGAAACAAATAGATAATTGAAGATGAAGTATTTAAGTTTATTATCTAATCAATTACGTGTTTGTATCATATTTATCGTATATTATATGAATTAATACCATTAAACTGAAAATTCGCAAAAACGTGCAAAAACGGCAAAATATTGCCAAATTCGATGATATTTTGTTTAAATCATATAGAGGAAAAGGGGATGATAAACGTCAAAATATTGCTAAATTCGATGATGTTTAGTACGAAAGAAAAATGCAAGAAAACTTCCTTAAAATGCAATATTATGCGGAAATCTGAGATATGAACGCCAAATCACATATCGTGATACTACATGAAATAGTATCGAAATATTGGTAAAAATTAATTTATTTACGTAATATAAAACTACATGAAAAACGTGAAAAAGTCACTATTATACCAAATTTGAGGATTTTAACTTCGAATCATAAAGCTTGGTTTCGTATTATTTAGATCCAACAAAAGACATATGACAATGTTGTTTCCAATCCAAATGATAAAAATCAATTTGTTTTCATTAGAATTAACTAAAATGTTCCTGATTTTTCGTTTATATTACCGATGGAAGATGTACACGTAAAACCGCTCTATTCCGGCTGAAACGTCGATATATGCAATAAAAACAGAACTTCTGCCCTTTTCAATATCTTACTCAGTATTTCAACGAGAAACAAATAGATGATTGAAAATGAAGTATTTATGGCTATTATCTAATGAATTATGTGTTTGTATCATTTTTATCGTATATATAATGAATTATCAACAATAAACTGGAAATTCACAAAAACGTGTAAAAACAGCAAAATACTGCCTAATTCGATGATATTTTGTTTAACTCACATAGAGGAAAAGGGGATGATAAACGTCAAAATATTGCTAAATTCGATGATGTTTAGTACGAAAGAAAAATGCAAGAAAACTTGCTTAAAATGCAATATTATGCGAAAATCTGAGATATGAAGGCTAAATCACATATCGTGATACTACATGAAATAGTATCGAAATATTGGTAAAAATGAATATATTTACGTAAAATCAAACTACATGAAAACGTGAAAAAATCACTATTATTCCAAATTTGTGGATTTTAACTTCGAATCATAGAGAGAGGTTTCGTATTATTTAGATCAAACAAAAGACATAAGACAATGTTGTTTCCAATACAAATGATAAAAATCAATGTGTTTTCTTTAGAATTAACTAAAATGTTCTTGATTTTCCGTTTATATTACCGATGGAAGATGTACACGTAAAATCTCTCTATTCCGGCTGAAACGTCGATATATGCAATAAAAACCGAACTTCTCCCCTTTTCAATATCTTACTCAGTATTTTAACGAGAAACAAATAGATGATTGAAAATGAAGTATTTAAGGTTATTATCTAATCAATTATGTGTTTGTATCATTTTTATCGTATATTTAATGAAATAATAACAATAAACTGGAAATTTACAAAACGTGGAAAAACTGCAAAATATTGCCTAATCCGATGATATTTTGTTTATGTCACATAAAGGAAAAAGGAGATGAAAAACGTCAAAATATTACTAAATTCAATGATTTTTAGTACGAAACAAAATGCAAGAAAACTTGCTTAAAATGCAATATTATGCGATATTCTGAGATTTGAAGGCCAATTCACATATCGTGATACTACATGAAATAGTATCGAAATATTGGTAAAAATTAATTTATTTACGTAATATAAAACTACATGAAAAACGTGAAAAAGTCACTATTATACCAAATTTGAGGATTTTAACTTCGAATCATAAAGCTTGGTTTCGTATTATTTAGATCCAACAAAAGACATATGACAATGTTGTTTCCAATCCAAATGATAAAAATCAAATTGTTTTCATTAGAATTAACTAAAATGTTCCTGATTTTCCGTTTATATTACCGATGGAAGATGTACACGTTAAACCGCTCTATTCCGGCTGAAACGTCGATATATGCAATAAAAACAGAACTTCTGCCCTTTTCAATATCTTACTCAGTATTTCAACGAGAAACAAATAGATGATTGAAAATGAAGTATTTATGGCTATTATCTAATGAATTATGTGTTTGTATCATTTTTATCGTATATATAATGAATTATCAACAATAAACTGGAAATTCACAAAAACGTGTAAAAACAGCAAAATATTGCCTAATTCGATGATATTTTGTTTAACTCACATAGAGGAAAAGGGGATGATAAACGTCAAAATATTGCTAAATTCGATGATGTTTAGTACGAAAGAAAAATGCAAGAAAACATGAAAACGTGAAAAAATCAATATTATTCCAAATTTGTGGATTTTAGCTTCGAATCATAGAACGAGGTTTCGTATTATTTAGATCCAACAAAAGACATATGACAATGTTGTTTCCAATACAAATGATAAAAATCAATGTGTTTTCATTAGAATTAACTAAAATGTTCCTGATTTTCCGTTTATATTACCGATGGAAGATGTACACGTAAAATCGCTCTATTCCGGCTGAAACGTCGATATATGCAATAAAAACCGAACTTCTCCCCTTTTCAATATCTTTCTCAGTATTTTAACGAGAAACAAATAGATAATTGAAAATGAAGTATTTAAGGTTATTATCTAATCAATTATGTGTTTGTATAATTTTTATCGTATATTTAATGAATTAATAACAATAAACTGGAAATTTACAAAACGTGGAAAAACTGCAAAATATTGCCTAATTCGATGATATTTTGTTTATATCACATAAAGGAAAAAGGAGATGATAAACGTCAAAATATTGCTAAATTCGATGATTTTTAGTACGAAACAAAATGCAAGAAAACTTGGTTAAAATGCAATATTATGCGATATTCTGAGATTTGAAGGCCAAATCACATATCGTGATACTACATGAAATAGTATCGAATTGTTGGTAAAAATGAATATATTTACGTAATATCAAACTACCTGAAAACGTGAAAAAATCACTATTATTCCAAATTTGTGGATTTTAACTTCGAATCATAAAGCGAGGTTTCGTAATATTTAGATCCAAAAAAAGACATATGACAATGTTGTTTCCAATACAAATGATAAAAATCAATGTGTTTTCATTAGAATTAACTAAAATGTTCCTGATTTTCCGTTTATATTACCGATGGAAGATGTACACGTAAAACCGCTCTATTCCGGCTGAAACGTCGATATATGCAATAAAAACAGAACTTCTGCCCTTTTCAATATCTTACTCAGTATTTCAACGAGAAACAAATAGATGATTGAAATTGAAGTATTTATGGCTATTATCTAATGAATTATGTGTTTGTATCATTTTTATCGTATATATAATGAATTATCAACAATAAACTGGAAATTCACAAAAACGTGTAAAAACAGCAAAATATTGCCTAATTCGATGATATTTTGTTTAACTCACATAGAGGAAAAGGGGATGATAAACGTCAAAATATTGCTAAATTCGATGATGTTTGGTACAATGTTGTTTCCAATACAAATGATAAAAATCAATTTGTTTTCTTTAGAATTAACTAAAATGTTCCTGATTTTCCGTTTATATTACCGATGGAAAATGTACACGTAAAACCGCTATATTCCGGCTGAAACGTCGATATATGCAATAAGAACCGAACTTCTCACCTTTTTAATATCTTACTCAGTATTTCAACGAGAAACAAATAGATAATTGAAGATGAAGTATTTAAGTTTATTATCTAATCAATTACGTGTTTGTATCATATTTATCGTATATTATATGAATTAATACCATTAAACTGAAAATTCGCAAAAACGTGCAAAAACGGCAAAATATTGCCAAATTCGATGATATTTTGTTTAAATCATATAGAGGAAAAGGGGATGATAAACGTCAAAATATTGCTAAATTCGATGATGTTTAGTACGAAAGAAAAATGCAAGAAAACTTGCTTAAAATGCAATACTATGCGAAAATCTGAGATATGAAGGCCAAATCACATATTGTGATACTACATGAAATAGTATCGAAATATTGGAAAAAATGAATATATTTACGTATTATCAATCTACATGAAAACGTGAAAAAATCACTATTATTCCAAATTTGTGGATTTTAGCTTCGAATCATAAAACGAGGTTTCGTACTATTTAGATCCAACAAAAGACATATGACAATGTTGTTTCCAATACAAATGATTAAAATCAATGTGTTTTCATTAGAATTAACTAAAATGTTCCTGATTTTCCGTTTATATTACCGATGGAAGATGTACACGTAAAATCGCTCTATTCCGGCTGAAACGTCGATATATGCAATAAAAACCGAACTTCTCCCCTTTTCAATATCTTACTCAGTATTTTAACGAGAAACAAATAGATAATTGAAAATGAAGTATTTAAGGTTATTATCTAATCAATTATGTGTTTGTATCACTTTTATCGTATATTTAATGAATTAATAACAATAAACTGGAAATTTACAAAACGTGGAAAAACTGCAAAATATTGCCTAATTCGATGATATTTTGTTTATATCACATAAAGGAAAAAGGAGATGATCAACGTCAAAATATTGCTAAATTCGATGATTTTTAGTACGAAACAAAATGCAAGAAAACTTGGTTAAAATGCAATATTATGCGATATTCTGAGATTTGAAGGCCAAATCACATATCGTGATACTACATGAAATAGTATCGAATTGTTGGTAAAAATGAATATATTTACGTAATATCAAACTACCTGAAAACGTGAAAAAATCACTATTATTCCAAATTTGTGGATTTTAACTTCGAATCATAAAGCGAGGTTTCGTATTATTTAGATCCAAAAAAAGACATATGACAATGTTGTTTCCAATACAAATGATAAAAATCAATGTGTTTTCATCAGAATTAACTAAAATGTTCCTGATTTTCCGTTTATATTACCGATGGAAGATGTACACGTAAAATCGCTCTATTCCGGCTGAAACGTCGATATATGCAATAAAAACCGAACTTCTCCCCTTTTCAATATCTTACTCAGTATTTTAACGAGAAACAAATAGATAATTGAAAATGAAGTATTTAAGGTTATTATCTAATCAATTATGTGTTTGTATCATTTTTATCGTATATTTAATGAATTAATAACAATAAACTGGAAATTTACAAAACGTGGAAAAACTGCAAAATATTGCCTAATTCGATGATATTTTGTTTATATCACATAAAGGAAAAAGGAGATGATAAACGTCAAAATATTGCTAAATTCGATGATTTTTAGTACGAAACAAAATGCAAGAAAACTTGCTTAAAATGCAATATTATGCGATATTCTGAGATTTGAAGGCCAATTCACATATCGTGATACTACATGAAATAGTATCAAAATATTGGTAAAAATTAATTTATTTACGTAATATAAAACTACATGAAAAACGTGAAAAAGTCACTATTATACCAAATTTGAGGATTTTAACTTCGAATCATAAAGCTTGGTTTCGTATTATTTAGATCCAACAAAAGACATATGACAATGTTGTTTCCAATCCAAATGATAAAAATCAATTTGTTTTCATTAGAATTAACTAAAATGTTCCTGATTTTCCGTTTATATTACCGATGGAAGATGTACACGTAAAACCGCTCTATTCCGGCTGAAACGTCGATATATGCAATAAAAACAGAACTTCTGCCCTTTTCAATATCTTACTCAGTATTTCAACGAGAAACAAATAGATGATTGAAAATGAAGTATTTATGGCTATTATCTAATGAATTATGTGTTTGTATCATTTTTATCGTATATATAATGAATTATCAACAATAAACTGGAAATTCACAAAAACGTGTAAAAACAGCAAAATATTGCCAAATTCGATGATATTTTGTTTAACTCACATAGAGGAAAAGGGGATGATAAACGTCAAAATATTGCTAAATTCGATGATGTTTAGTACGAAAGAAAAATGCAAGAAAACTTGCTTAAAATGCAATATTATGCGAAAATCTGAGATATGAAGGCCAAATCACATATTGTGATACTACATGAAATAGTATCGAATTGTTGGTAAAAATGAATATATTTACGTAATATCAAACTACCTGAAAACGTGAAAAAATCACTATTATTCCAAATTCGTGGATTTTAACTTCGAATCATAAAGCGAGGTTTCGTATTATTTAGATTTAAAAAAAGACATATGACAATGTTGTTTCCAATACAAATGATAAAAATCAATGTGTTTTCATCAGAATTAACTAAAATGTTCCTGATTTTCCGTTTATATTACCGATGGAAGACGTACACGTAAAATCGCTCTATTCCGGCTGAAACGTCGATATATGCAATAAAAACCGAACATCTCCCCTTTTCAATATCTTACTCAGTATTTTAACGAGAAACAAATAGATAATTGAAAATGAAGTATTTAAGGTTATTATCTAATCAATTATGTGTTTGTATAATTTTTATCGTATATTTAACGAATTAATAACAATTAACTGGAAATTTACAAAACGTGGAAAAACTGCAAAATATTGCCTAATTCGATGATATTTTGTTTATATCACATAAAGGAAAAAGGAGATGATAAACGTCAAAATATTGCTAAATTCGATGATTTTTAGTACGAAACAAAATGCAAGAAAACTTGGTTAAAATGCAATATTATGCGATATTCTGAGATTTGAAGGCCAAATCACATATCGTGATACTACATGAAATAGTATCGAATTGTTGGTAAAAATGAATATATTTACGTAATATCAAACTACCTGAAAACATGAAAAAATCACTATTATTCCAAATTCGTGGATTTTAACTTCGAATCATAAAGCGAGGTTTCGTATTATTTAGATTTAAAAAAAGACATATGACAATGTTGTTTCCAATACAAATGATAAAAATCAATGTGTTTTCATCAGAATTAACTAAAATGTTCCTGATTTTCCGTTTATATTACCGATGGAAGACGTACACGTAAAATCGCTCTATTCCGGCTGAAACGTCGATATATGCAATAAAAACCGAATATCTCCCCTTTTCAATATCTTACTCAGTATTTTAACGAGAAACAAATAGATAATTGAAAATGAAGTATTTAAGGTTATTATCTAATCAATTATGTGTTTGTATAATTTTTATCGTATATTTAACGAATTAATAACAATAAACTGGAAATTTACAAAACGTGGAAAAACTGCAAAATATTGCCTAATTCGATGATATTTTGTTTATATCACATAAAGGAAAAAGGAGATGATAAACGTCAAAATATTGCTAAATTCGATGATTTTTAGTACGAAACAAAATGCAAGAAAACTTGCTTAAAATGCAATATTATGCGATATTCTGAGATTTGAAGGCCAATTCACATATCGTGATACTACATGAAATAGTATCGAAATATTGGTAAAAATTAATTTATTTACGTAATATAAAACTACATGAAAAACGTGAAAAAGTCACTATTATACCAAATTTGAGGATTTTAACTTCGAATCATAAAGCTTGGTTTCGTATTATTTAGATCCAACAAAAGACATATGACAATGTTGTTTCCAATCCAAATGATAAAAATCAATTTGTTTTCATTAGAATTAACTAAAATGTTCCTGATTTTCCGTTTATATTACCGATGGAAGATGTACACGTAAAACCGCTCTATTCCGGCTGAAACGTCGATATATGCAATAAAAACAGAACTTCTGCCCTTTTCAATATCTTACTCAGTATTTCAACGAGAAACAAATAGATGATTGAAAATGAAGTATTTATGGCTATTATCTAATGAATTATGTGTTTGTATCATTTTTATCGTATATATAATGAATTATCAACAATAAACTGGAAATTCACAAAAACGTGTAAAAACAGCAAAATATTGCCTAATTCGATGATATTTTGTTTAACTCACATAGAGGAAAAGGGGATGATAAACGTCAAAATATTGCTAAATTCGATGATGTTTAGTACGAAAGAAAAATGCAAGAAAACTTGCTTAAAATGCAATATTATGCGAAAATCTGAGATATGAAGGCAAAATCACATATCGTGATACTACATGAAATAGTATCGAAATATTGGTAAAAATGAATATATTTACGTAATATCAAACTACATGAAAACGTGAAAAAATCACTATTATTCCAAATTTGTGGATTTTAGCTTCGAATCATAGAACGAGGTTTCGTATTATTTAGATCCAACAAAAGACATATGACAATGTTGTTTCCAATACAAATGATAAAAATCAATGTGTTTTCATTAGAATTAACTAAAATGTTCCTGATTTTCCGTTTATATTACCGATGGAAGATGTACACGTAAAATCGCTCTATTCCGGCTGAAACGTCGATATATGCAATAAAAACCGAACTTCTCCCCTTTTCAATATCTTACTCAGTATTTTAACGAGAAACAAATAGATAATTGAAAATGAAGTATTTAAGGTTATTATCTAATCAATTATGTGTTTGTATCATTTTTATCGTATATATAATGAATTAATAACAATAAACTGGAAATTTCAAAACGTGGAAAAACTGCAAAATATTGCCTAATTCGATGATATTTTGTTTATATCACATAAAGGAAAAAGGAGATGATAAACGTCAAAATATTGCTAAATTCGATGATTTTTAGTACGAAACAAAATGCAAGAAAACTTGCTTAAAATGCAATATTATGCGATATTCTGAGATTTGAAGGCCAATTCACATATCGTGATACTACATGAAATAGTATCGAAATATTGGTAAAAATGAATTTATTTACGTAATATAAAACTACATGAAAAACGTGAAAAAGTCACTATTATACCAAATTTGAGGATTTTAACTTCGAATCATAAAGCTTGGTTTCGTATTATTTAGATCCAACAAAAGACATATGGCAATGTTGTTTCCAATCCAAATGATAAAAATCAATTTGTTTTCATTAGAATTAACTAAAATGTTCCTGATTTTCCGTTTATATTACCGATGGAAGATGTACACGTAAAACCGCTCTATTCCGGCTGAAACGTCGATATATGCAATAAAAACAGAACTTCTGCCCTTTTCAATATCTTACTCAGTATTTCAACGAGAAACAAATAGATGATTGAAAATGAAGTATTTATTGCTATTATCTAATGAATTATGTGTTTGTATCATTTTTATCGTATATATAATGAATTATCAACAATAAACTGGAAATTCACAAAAACGGGTAAAAACAGCAAAATATTGCCTAATTCGATGATATTTTGTTTAACTCACATAGAGGAAAAGGGGATGATAAACGTCAAAATATTGCTAAATTCGATGATGTTTAGTACGAAAGAAAAATGCAAGAAAACTTGCTTAAAATGCAATATTATGCGAAAATCTGAGATATGAAGGCCAAATCACATATCGTGATACTACATGAAATAGTATCGAAATATTGGTAAAAATGAATATATTTACGTAATATCAAACTACATGAAAACGTGAAAAAATCACTATTATTCCAAATTTGTGGATTTTAGCTTCGAATCATAGAACGAGGTTTCGTATTATTTAGATCCAACAAAAGACATATGACAATGTTGTTTCCAATACAAATGATAAAAATCAATGTGTTTTCATTAGAATTAACTAAAATGTTCCCGATTTTCCGTTTATATTACCGATGGAAGATGTACACGTAAAATCGCTCTATTCCGGCTGAAACGTCGATATATGCCATAAAAACCGAACTTCTCCCCTTTTCAATATCTTACTCAGTATTTTAACGAGAAACAAATAGATAATTGAAAATGAAGTATTTAAGGTTATTATCTAATCAATTATGTGTTTGTATAATTTTTATCGTATATTTAATGAATTAATAACAATAAACTGGAAATTTCAAAACGTGGAAAAACTGCAAAATATTGCCTAATTCGATGATACTTTGTTTATATCACATAAAGGAAAAAGGAGATGATAAACGTCAAAATATTGCTAAATTCGATGATTTTTAGTACGAAACAAAATGCAAGAAAACTTGGTTATAATGCAATATTATGTGATATTCTGAGATTTGAAGGCCAAATCACATATCGTGATACTACATGAAATAGTATCGAATTGTTGGTAAAAATGAATATATTTACGTAATATCAAACTACCTGAAAACGTGAAAAAATCACTATTATTCCAAATTTGTGGATTTTAACTTCGAATCATAAAGCAAGGTTTCGTATTATTTAGATCCAAAAAAAGACATATGACAATGTTGTTTCCAATACAAATGATAAAAAGCAATGTGTTTTCATTAGAATTAACTAAAATGTTCCTGATTTTCCGTTTATATTACCGATGGAAGATGTACACGTAAAATCGCTCTATTCCGGCTGAAACGTCGATATATGCAATAAAAACCGAACTTCTCCCCTTTTTAATATCCCACTCAGTATTTTAACGAGAAACAAATAGAGAATTGAAAATGAAGTATTTAAGGTTATTATCTAATCAATTATGTGTTTGTATCATTTTTATCGTATATTTAATGAATTAATAACAATAAACTGGAAATTTACAAAACGTGGAAAAACTGCAAAATATTGCCTAATTCGATGATATTTTGTTTATATCACATAAAGGAAAAAGGAGATGATAAACGTCAAAATATTACTAAATTCGATGATTTTTAGTACGAAACAAAATGCAAGAAAACTTGCTTAAAATGCAATATTTTGCGATATTCTGAGATTTGAAGGCCAAATCACATATCGTGATACTACATGAAATAGTATCGATATATTGGTAAAAATGAATATATTTACGTAATATTAACTACATGAAAAACGTGAAAAAGTCACTATTATACCAAATTTCAAGATTTTAACTTCGAATCATAAAGCTTGGTTTCGTATTATTTAGATCCAACAAAAGACATATGACAATGTTGTTTCCAATCCAAATGATAAAAATCAAATTGTTTTCATTAGAATTAACTAAAATGTTCCTGATTTTCCGTTTATATTACCGATGGAAGATGTACACGTAAAACCGCTCTATTCCGGCTGAAACGTCGATATATGCAATAAAAACAGAACTTCTGCCCTTTTCAATATCTTACTCAGTATTTCAACGAGAAACAAATAGATGATTGAAAATGAAGTATTTATGGCTATTATCTAATGAATTATGTGTTTGTATCATTTTTATCGTATATATAATGAATTATCAACAATAAACTGGAAATTCACAAAAACGTGTAAAAACAGCAAAATATTGCCTAATTCGATGATATTTTGTTTAACTCACATAGAGGAAAAGGGGATGATAAACGTCAAAATATTGCTAAATTCGATGATGTTTAGTACGAAAGAAAAATGCAAGAAAACTTGCTTAAAATGCAATATTATGCGAAAATCTGAGATATGAAGGCCAAATCACATATCGTGATACTACATGAAATAGTATCGAAATATTGATAAAAATGAATATATTTACGTAATATCAAACTACATGAAAACGTGAAAAAATCACTATTATTCCAAATTTGTGGATTTTAGCTTCGAATCATAGAACGAGGTTTCGTATTATTTAGATCCAACAAAAGACATATGACAATGTTGTTTCCAATACAAATGATAAAAATCAATGTGTTTTCATTAGAATTAACTAAAATGTTCCTGATTTTCCGTTTATATTACCGATGGAAGATGTACACGTAAAATCGCTCTATTCCGGCTGAAACGTCGATATATGCAATAAAAACCGAACTTCTCCCCTTTTCAATATCTTTCTCAGTATTTTAACGAGAAACAAATAGATAATTGAAAATGAAGTATTTAAGGTTATTATCTAATCAATTATGTGTTTGTATCATTTTTATCGTATATTTAATGAATTAATAACAATAAACTGGAAATTTACAAAACGTGGAAAAACTGCAAAATATTGCCTAATTCGATGATATTTTGTTTATATCACATAAAGGAAAAAGGAGATGATAAACGTCAAAATATTGCTAAATTCGATGATTTTTAGTACGAAACAAAATGCAAGAAAACTTGGTTAAAATGCAATATTATGCGATATTCTGAGATTTGAAGGCCAAATCACATATCGTGATACTACATGAAATAGTATCGAATTGTTGGTAAAAATGAATATATTTACGTAATATCAAACTACCTGAAAACGTGAAAAAATCACTATTATTCCAAATTTGTGGATTTTAACTTCGAATCATAAAGCAAGGTTTCGTAATATTTATATCCAAAAAAAGACATATGACAATGTTGTTTCTAATACAAATGATAAAAATCAATGTGTTTTCATTAGAATTAACTAAAATGTTCCTGATTTTCCGTTTATATTACCGATGGAAGATGTACACGTAAAATCGCTCTATTCTGGCTGAAACGTCGATATATGCAATAAAAACCGAACTTCTCCCCTTTTTAATATCTTACTCAGTATTTTAACGAGAAACAAATAGATAATTGAAAATGAAGTATTTAAGGTTATTATCTAATCAATTATGTGTTTGTATCATTTTTATCGTATATTTAATGAATTAATAACAATAAACTGGAAATTTACAAAACGTGGAAAAATTGCAAAATATTGCCTAATTCGATGATATTTTGTTTATATCACATAAAGGAAAAAGGAGATGATAAACGTCAAAATATTGCTAAATTCGATGATTTTTAGTACGAAACAAAATGCAAGAAAACTTGCTTAAAATGCAATATTTTGCGATATTCTGAGATTTGAAGGCCAAATCACATATCGTGATACTACATGAAATAGTATCGATATATTGGTAAAAATGAATATATTTACGTAATATTAACTACATGAAAAACGTGAAAAAGTCACTATTATACCAAATTTGAGGATTTTAACTTCGAATCATAAAGCTTGGTTTCGTATTATTTACATCCAACAAAAGACATATGACAATGTTGTTTCCAATCCAAATGATAAAAATCAATTTGTTTTCATTAGAATTAACTAAAATGTTCCTGATTTTCCGTTTATATTACCGATGGAAGATGTACACGTAAAACCGCTCTATTCCGGCTGAAACGTCGATATATGCAATAAAAACAGAACTTCTGCCCTTTTCAATATCTTACTCAGTATTTCAACGAGAAACAAATAGATGATTGAAAATGAAGTATTTATGGCTATTATCTAATGAATTATGTGGTTGTATCATTTTTATCGTATATATAATGAATTATCAACAATAAACTGGAAATTCACAAAAACGTGTAAAAACAGCAAAATATTGCCTAATTCGATGATATTTTGTTTAACTCACATAGAGGAAAAGGGGATGATAAACGTCAAAATATTGCTAAATTCGATGATGTTTAGTACGAAAGAAAAATGCAAGAAAACTTGCTTAAAATGCAATATTATGCGAAAATCTGAGATATGAAGGCCAAATCACATATTGTGATACTACATGAAATAGTATCGAAATATTGGAAAAAATGAATATATTTACGTAATATCAAACTACATGAAAACGTGAAAAAATCACTATTATTCCAAATTTGTGGATTTTAGCTTCGAATCATAAAACGAGGTTTCGTACTATTTAGATCCAACAAAAGACATATGACAATGTTGTTTCCAATACAAATGATTAAAATCAATGTGTTTTCATTAGAATTAACTAAAATGTTCCTGATTTTCCGTTTATATTACCGATGGAAGATGTACACGTAAAATAGCTCTATTCCGGCTGAAACGTCGATATATGCAATAAAAACCGAACTTCTCCCCTTTTCAATATCTTACTCAGTATTTTAACGAGAAACAAATAGATAATTGAAAATGAAGTATTTAAGGTTATTATCTAATCAATTATGTGTTTGTATCATTTTTATCGTATATTTAACGAATTAATAACAATAAACTGGAAATTTACAAAACGTGGAAAAACTGCAAAATATTGCCTAATTCGATGATATTTTGTTTATATCACATAAAGGAAAAAGGAGATGATAAACGTCAAAATATTGCTAAATTCGATGATTTTTAGTACGAAACAAAATGCAAGAAAACTTGCTTAAAATGCAATATTATGCGATATTCTGAGATTTGAAGGCCAATTCACATATCGTGATACTACATGAAATAGTATCGAAATATTGGTAAAAATTAATTTATTTACGTAATATAAAACTACATGAAAAACGTAAAAAAGTCATTATTATACCAAATTTGAGGATTTTAACTTCGATTCATAAAGCTTGGTTTCGTATTATTTAGATCCAACAAAAGACATATGACAATGTTGTTTCCAATCCAAATGATAAAAATCAATTTGTTTTCATTAGAATTAACTAAAATGTTCCTGATTTTCCGTTTATATTACCGATGGAAGATGTACACGTAAAACCGCCCTATTCCGGCTGAAACGTCGATATATGCAATAAAAACAGAACTTCTGCCCTTTTCAATATCTTACTCAGTATTTCAACGAGAAACAAATAGATGATTGAAAATGAAGTATTTATGGCTATTATCTAATGAATTATGTGTTTGTATCATTTTTATCGTATATATAATGAATTATCAACAATAAACTGGAAATTCACAAAAACGTGTAAAAACAGCAAAATATTGCCTAATTCGATGATATTTTGTTTAACTCACATAGAGGAAAAGGGGATGATAAACGTCAAAATATTGCTAAATTCGATGATGTTTAGTACGAAAGAAAAATGCAAGAAAGCTTGCTTAAAATGCAATATTATGCGAAAATCTGAGATATGAAGGCCAAATCACATATCGTGATACTACATGAAATAGTATCGAAATATTGGTAAAAATGAATATATTTACGTAATATCAAACTACATGAAAACGTGAAAAAATCACTATTATTCCAAATTTGTGGATTTTAGCTTCGAATCATAGAACGAGGTTTCGTATTATTTAGATCCAACAAAAGACATATGACAATGTTGTTTCCAATACAAATGATAAAAATCAATGTGTTTTCATTAGAATTAACTAAAATGTTCCTGATTTTCCGTTTATATTACCGATGGAAGATGTACACGTAAAATCGCTCTATTCCGGCTGAAACGTCGATATATGCAATAAAAACCGAACTTCTCCCCTTTTCAATATCTTACTCAGTATTTTAACGAGAAACAAATAGATAATTGAAAATGAAGAATTTAAGGTTATTATCTAATCAATTATGTGTTTGTATCATTTTTATCGTATATTTAATGAATTAATAACAATAAACTGGAAATTTCAAAACGTGGAAAAACTGCAAAATATTGCCTAATTCGATGATATTTTGTTTATATCACATAAAGGAAAAAGGAGATGATAAACGTCAAAATATTGCTAAATTCGATGATTTTTAGTACGAAACAAAATGCAAGAAAACTTGCTTAAAATGCAATATTATGCGATATTCTGAGATTTGAAGGCCAATTCACATATCGCGATACTACATGAAATAGTATCGAAATATTGGTAAAAATTAATTTATTTACGTAATATAAAACTACATGAAAAACGTGAAAAAGTCACTATTATACCAAATTTGAGGATTTTAACTTCGAATCATAAAGCTTGGTTTCGTATTATTTAGATCCAACAAAAGACATATGACAATGTTGTTTCCAATCCAAATGATAAAAATCAATTTGTTTTCATTAGAATTAACTAAAATGTTCCTGATTTTCCGTTTATATTACCGATGGAAGATGTACACGTAAAACCGCTCTATTCCGGCTGAAACGTCGATATATGCAATAAAAACAGAACTTCTGCCCTTTTCAATATCTTAATCAGTATTTCAACGAGAAACAAATAGATGATTGAAAATGAAGTATTTATGGCTATTATCTAATGAATTATGTGTTTGTATCATTTTTATCGTATATATAATGAATTATCAACAATAAATTGGAAATTCACAAAAACGTGTAAAAACAGCAAAATATTGCCTAATTCGATGATATTTTGTTTAACTCACATAGAGGAAAAGGGGATGATAAACGTCAAAATATTGCTAAATTCGATGATGTCTAGTACGAAAGAAAAATGCAAGAAAACTTGCTTAAAATGCAATATTATGCGAAAATCTGAGATATGAAGGCCAAATCACATATCGTGATACTACATCGAAATAGTATCGAAATATTGGTAAAAATGAATATATTTACGTAATATCAATCTACATGAAAACGTGAAAAAATCACTATTATTCCAAATTTGTGGATTTTAACTTCGAATCATAAAGCGAGGTTTCGTAATATTTAGATCCAAAAAAAGACATATGACAATGTTGTTTCCAATACAAATGATAAAAATCAATGTGTTTTCATTAGAATTAACTAAAATGTTCCTGATTTTCCGTTTATATTACCGATGGAAGATGTACACGTAAAATCGCTCTATTCCGGCTGAAACGTCGATATATGCAATAAAAACCGAACTTCTCCCCTTTTCAATATCTTACTCAGTATTTTAACGAGAAACAAATAGATAATTGAAAATGAAGTATTTAAGGTTATTAACTAATCAATTATGTGTTTGTATCATTTTTATCGTATATTTAATGAATTAATAACAATAAACTGGAAATTTACAAAACGTGGAAAAACTGCAAAATATTGCCTAATTCGATGATATTTTGTTTATATCACATAAAGGAAAAAGGAGATGATAAACGTCAAAATATTGCTAAATTCGATGATATTTAGTACGAAACAAAATGCAAGAAAACTTGGTTAAAATGCAATATTATGCGATATTCTGAGATTTGAAGGCCAAATCACATATCGTGATACTACATGAAATAGTATCGAAATATTGGTAAAAATTAATTTATTTACGTAATATAAAACTACATGAAAAACGTGAAAAAGTCACTATTATACCAAATTTGAGGATTTTAACTTCGAATCATAAAGCTTGGTTTCGTATTATTTAGATCCAACAAAAGACATATGACAATGTTGTTTCCAATCCAAATGATAAAAATCAATTTGTTTTCATTAGAATTAACTAAAATGTTCCTGATTTTCCGTTTATATTACCGATGGAAGATGTACACGTAAAACCGCTCTATTCCGGCTGAAACGTCGATATATGCAATAAAAACAGAACTTCTGCCCTTTTCAATATCTTAATCAGTATTTCAACGAGAAACAAATAGATGATTGAAAATGAAGTATTTATGGCTATTATCTAATGAATTATGTGTTTGTATCATTTTTATCGTATATATAATGAATTATCAACAATAAATTGGAAATTCACAAAAACGTGTAAAAACAGCAAAATATTGCCTAATTCGATGATATTTTGTTTAACTCACATAGAGGAAAAGGGGATGATAAACGTCAAAATATTGCTAAATTCGATGATGTTTAGTACGAAAGAAAAATGCAAGAAAACTTGCTTAAAATGCAATATTATGCGAAAATCTGAGATATGAAGGCCAAATCACATATCGTGATACTACATGAAATAGTATCGAAATATTGGTAAAAATGAATATATTTACGTAATATCAATCTACATGAAAACGTGAAAAAATCACTATTATTCCAAATTTGTGGATTTTAACTTCGAATCATAAAGCGAGGTTTCGTAATATTTAGATCCAAAAAAAGACATATGACAATGTTGTTTCCAATACAAATGATAAAAATCAATGTGTTTTCATTAGAATTAACTAAAATGTTCCTGATTTTCCGTTTATATTACCGATGGAAGATGTACACGTAAAATCGCTCTATTCCGGCTGAAACGTCGATATATGCAATAAAAACCGAACTTCTCCCCTTTTCAATATCTTACTCAGTATTTTAACGAGAAACAAATAGATAATTGAAAATGAAGTATTTAAGGTTATTATCTAATCAATTATGTGTTTTATCATTTTTATCGTATATTTAACGAATTAATAACAATAAACTGGAAATTTACAAAACGTGGAAAAACTGCAAAATATTGCCTAATTCGATGATATTTTGTTTATATCACATAAAGGAAAAAGGAGATGATAAACGTCAAAATATTGCTAAATTCGATGATTTTTAGTACGAAACAAAATGCAAGAAAACTTGCTTAAAATGCAATATTATGCGATATTCTGAGATTTGAAGGCCAATTCACATATCGTGATACTACATGAAATAGTATCGAAATATTGGTAAAAATTAATTTATTTACGTAATATAAAACTACATGAAAAACGTGAAAAAGTCATTATTATACCAAATTTGAGGATTTTAACTTCGATTCATAAAGCTTGGTTTCGTATTATTTAGATCCAACAAAAGACATATGACAATGTTGTTTCCAATCCAAATGATAAAAATCAATTTGTTTTCATTAGAATTAACTAAAATGTTCCTGATTTTCCGTTTATATTACCGATGGAAGATGTACACGTAAAACCGCCCTATTCCGGCTGAAACGTCGATATATGCAATAAAAACAGAACTTCTGCCCTTTTCAATATCTTACTCAGTATTTCAACGAGAAACAAATAGATGATTGAAAATGAAGTATTTATGGCTATTATCTAATGAATTATGTGTTTGTATCATTTTTATCGTATATATAATGAATTATCAACAATAAACTGGAAATTCACAAAAACGTGAAAAAACAGCAAAATATTGCCTAATTCGATGATATTTTGTTTAACTCACATAGAGGAAAAGGGGATGATAAACGTCAAAATATTGCTAAATTCGATGATTTTTAGTACGAAACAAAATGCAAGAAAACTTGCTTAAAATGCAATATTATGCGATATTCTGAGATTTGAAGGCCAAATCACATATCGTGATACTACATGAAATAGTATCGAATTGTTGGCAAAAATGAATATATTTACGTAATATCAAACTACCTGAAAACGTGAAAAAATCACTATTATTCCAAATTTGTGGATTTTAACTTCGAATCATAAAGCGAGGTTTCGTATTATTTAGATCCAAAAAAAGACATATGACAATGTTGTTTCCAATACAAATGATAAAAATCAATGTGTTTTCATCAGAATTAACTAAAATGTTCCTGATTTTCCGTTTATATTACCGATGGAAGATGTACACGTAAAATGGCTCTATTCCGGCTGAAACGTCGATATATGCAATAAAAACCGAACTTCTCCCCTTTTCAATATCTTACTCAGTATTTTAACGAGAAACAAATAGATAATTGAAAATGAAGTATTTAAGGTTATTATCTAATCAATTATGTGTTTGTATAATTTTTATCGTATATTTAATGAATTAATAACAATAAACTGGAAATTTACAAAATGTGGAAAAATTCCAAAATATTGCCTAATTCGATGATATTTTGTTTATATCACATAAAGGAAAAAGGAGATGATAAACGTCAAAATATTGCTAAATTCGATGATTTTTAGTACGAAACAAAATGCAAGAAAACTTGCTTAAAATGCAATATTATGCGATATTCTGAGATTTGAAGGCCAATTCACATATCGTGATACTACATGAAATAGTTTCAAAATATTGGTAAAAATTAATTTATTTACGTAATATAAAATTACATGAAAAACGTGAAAAAGTCACTATTATACCAAATTTGAGGATTTTAACTTCGAATCATAAAGCTTGGTTTCGTATTATTTAGATCCAACAAAAGACATATGACAATGTTGTTTCCAATCCAAATGATAAAAATCAATTTGTTTTCATTAGAATTAACTAAAATGTTCCTGATTTTCCGTTTATATTACCGATGGAAGATGTACACGTAAAACCGCTCTATTCCGGCTGAAACGTCGATATATGCAATAAAAACAGAACTTCTGCCCTTTTCAATATCTTACTCAGTATTTCAACGAGAAACAAATAGATGATTGAAAATGAAGTATTTATGGCTATTATCTAATGAATTATGTGTTTGTATCATTTTTATCGTATATATAATGAATTATCAACAAAAAACTGGAAATTCACAAAAACGTGTACAAACAGCAAAATATTGCCAAATTCGATGATATTTTGTTTAACTCACATAGAGGAAAAGGGGATGATAAACGTCAAAATATTGCTAAATTCGATGATGTTTAGTACGAAAGAAAAATGCAAGAAAACTTGCTTAAAATGCAATATTATGCGAAAATCTGAGATATGAAGGCCAAATCACATATCGTGATACTACATGAAATAGTATCGAAATATTGGTAAAAATGAACATATTTACGTAATATCAAACTACATGAAAACGTGAAAAAATCACTATTATTCCAAATTTGTGGATTTTAACTTCGAATCATAAAGCGAGGTTTCGTAATATTTAGATCCAAAAAAAGACATATGACAATGTTGTTTCCAATACAAATGATAAAAATCAATGTGTTTGCATTAGAATTAACTAAAATGTTCCTGATTTTCCGTTTATATTACCGATGGAAGATGTACACGTAAAATGGCTCTATTCCGGCTGAAACGTCGATATATGCAATAAAAACCGAACTTCTCCCCTTTTCAATATCTTACTCAGTATTTTAACGAGAAACAAATAGATAATTGAAAATGAAGTATTTAAGGTTATTATCTAATCAATTATGTGTTTGTATAATTTTTATCGTATATTTAATGAATTAATAACAATAAACTGGAAATTTACAAAATGTGGAAAAATTGCAAAATATTGCCTAATTCGATGATATTTTGTTTATATCACATAAAGGAAAAAGGAGATGATAAACGTCAAAATATTGCTAAATTCGATGATTTTTAGTACGAAACAAAATGCAAGAAAACTTGCTTAAAATGCAATATTATGCGATATTCTGAGATTTGAAGGCCAATTCACATATCGTGATACTACATGAAATAGTATCAAAATATTGGTAAAAATTAATTTATTTACGTAATATAAAATTACATGAAAAACGTGAAAAAGTCACTATTATACCAAATTTGAGGATTTTAACTTCGAATCATAAAGCTTGGTTTCGTATTATTTAGATCCAACAAAAGACATATGACAATGTTGTTTCCAATCCAAATGATAAAAATCAATTTGTTTTCATTAGAATTAACTAAAATGTTCCTGATTTTCCGTTTATATTACCGATGGAAGATGTACACGTAAAACCGCTCTATTCCGGCTGAAACGTCGATATATGCAATAAAAACAGAACTTCTGCCCTTTTCAATATCTTACTCAGTATTTCAACGAGAAACAAATAGATGATTGAAAATGAAGTATTTATGGCTATTATCTAATGAATTATGTGTTTGTATCATTTTTATCGTATATATAATGAATTATCAACAAAAAACTGGAAATTCACAAAAACGTGTACAAACAGCAAAATATTGCCAAATTCGATGATATTTTGTTTAACTCACATAGAGGAAAAGGGGATGATAAACGTCAAAATATTGCTAAATTCGATGATGTTTAGTACGAAAGAAAAATGCAAGAAAACTTGCTTAAAATGCAATATTATGCGAAAATCTGAGATATGAAGGCTAAATCACATATTGTGATACTACATGAAATAGTATCGAAATATTGGAAAAAATGAATATATTTACGTAATATCAAACTACATGAAAACGTGAAAAAATCACTATTATTCCAAATTTGTGGATTTTAGCTTCGAATCATAGAACGAGGTTTCGTATTATTTAGCTCCAACAAAAGATATATGACAATGTTGTTTCCAATACAAATGATAAAAATCAATGTGTTTTCATTAGAATTAACTAAAATGTTCCTGATTTTCCGTTTATATTACCGATGGAAGATGTACACGTAAAATCGCTCTATTCCGGCTGAAACGTCGATATATGCAATAAAAACCGAACTTCTCCCCTTTTCAATATCTTACTCAGTATTTTAACGAGAAACAAATAGATAATTGAAAATGAAGTATTTAAGGTTATTATCTAATCAATTATGTGTTTGTATCATTTTTATCGTATATTTAATGAATTAATAACAATAAACTGGAAATTTCAAAACGTGGAAAAACTGCAAAATATTGCCTAATTCGATGATATTTTGTTTATATCACATAAAGAAAAAAGGAGATGATAAACGTCAAAATATTGCTAAATTCGATGATTTTTAGTACGAAACAAAATGCAAGAAAACTTGCTTAAAATGCAATATTATGCGATATTCTGAGATTTGAAGGCCAATTCACATATCGTGATACTACATGAAATAGTATCAAAATATTGGTAAAAATTAATTTATTTACGTAATATAAAATTACATGAAAAACGTGAAAAAGTCACTATTATAAAATATTTGAGGATTTTAACTTCGAATCATAAAGCTTGGTTTCGTATTATTTAGATCCAACAAAAGACATATGACAATGTTGTTTCCAATCCAAATGATAAAAATCAATTTGTTTTCATTAGAATTAACTAAAATGTTCCTGATTTTCCGTTTATATTACCGATAGAAGATGTACACGTAAAACCGCTCTATTCCGGCTGAAACGTCGATATATGCAATAAAAACAGAACTTCTGCCCTTTTCAATATCTTACTCAGTATTTCAACGAGAAACAAATAGATGATTGAAAATGAAGTATTTATGGCTATTATCTAATGAATTATGTGTTTGTATCATTTTTATCGTATATATAATGAATTATCAACAAAAAACTGGAAATTCACAAAAACGTGTAAAAACAGCAAAATATTGCCAAATTCGATGATATTTTGTTTAACTCACATAGAGGAAAAGGGGATGATAAACGTCAAAATATTGCTAAATTCGATGATGTTTAGTACGAAAGAAAAATGCAAGAAAACTTGCTTAAAATGCAATATTATGCGAAAATCTGAGATATGAAGGCCAAATCACATATTGTGATACTACATGAAATAGTATCGAAATATTGGAAAAAATGAATATATTTACGTAATATCAAACTACATGAAAACGTGAAAAAATCACTATTATTCCAAATTTGTGGATTTTAGCTTCGAATCATAAAACGAGGTTTCGTACTATTTAGATCCAACAAAAGACATATGACAATGTTGTTTCCAATACAAATGATTAAAATCAATGTGTTTTCATTAGAATTAACTAAAATGTTCCTGATTTTCCGTTTATATTGCCGATGGAAGATGTACACGTAAAATCGCTCTATTCCGGCTGAAACGTCGATATATGCAATAAAAACCGAACTTCTCGACTTTTCAATATCTTACTCAGTATTTTAACGAGAAACAAATAGATAATTGAAAATGAAGTATTTAAGGTTATTATCTAATCAATTATGTGTTTGTATCATTTTTATCGTATATTTAACGAATTAATAACAATAAACTGGAAATTTACAAAACGTGGAAAAACTGCAAAATATTGCCTAATTCGATGATATTTTGTTTATATCACATAAAGGAAAAAGGAGATGATAAACGTCAAAATATTGCTAAATTCGATGATTTTTAGTACGAAACAAAATGCAAGAAAACTTGCTTAAAATGCAATATTATGCGATATTCTGAGATTTGAAGGCCAATTCACATATCGTGATACTACATGAAATAGTATCGAAATATTGGTAAAAATTAATTTATTTACGTAATATAAAACTACATGAAAAACGTGAAAAAGTCACTATTATACCAAATTTGAGGATTTTAACTTCGAATCATAAAGCTTGGTTTCTTATTATTTAGATCCAACAAAAGACATATGACAATGTTGTTTCCAATCCAAATGATAAAAATCAATTTGTTTTCATTAGAATTAACTAAAATGTTCCTGATTTTCCGTTTATATTACCGATGGAAGATGTACACGTAAAACCGCTCTATTCCGGCTGAAACGTCGATATATGCAATAAAAACAGAACTTCTGCCCTTTTCAATATCTTACTCAGTATTTCAACGAGAAACAAATAGATGATTGAAAATGAAGTATTTATGGCTATTATCTAATGAATTATGTGTTTGTATCATTTTTATCGTATATATAATGAATTATCAACAATAAATTGGAAATTCACAAAAACGTGTAAAAACAGCAAAATATTGCCTAATTCGATGATATTTTGTTTAACTCACATAGAGGAAAAGGGGATGATAAACGTCAAAATATTGCTAAATTCGATGATGTTTAGTACGAAAGAAAAATGCAAGAAAACTTGCTTAAAATGCAATATTATGCGAAAATCTGAGATATGAAGGCCAAATCACATATCGTGATACTACATGAAATAGTATCGAAATATTGGTAAAAATAAATATATTTACGTAATATCAAACTACATGAAAACGTGACAAAATCACTATTATTCCAAATTTGTGGATTTTAGCTTCGAATCATAGAACGAGGTTTCGTATTATTTAGATCCAACAAAAGACATATGACAATGTTGTTTCAAATACAAATGATAAAAATCAATGTGTTTTCATTAGAATTAACTAAAATGTTCCTGATTTTCCGTTTATATTACCGATGGAAGATGTACACGTAAAATCGCTCTATTCCGGCTGAAACGTCGATATATGCCATAAAAACCGAACTTCTCCCCTTTTCAATATCTTACTCAGTATTTTAACGAGAAACAAATAGATAATTGAAAATGAAGTATTTAAGGTTATTATCTAATCAATAATGTGTTTGTATCATTTTTATCGTATATTTAATGAATTAATAACAATAAACTGGAAATTTCAAAACGTGGAAAAACTGCAAAATATTGCCTAATTCGATGATATTTTGTTTATATCACATAAAGGAAAAAGGAGATGATAAACGTCAAAATATTGCTAAATTCGATGATTTTTAGTACGAAACAAAATGCAAGAAAACTTGCTTAAAATGCAATATTATGCGATATTCTGAGATTTGAAGGCCAATTCTCATATCGTGATACTACATGAAATAGTATCAAAATATTGGTAAAAATTAATTTATTTACGTAATATAAAATTTCATGAAAAACGTGAAAAAGTCACTATTATACCAAATTTGAGGATTTTAACTTCGAATCATAAAGCTTGGTTTCGTATTATTTAGATCCAACAAAAGACATATGACAATGTTGTTTCCAATCCAAATGATAGAAATCAATTTGTTTTCATTAGAATTAACTAAAATGTTTCTGATTTTCCGTTTATATTACCGATGGAAGATGTACACGTAAAACCGCTCTATTCCGGCTGAAACGTCGATATATGCAATAAAAACAGAACTTCTGCCCTTTTCAATATCTTACTCAGTATTTCAACGAGAAACAAATAGATGATTGAAAATGAAGTATTTATGGCTATTATCTAATGAATTATGTGTTTGTATCATTTTTATCGTATATATAATGAATTATCAACAAAAAACTGGAAATTCACAAAAACGTGTAAAAACAGCAAAATATTGCCAAATTCGATGATATTTTGTTTAACTCACATAGAGGAAAAGGGGATGATAAACGTCAAAATATTGCTAAATTCGATGATGTTTAGTACGAAAGAAAAATGCAAGA
The DNA here is from genome assembly GCF_040958095.1 of Procambarus clarkii. Lineage (NCBI taxonomy): Eukaryota > Metazoa > Arthropoda > Malacostraca > Decapoda > Cambaridae > Procambarus > Procambarus clarkii. The sequence continues at coordinate 37,964,894 of NC_091195.1, forward strand.
AAACTTGCTTAAAATGCAATATTATGCGAAAATCTGAGATATGAAGGCCAAATCACATATTGTGATACTACATGAAATAGTATCGAAATATTGGAAAAAATGAATATATTTACGTAATATCAAACTACATGAAAACGTGAAAAAATCACTATTATTCCAAATTTGTGGATTTGAGCTTCGAATCATAAAACGAGGTTTCGTACTATTTAGATCCAACAAAAGACATATGACAATGTTGTTTCCAATACAAATGATTAAAATCAATGTGTTTTCATTAGAATTAACTAAAATGTTCCTGATTTTCCGTTTATATTGCCGATGGAAGATGTACACGTAAAATCGCTCTATTCCGGCTGAAACGTCGATATATGCAATAAAAACCGAACTTCTCCCCTTTTCAATATCTTACTCAGTATTTTAACGAGAAACAAATAGATAATTGAAAATGAAGTATTTAAGGTTATTATCTAATCAATTATGTGTTTGTATCATTTTTATCGTATATTTAACGAATTAATAACAATAAACTGGAAATTTACAAAACGTGGAAAAACTGCAAAATATTGCCTAATTCGATGATATTTTGTTTATATCACATAAAGGAAAAAGGAGATGATAAACGTCAAAATATTGCTATATTCAATGATTTTTAGTACGAAACAAAATGCAAGAAAACTTGCTTAAAATGCAATATTATGCGATATTCTGAGATTTGAAGGCCAATTCACATATCGTGATACTACATGAAATAGTATCGAAATATTGGTAAAAATTAATTTATTTACGTAATATAAAACTACATGAAAAACGTGAAAAAGTCATTATTATACCAAATTTGAGGATTTTAACTTCGATTCATAAAGCTTGGTTTCGTATTATTTAGATCCAACAAAAGACATATGACAATGTTGTTTCCAATCCAAATGATAAAAATCAATTTGTTTTCATTAGAATTAACTAAAAATGTTCCTGATTTTCCGTTTATATTACCGATGGAAGATGTACACGTAAAACCGCCCTATTCCGGCTGAAACGTCGATATATGCAATAAAAACAGAACTTCTGCCCTTTTCAATATCTTACTCAGTATTTCAACGAGAAACAAATAGATGATTGAAAATGAAGTATTTATGGCTATTATCTAATGAATTATGTATTTGTATCATTTTTATCGTATATATAATGAATTATCAACAAAAAACTGGAAATTCACAAAAACGTGTAAAAACAGCAAAATATTGCCAAATTCGATGATATTTTGTTTAACTCACATAGAGGAAAAGGGGATGATAAACGTCAAAATATTGCTAAATTCGATGATGTTTAGTACGAAAGAAAAATGCAAGAAAACTTGCTTAAAATGCAATATTATGCGAAAATCTGAGATATGAAGGCCAAATCACATATTGTGATACTACATGAAATAGTATCGAAATATTGGAAAAAATGAATATATTTACGTAATATCAAACTACATGAAAACGTGAAAAAATCACTATTATTCCAAATTTGTGGATTTTAGCTTCGAATCATAAAACGAGGTTTCGTACTATTTAGATCCAACAAAAGACATATGACAATGTTGTTTCCAATACAAATGATTAAAATCAATGTGTTTTCATTAGAATTAACTAAAATGTTCCTGATTTTCCGTTTATATTGCCGATGGAAGATGTACACGTAAAATCGCTCTATTCCGGCTGAAACGTCGATATATGCAATAAAAACAGAACTTCTGCCTTTTTCAATATCTTACTCAGTATTTCAACGAGAAACAAATAGATGATTGAAAATGAAGTATTTATGGCTATTATCTAATGAATTATGTGTTTGTATCATTTTTATCGTATATATAATGAATTATCAACAATAAACTGAAAATTCACAAAAACGTGTAAAAACAGCAAAATATTGCCTAATTCGATGATATTTTGTTTAACTCACATAGAGGAAAAGGGGATGATAAACGTCAAAATATTGCTAAATTCGATGATGTTTAGTACGAAAGAAAAATGCAAGAAAACTTGCTTAAAATGCAATATTATGCGAAAATCTGAGATATGAAGGCCAAATCACATATCGTGATACTACATGAAATAGTATCGAAATATTGGTAAAAATGAATATATTTACGTAATATCAAACTACATGAAAACGTGAAAAAATCACTATTATTCCAAATTTGTGGATTTTAGCTTCGAATCATAGAACGAGGTTTCGTATTATTTAGCTCCAACAAAAGACATATGACAATGTTGTTTCCAATACAAATGATAAAAATCAATGTGTTTTCATTAGAATTAACTAAAATGTTCCTGATTTTCCGTTTATATTACCGATGGAAGATGTACACGTAAAATCGCTCTATTCCGGCTGAAACGTCGATATATGCAATAAAAACCGAACTTCTCCCCTTTTCAATATCTTACTCAGTATTTTAACGAGAAACAAATAGATAATTGAAAATGAAGTATTTAAGGTTATTATCTAATCAATTATGTGTTTGTATCATTTTTATCGTATATTTAATGAATTAATAACAATAAACTGGAAATTTCAAAACGTGGAAAAACTGCAAAATATTGCCTAATTCGATGATATTTTGTTTATATCACATAAAGGAAAAAGGAGATGATAAACGTCAAAATATTGCTAAATTCGATGATTTTTAGTACGAAACAAAATGCAAGAAAACTTGCTTAAAATGCAATATTATGCGATATTCTGAGATTTGAAGGCCAATTCACATATCGTGATACTACATGAAATAGTATCGAAATATTGGTAAAAATTAATTTATTTACGTAATATAAAACTACATGAAAAACGTGAAAAAGTCACTATTATACCAAATTTGAGGATTTTAACTTCGAATCATAAAGCTTGGTTTCGTATTATTTAGATCCAACAAAAGACATATGACAATGTTGTTTCCAATCCAAATGATAAAAATCAATTTGTTTTCATTAGAATTAACTAAAATGTTCCTGATTTTCCGTTTATATTACCGATGGAAGATGTACACGTAAAACCGCTCTATTCCGGCTGAAACGTCGATATATGCAATAAAAACAGAACTTCTGCCCTTTTCAATATCTTACTCAGTATTTCAACGAGAAACAAATAGATGATTGAAAATGAAGTATTTATGGCTATTATCTAATGAATTATGTGTTTGTATCATTTTTATCGTATATATAATGAATTATCAACAATAAATTGGAAATTCACAAAAACGTGTAAAAACAGCAAAATATTGCCTAATTCGATGATATTTTGTTTAACTCACATAGAGGAAAAGGGGATGATAAACGTCAAAATATTGCTAAATTCGATGATGTTTAGTACGAAAGAAAAATGCAAGAAAACTTGCTTAAAATGCAATATTATGCGAAAATCTGAGATATGAAGGCCAAATCACATATCGTGATACTACATGAAATAGTATCGAAATATTGGTAAAAATAAATATATTTACGTAATATCAAACTACATGAAAACGTGACAAAATCACTATTATTCCAAATTTGTGGATTTTAGCTTCGAATCATAGAACGAGGTTTCGTATTATTTAGATCCAACAAAAGACATATGACAATGTTGTTTCAAATACAAATGATAAAAATCAATGTGTTTTCATTAGAATTAACTAAAATGTTCCTGATTTTCCGTTTATATTACCGATGGAAGATGTACACGTAAAATCGCTCTATTCCGGCTGAAACGTCGATATATGCCATAAAAACCGAACTTCTCCCCTTTTCAATATCTTACTCAGTATTTTAACGAGAAACAAATAGATAATTGAAAATGAAGTATTTAAGGTTATTATCTAATCAATTATGTGTTTGTATCATTTTTATCGTATATTTAATGAATTAATAACAATAAACTGGAAATTTCAAAACGTGGAAAAACTGCAAAATATTGCCTAATTCGATGATATTTTGTTTATATCACATAAAGGAAAAAGGAGATGATAAACGTCAAAATATTGCTAAATTCGATGATTTTTAGTACGAAACAAAATGCAAGAAAACTTGCTTAAAATGCAATATTATGCGATATTCTGAGATTTGAAGGCCAATTCACATATCGTGATACTACATGAAATAGTATCAAAATATTGGTAAAAATTAATTTATTTACGTAATATAAAATTACATGAAAAACGTGAAAAAGTCACTATTATACCAAATTTGAGGATTTTAACTTCGAATCATAAAGCTTGGTTTCGTATTATTTAGATCCAACAAAAGACATATGACAATGTTGTTTCCAATCCAAATGATAAAAATCAATTTGTTTTCATTAGAATTAACTAAAATGTTTCTGATTTTCCGTTTATATTACCGATGGAAGATGTACACGTAAAACCGCTCTATTCCGGCTGAAACGTCGATATATGCAATAAAAACAGAACTTCTGCCCTTTTCAATATCTTACTCAGTATTTCAACGAGAAACAAATAGATGATTGAAAATGAAGTATTTATGGCTATTATCTAATGAATTATGTGTTTGTATCATTTTTATCGTATATATAATGAATTATCAACAAAAAACTGGAAATTCACAAAAACGTGTAAAAACAGCAAAATATTGCCAAATTCGATGATATTTTGTTTAACTCACATAGAGGAAAAGGGGATGATAAACGTCAAAATATTGCTAAATTCGATGATGTTTAGTACGAAAGAAAAATGCAAGAAAACTTGCTTAAAATGCAATATTATGCGAAAATCTGAGATATGAAGGCCAAATCACATATCGTGATACTACATGAAATAGTATCGAAATATTGGTAAAAATAAATATATTTACGTAATATCAAACTACATGAAAACGTGACAAAATCACTATTATTCCAAATTTGTGGATTTTAGCTTCGAATCATAGAACGAGGTTTCGTATTATTTAGATCCAACAAAAGACATATGACAATGTTGTTTCAAATACAAATGATAAAAATCAATGTGTTTTCATTAGAATTAACTAAAATGTTCCTGATTTTCCGTTTATATTACCGATGGAAGATGTACACGTAAAATCGCTCTATTCCGGCTGAAACGTCGATATATGCCATAAAAACCGAACTTCTCCCCTTTTCAATATCTTACTCAGTATTTTAACGAGAAACAAATAGATAATTGAAAATGAAGTATTTAAGGTTATTATCTAATCAATTATGTGTTTGTATCATTTTTATCGTATATTTAATGAATTAATAACAATAAACTGGAAATTTCAAAACGTGGAAAAACTGCAAAATATTGCCTAATTCGATGATATTTTGTTTATATCACATAAAGGAAAAAGGAGATGATAAACGTCAAAATATTGCTAAATTCGATGATTTTTAGTACGAAACAAAATGCAAGAAAACTTGCTTAAAATGCAATATTATGCGATATTCTGAGATTTGAAGGCCAATTCACATATCGTGATACTACATGAAATAGTATCAAAATATTGGTAAAAATTAATTTATTTACGTAATATAAAATTACATGAAAAACGTGAAAAAGTCACTATTATACCAAATTTGAGGATTTTAACTTCGAATCATAAAGCTTGGTTTCGTATTATTTAGATCCAACAAAAGACATATGACAATGTTGTTTCCAATCCAAATGATAAAAATCAATTTGTTTTCATTAGAATTAACTAAAATGTTTCTGATTTTCCGTTTATATTACCGATGGAAGATGTACACGTAAAACCGCTCTATTCCGGCTGAAACGTCGATATATGCAATAAAAACAGAACTTCTGCCCTTTTCAATATCTTACTCAGTATTTCAACGAGAAACAAATAGATGATTGAAAATGAAGTATTTATGGCTATTATCTAATGAATTATGTGTTTGTATCATTTTTATCGTATATATAATGAATTATCAACAAAAAACTGGAAATTCACAAAAACGTGTAAAAACAGCAAAATATTGCCAAATTCGATGATATTTTGTTTAACTCACATAGAGGAAAAGGGGATGATAAACGTCAAAATATTGCTAAATTCGATGATGTTTAGTACGAAAGAAAAATGCAAGAAAACTTGCTTAAAATGCAATATTATGCGAAAATCTGAGATATGAAGGCCAAATCACATATTGTGATACTACATGAAATAGTATCGAAATATTGGAAAAAATGAATATATTTACGTAATATCAAACTACATGAAAACGTGAAAAAATCACTATTATTCCAAATTTGTGGATTTTAGCTTCGAATCATAAAACGAGGTTTCGTACTATTTAGATCCAACAAAAGACATATGACAATGTTGTTTCCAATACAAATGATTAAAATCAATGTGTTTTCATTAGAATTAACTAAAATGTTCCTGATTTTCCGTTTATATTACCGATGGAAGATGTACACGTAAAATCGCTCTATTCTGGCTGAAACGTCGATATATGCCATAAAAACCGAACTTCTCCCCTTTTCAATATCTTACTCAGTATTTTAACGAAAAACAAATAGATAATTGAAAATGAAGTATTTAAGGTAATTATCTAATCAATTATGGGTTTGTATCATTTTTATCGTATATTTAATGAATTAATAACAATAAACTGGAAATTTACAAAACGTGGAAAAACTGCAAAATATTGCCTAATTCGATGATATTTTGTTTATATCACATAAAGGAAAAAGGAGATGATAAACGTCAAAATATTGCTAAATTCGATGATTTTTAGTACGAAACAAAATGCAAGAAAACTTGCTTAAAATGCAATATTATGCGATATTCTGAGATTTGAAGGCCAATTCACATATCGTGATACTACATGAAATAGTATCGAAATATTGGTAAAAATTAATTTATTTACGTAATATAAAACTACATGAAAAACGTGAAAAAGTCATTATTATACCAAATTTGAGGATTTTAACTTCGATTCATAAAGCTTGGTTTCGTATTATTTAGATCCAACAAAAGACATATGACAATGTTGTTTCCAATCCAAATGATAAAAATCAATTTGTTTTCATTAGAATTAACTAAAATGTTCCTGATTTTCCGTTTATATTACCGATGGAAGATGTACACGTAAAACCGCCCTATTCCGGCTGAAACGTCGATATATGCAATAAAAACAGAACTTCTGCCCTTTTCAATATCTTACTCAGTATTTCAACGAGAAACAAATAGATGATTGAAAATGAAGTATTTATGGCTATTATCTAATGAATTATGTGTTTGTATCATTTTTATCGTATATATAATGAATTATCAACAATAAACTGGAAATTCACAAAAACGTGTAAAAACAGCAAAATATTGCCTAATTCGATGATATTTTGTTTAACTCACATAGAGAAAAGGGGATGATAAACGTCAAAATATTGCTAAATTCGATGATGTTTAGTACGAAAGAAAAATGCAAGAAAACTTGCTTAAAATGCAATATTATGCGAAAATCTGAGATATGAAGGCCAAATCACATATCGTGATACTACATGAAATAGTATCGAAATATTGGTAAAAATGAATATATTTACGTAATATCAAACTACATGAAAACGTGAAAAAATCACTATTATTCCAAATTTGTGGATTTTAGCTTCGAATCATAGAACGAGGTTTCGTATTATTTAGCTCCAACAAAAGACATATGACAATGTTGTTTCCAATACAAATGATAAAAATCAATGTGTTTTCATTAGAATTAACTAAAATGTTCCTGATTTTCCGTTTATATTACCGATGGAAGATGTACACGTAAAATCGCTCTATTCCGGCTGAAACGTCGATATATGCAATAAAAACCGAACTTCTCCCCTTTTCAATATCTTACTCAGTATTTTAACGAGAAACAAATAGATAATTGAAAATGAAGTATTTAAGGTTATTATCTAATCAATTATGTGTTTGTATCATTTTTATCGTATATTTAATGAATTAATAACAATAAACTGGAAATTTCAAAACGTGGAAAAACTGCAAAATATTGCCTAATTCGATGATATTTTGTTTATATCACATAAAGGAAAAAGGAGACGATAAACGTCAAAATATTGCTAAATTCGATGATTTTTAGTACGAAACAAAATGCAAGAAAACTTGCTTAAAATGCAATATTATGCGATATTCTGAGATTTGAAGGCCAATTCACATATCGTGATACTACATGAAATAGTATCGAAATATTGGTAAAAATTAATTTATTTACGTAATATAAAACTACATGAAAAACGTGAAAAAGTCACTATTATACCAAATTTGAGGATTTTAACTTCGAATCATAAAGCTTGGTTTCGTATTATTTAGATCCAACAAAAGACATATGACAATGTTGTTTCCAATCCAAATGATAAAAATCAATTTGTTTTCATTAGAATTAACTAAAATGTTTCTGATTTTCCGTTTATATTACCGATGGAAGATGTACACGTAAAACCGCTCTATTCCGGCTGAAACGTCGATATATGCAATAAAAACAGAACTTCTGCCCTTTTCAATATCTTACTCAGTATTTCAACGAGAAACAAATAGATGATTGAAAATGAAGTATTTATGGCTATTATCTAATGAATTATGTGTTTGAATCATTTTTATCGTATATATAATGAATTATCAACAAAAAACTGGAAATTCACAAAAACGTGTAAAAACAGCAAAATATTGCCAAATTCGATGATATTTTGTTTAACTCACATAGAGGAAAAGGGGATGATAAACGTCAAAATATTGCTAAATTCGATGATGTTTAGTACGAAAGAAAAATGCAAGAAAACTTGCTTAAAATGCAATATTATGCGAAAACCTGAGATATGAAGGCCAAATCACATATTGTGATACTACATGAAATAGTATCGAAATATTGGAAAAAATGAATATATTTACGTAATATCAAACTACATGAAAACGTGAAAAAATCACTATTATTCCAAATTTGTGGATTTTAGCTTCGAATCATAAAACGAGGTTTCGTACTATTTAGATCCAACAAAAGACATATGACAATGTTGTTTCCAATACAAATGATTAAAATCAATGTGTTTTCATTAGAATTAACTAAAATGTTCCTGATTTTCCGTTTATATTACCGATGGAAGATGTACACGTAAAATCGCTCTATTCCGGCTGAAACGTCGATATATGCCATAAAAACCGAACTTCTCCCCTTTTCAATATCTTACTCAGTATTTTAACGAGAAACAAATAGATAATTGAAAATGAAGTATTTAAGGTAATTATCTAATCAATTATGTGTTTGTATCATTTTTATCGTATATTTAACGAATTAATAACAATAAACTGGAAATTTACAAAACGTGGAAAAACTGCAAAATATTGCCTAATTCGATGATATTTTGTTTATATCACATAAAGGAAAAAGGAGATGATAAACGTCAAAATATTGCTAAATTCGATGATTTTTAGTACGAAACAAAATGCAAGAAAACTTGCTTAAAATGCAATATTATGCGATATTCTGAGATTTGAAGGCCAATTCACATATCGTGATACTACATGAAATAGTATCGAAATATTGGTAAAAATTAATTTATTTACGTAATATAAAACTACATGAAAAACGTGAAAAAGTCATTATTATACCAAATTTGAGGATTTTAACTTCGATTCATAAAGCTTGGTTTCGTATTATTTAGATCCAACAAAAGACATATGACAATGTTGTTTCCAATCCAAATGATAAAAATCAATTTGTTTTCATTAGAATTAACTAAAATGTTCCTGATTTTCCGTTTATATTACCGATGGAAGATGTACACGTAAAACCGCCCTATTCCGGCTGAAACGTCGATATATGCAATAAAAACAGAACTTCTGCCCTTTTCAATATCTTACTCAGTATTTCAACGAGAAACAAATAGATGATTGAAAATGAAGTATTTATGGCTGTTATCTAATGAATTATGTGTTTGTATCATTTTTATCGTATATATAATGAATTATCAACAATAAACTGGAAATTCACAAAAACGTGTAAAAACAGCAAAATATTGCCTAATTCGATGATATTTTGTTTAACTCACATAGAGGAAAAGGGGATGATAAACGTCAAAATATTGCTTAATTACGATGATGTTTAGTACGAAAGAAAAATGCAAGAAAACTTGCTTAAAATGCAATATTATGCGAAAATCTGAGATATGAAGGCCAAATCACATATCGTGATACTACATGAAATAGTATCGAAATATTGGTAAAAATGAATATATTTACGTAATATCAAACTACATGAAAACGTGAAAAAATCACTATTATTCCAAATTTGTGGATTTTAGCTTCGAATCATAGAACGAGGTTTCGTATTATTTAGCTCCAACAAAAGACATATGACAATGTTGTTTCCAATACAAATGATAAAAATCAATGTGTTTTCATTAGAATTAACTAAAATGTTCCTGATTTTCCGTTTATATTACCGATGGAAGATGTACACGTAAAATCGCTCTATTCCGGCTGAAACGTCGATATATGCAATAAAAACCGAACTTCTCCCCTTTTCAATATCTTACTCAGTATTTTAACGAGAAACAAATAGATAATTGAAAATGAAGTATTTAAGGTAATTATCTAATCAATTATGTGTTTGTATCATTTTTATCGTATATTTAACGAATTAATAACAATAAACTGGAAATTTACAAAACGTGGAAAAACTGCAAAATATTGCCTAATTCGATGATATTTTGTTTATATCACATAAAGGAAAAAGGAGATGATAAACGTCAAAATATTGCTAAATTCGATGATTTTTAGTACGAAACAAAATGCAAGAAAACTTGCTTAAAATGCAATATTATGCGATATTCTGAGATTTGAAGGCCAATTCACATATCGTGATACTACATGAAATAGTATCGAAATATTGGTAAAAATTAATTTATATACGTAATATAAAACTACATGAAAAACGTGAAAAAGTCATTATTATACCAAATTTGAGGATTTTAACTTCGATTCATAAAGCTTGGTTTCGTATTATTTAGATCCAACAAAAGACATATGACAATGTTGTTTCCAATCCAAATGATAAAAATCAATTTGTTTTCATTAGAATTAACTAAAATGTTCCTGATTTTCCGTTTATATTACCGATGGAAGATGTACACGTAAAACCGCCATATTCCGGCTGAAACGTCGATATATGCAATAAAAACAGAACTTCTGCCCTTTTCAATATCTTACTCAGTATTTCAACGAGAAACAAATAGATGATTGAAAATGAAGTATTTATGGCTGTTATCTAATGAATTATGTGTTTGTATCATTTTTATCGTATATATAATGAATTATCAACAATAAACTGGAAATTCACAAAAACGTGTAAAAACAGCAAAATATTGCCTAATTCGATGATATTTTGTTTAACTCACATAGAGGAAAAGGGGATGATAAACGTCAAAATATTGCTTAATTACGATGATGTTTAGTACGAAAGAAAAATGCAAGAAAACTTGCTTAAAATGCAATATTATGCGAAAATCTGAGATATGAAGGCCAAATCACATATTGTGATACTACATGAAATAGTATCGAAATATTGGAAAAAATGAATATATTTACGTAATATCAAACTACATGAAAACGTGAAAAAATCACTATTATTCCAAATTTGTGGATTTTAGCTTCGAATCATAAAACGAGGTTTCGTACTATTTAGATCCAACAAAAGACATATGACAATGTTGTTTCCAATACAAATGATTAAAATCAATGTGTTTTCATTAGAATTAACTAAAATGTTCCTGATTTTCCGTTTATATTACCGATGGAAGATGTACACGTAAAATCGCTCTATTCCGGCTGAAACGTCGATATATGCCATAAAAACCGAACTTCTCCCCTTTTCAATATCTTACTCAGTATTTTAACGAGAAACAAATAGATAATTGAAAATGAAGTATTTAAGGTAATTATCTAATCAATTATGTGTTTGTATCATTTTTATCGTATATTTAACGAATTAATAACAATAAACTGGAAATTTACAAAACGTGGAAAAACTGCAAAATATTGCCTAATTCGATGATATTTTGTTTATATCACATAAAGGAAAAAGGAGATGATAAACGTCAAAATATTGCTAAATTCGATGATTTTTAGTACGAAACAAAATGCAAGAAAACTTGCTTAAAATGCAATATTATGCGATATTCTGAGATTTGAAGGCCAATTCACATATCGTGATACTACATGAAATAGTATCGAAATATTGGTAAAAATTAATTTATTTACGTAATATAAAACTACATGAAAAACGTGAAAAAGTCATTATTATACCAAATTTGAGGATTTTAACTTCGATTCATAAAGCTTGGTTTCGTATTATTTAGATCCAACAAAAGACATATGACAATGTTGTTTCCAATCCAAATGATAAAAATCAATTTGTTTTCATTAGAATTAACTAAAATGTTCCTGATTTTCCGTTTATATTACCGATGGAAGATGTACACGTAAAACCGCCCTATTCCGGCTGAAACGTCGATATATGCAATAAAAACAGAACTTCTGCCCTTTTCAATATCTTACTCAGTATTTCAACGAGAAACAAATAGATGATTGAAAATGAAGTATTTATGGCTCTTATCTAATGAATTATGTGTTTGTATCATTTTTATCGTATATATAATGAATTATCAACAATAAACTGGAAATTCACAAAAACGTGTAAAAACAGCAAAATATTGCCTAATTCGATGATATTTTGTTTAACTCACATAGAGGAAAAGGGGATGATAAACGTCAAAATATTGCTTAATTACGATGATGTTTAGTACGAAAGAAAAATGCAAGAAAACTTGCTTAAAATGCAATATTATGCGAAAATCGGAGATATGAAGGCCAAATCACATATCGTGATACTACATGAAATAGTATCGAAATATTGGTAAAAATGAATATATTTACGTAATATCAAACTACATGAAAACGTGAAAAAATCACTATTATTCCAAATTTGTGGATTTTAGCTTCGAATCATAGAACGAGGTTTCGTATTATTTAGCTCCAACAAAAGACATATGACAATGTTGTTTCCAATACAAATGATAAAAATCAATGTGTTTTCATTAGAATTAACTAAAATGTTCCTGATTTTCCGTTTATATTACCGATGGAAGATGTACACGTAAAATCGCTCTATTCCGGCTGAAACGTCGATATATGCAATAAAAACCGAACTTCTCCCCTTTTCAATATCTTACTCAGTATTTTAACGAGAAACAAATAGATAATTGAAAATGAAGTATTTAAGGTAATTATCTAATCAATTATGTGTTTGTATCATTTTTATCGTATATTTAACGAATTAATAACAATAAACTGGAAATTTACAAAACGTGGAAAAACTGCAAAATATTGCCTAATTCGATGATATTTTGTTTATATCACATAAAGGAAAAAGGAGATGATAAACGTCAAAATATTGCTAAATTCGATGATTTTTAGTACGAAACAAAATGCAAGAAAACTTGCTTAAAATGCAATATTATGCGATATTCTGAGATTTGAAGGCCAATTCACATATCGTGATACTACATGAAATAGTATCGAAATATTGGTAAAAATTAATTTATTTACGTAATATAAAACTACATGAAAAACGTGAAAAAGTCATTATTATACCAAATTTGAGGATTTTAACTTCGATTCATAAAGCTTGGTTTCGTATTATTTAGATCCAACAAAAGACATATGACAATGTTGTTTCCAATCCAAATGATAAAAATCAATTTGTTTTCATTAGAATTAACTAAAATGTTCCTGATTTTCCGTTTATATTACCGATGGAAGATGTACACGTAAAACCGCCATATTCCGGCTGAAACGTCGATATATGCAATAAAAACAGAACTTCTGCCCTTTTCAATATCTTACTCAGTATTTCAACGAGAAACAAATAGATGATTGAAAATGAAGTATTTATGGCTGTTATCTAATGAATTATGTGTTTGTATCATTTTTATCGTATATATAATGAATTATCAACAATAAACTGGAAATTCACAAAAACGTGTAAAAACAGCAAAATATTGCCTAATTCGATGATATTTTGTTTAACTCACATAGAGGAAAAGGGGATGATAAACGTCAAAATATTGCTTAATTACGATGATGTTTAGTACGAAAGAAAAATGCAAGAAAACTTGCTTAAAATGCAATATTATGCGAAAATCTGAGATATGAAGGCCAAATCACATACCGTGATACTACATGAAATAGTATCGAAATATTGGTAAAAATGAATATATTTACGTAATATCAAACTACATGAAAACGTGAAAAAATCACTATTATTCCAAATTTGTGGATTTTAGCTTCGAATCATAGAACGAGGTTTCGTATTATTTAGCTCCAACAAAAGACATATGACAATGTTGTTTCCAATACAAATGATAAAAATCAATGTGTTTTCATTAGAATTAACTAAAATGTTCCTGATTTTCCGTTTATATTACAGATGGAAGATGTACACATAAAATCGCTCTATTCCGGCTGAAACGTCGATATATGCAATAAAAACCGAACTTCTCCCCTTTTCAATATCTTACTCAGTATTTTAACGAGAAACAAATAGATAATTGAAAATGAAGTATTTAAGGTTATTATCTAATCAATTATGTGTTTGTATCATATTTATCGTATATTTAATGAATTAATAACAATAAACTGGAAATTTCAAAACGTGGAAAAACTGCAAAATATTGCCTAATTCGATGATATTTTGTTTATATCACATAAAGGAAAAAGGAGATGATAAACGTCAAAATATTGCTAAATTCGATGATTTTTAGTACGAAACAAAATGCAAGAAAACTTGCTTAAAATGCAATATTATGCGATATTCTGAGATTTGAAGGCCAATTCACATATCGTGATACTACATGAAATAGTATCAAAATATTGGTAAAAATTAATTTATTTACGTAATATAAAATTACATGAAAAACGTGAAAAAGTCACTATTATACCAAATTTGAGGATTTTAACTTCGAATCATAAAGCTTGGTTTCGTATTATTTAGATCCAACAAAAGACATATGACAATGTTGTTTCCAATCCAAATGATAAAAATCAATTTGTTTTCATTAGAATTAACTAAAATGTTCCTGATTTTCCGTTTATATTACCGATGGAAGATGTACACGTAAAACCGCTCTATTCCGCCTGAAACGTCGATATATGCAATAAAAACAGAACTTCTGCCCTTTTCAATATCTTACTCAGTATTTCAACGAGAAACAAATAGATAATTGAAAATGAAGTATTTATGGCTATTATCTAATGAATTATGTGTTTGTATCATTTTTATCGTATATATAATGAATTATCAACAATAAACTGGAAATTCACAAAAACGTGTAAAAACAGCAAAATATTGCCTAATTCGATGATATTTTGTTTAACTCACATAGAGGAAAAGGGGATGATAAACGTCAAAATATTGCTAAATTCGATGATGTTTAGTACGAAAGAAAAATGCAAGAAAACCTGCTTAAAATGCAATATTATGCGAAAATCTGAGATATGAAGGCCAAATCACATATCGTGATACTACATGAAATAGTATCGAAATATTGGTAAAAATGAATATATTTACGTAATATCAAACTACATGAAAACGTAAAAAAATCACTATTATTGCAAATTTGTGGATTTTAGCTTCGAATCATAGAACGAGGTTTCGTATTAATTAGATCCAACAAAAGACATATGACAATGTTGTTTCCAATACAAATGATTAAAATCAATGTGTTTTCATTAGAATTAACTAAAATGTTCCTGATTTTCCGTTTATATTACCGATGGAAGATGTACACGTAAAATCGCTCTATTCCGGCTGAAACGTCGATATATGCAATAAAAACCGAACTTCTCCCCTTTTCAATATCTTACTCAGTATTTTAACGAGAAACAAATAGATAATTGAAAATGAAGTATTTAAGGTTATTATCTAATCAATTATGTGTTTGTATCATTTTTATCGTATATTTAATGAATTAATAAAAATAAACAGGAAATTTACAAAACGTGGAAAAACTGCAAAATATTGCCTAATTCGATGATATTTTGTTTATATCACATAAAGGAAAAAGGAGATGATAAACGTCAAAATATTGCTAAATTCGATGATTTTTAGTACGAAACAAAATGCAAGAAAACTTGGTTAAAATGCAATATTATGCGATATTCTGAGATTTGAAGGCCAAATCACATACCGTGATACTACATGAAATAGTATCGAATTGTTGGTAAAAATGAATATATTTACGTAATATCAAACTACCTGAAAACGTGAAAAAATCACTATTATTCCAAATTTGTGGATTTTAACTTCGAATCATAAGGAGAGGTTTCGTATTATTTCGATCCAAAAAAAGACATATAACAATGTTGTTTCCAATACAAATGATAAAAATCAATGTGTTTTCATTAGAATTAACTAAAATGTTCCTGATTTTCCGTTTATATTACCGATGGAAGATGTACACGTAAAATCGCTCTATTCCGGTTGAAACGTCGATATATGCAATAAAAACCGAACTTCTCCCCTTTTCAATATCTTACTCAGTATTTTAACGAGAAACAAATAGATAATTGAAAATAAAGTATTTAAGGTTATTATCTAATCAATTATGTGTTTGTATCATTTTTATCGTATATTTAATGAATTAATAACAATAAACTGGAAATTTACAAAACGTGGAAAAACTGCAAAATATTGCCTAATTCGATGATACTTTGTTTATATCACATAAAGGAAAAAGGAGATGATAAACGTCAAAATATTGCTAAATTCGATGATTTTTAGTACGAAACAAAATGCAAGAAAACTTGCTTAAAATGCAATATTATGCGATATTCTGAGATTTGAAGGCCAATTCACATATCGTGATACTACTTGAAATAGTATCGAAATATTGGTAAAAATTAATATATTTACGTAATATCAAACTACATGAAAACGTGAAAAAATCACTATTATTCCAAATTTGTGGATTTTAACTTCGAATCATAGAGAGAGGTTTCGTATTATTTAGATCAAACAAAAGACATATGACAATGTTGTTTCCAATACAAATGATAAAAATCAATTTGTTATCTTTAGAATTAACTAAAATGTTCCTGATTTTCCGTTTATATTACCGATGGAAAATGTACACGTAAAACTGCTCTATTCCGGCTGAAACGTCGATATATGCAATAAAAACCGAACTTCTCACCTTTTCGATATCTTACTCAGGATTTCAACGAGAAACAAATAGATAATTGAAGATGAAGTATTTAAGTTTATTATCTAATCAATTACGTGTTTGTATCATATTTATCGTATATTATATGAATTATTACCATTAAACTGAAAATTCGCAAAAACGTGCAAAAACGGCAAAATATTGCCTAATTCGATGATATTTTGTTTAAATCACATAACGGAAAAGGGGATGATAAACGTCAAAATATTGCTAAATTCGATGATGTTTAGTACGAAAGAAAAATGCAAGAAAACTTGTTTAAAATGAAATATTATGCGAAAATCTGAGATATGAAGGCCAAATCACATATCGTGATACTACATGAAATAGTATCGAAATATTGGTAAAAATGAATATATTTACGTAATATCAAACTACATGAAAACGTGAAAAAATCACTATTATTGCAAATTTGTGGATTTTAGCTTCGAATCATAGAACGAGGTTTCGTATTATTTAGATCCAACAAAAGACATATGACAATCTTGTTTCCAATACAAATGATTAAAATCAATGTGTTTTCATTAGAATTAACTAAAATGTTCCTGATTTTCCGTTTATATTACCGATGGAAAATGTACACGTAAAATCGCTCTATTCCGGCTGAAACGTCGATATATGCAATAAAAACCGAACTTCTCCCCTTTTCAATATCTTACTCAGTATTTTAACGAGAAACAAATAGATAATTGAAAATGAAGTATTTAAGGTTATTATCTAATCAATTATGTGTCTGTATCATTTTTATCGTATATTTAATGAATTAATAACAATAAACTGTAAATTTACAAAACGTGGAAAAACTGCAAAATATTGCCTAATTCGATGATATTTTGTTTATATCACATAAAGGAAAAAGGAGATGATAAACGTCAAAATATTGCTAAATTCGATGATTTTTAGTACGAAACAAAATGCAAGAAAACTTGGTTAAAATGCAATATTATGCGATATTCTGAGATTTGAAGGCCAAATCACATATCGTGATACTACATGAAATAGTATCGAATTGTTGGTAAAAATGAATATATTTACGTAATATCAAACTACCTGAAAACGTGAAAAAATCACTATTATTCCAAATTTGTGGATTTTAACTTCGAATCATAAAGCGAGGTTTCGTATTATTTAGATCCAAAAAAAGACATATGACAATGTTGTTTCCAAAACAAATGATAAAAATCAATGTGTTTTCATTAGAATTAACTAAAATGTTCCTGATTTTCCGTTTATATTACCGATGGAAGATGTACACGTAAAATCGCTCTATTCCGGCTGAAACGTCGATATATGCAATAAAAACCGAACTTCTCCCCTTTTCAATATCTTACTCAGTATTTTAACGAGAAACAAATAGATAATTGAAAATGAAGTATTTAAGGTTATTATCTAATCAATTATGTGTTTGTATCATTTTTATCGTATATTTAATGAATTAATAACAATAAACTGGAAATTTACAAAACGTGGAAAAACTGCAAAATATTGCCTAATTCGATGATATTTTGTTTATATCACATAAAGGAAAAAGGAGATGATAAACGTCAAAATATTGCTAAATTCGATGATTTTTAGTACGAAACAAAATGCAAGAAAACTTGCTTAAAATGCAATATTATGCGATATTCTGAGATTTGAAGGCCAATTCACATATCGTGATACTACATGAAATAGTATCGAAATATTGGTAAAAATTAATTTATTTACGTAATATAAAACTACATGAAAAACGTGAAAAAGTCACTATTATACCAAATTTGAGGATTTTAACTTCGAATCATAAAGCTTGGTTTCGTATTATTTAGATCCAACAAAAGACATATGACAATGTTGTTTCCAATCCAAATGATAAAAATCAATTTGTTTTCATTAGAATTAACTAAAATGTTCCTGATTTTCCGTTTATATTACCGATGGAAGATGTACACGTAAAACCGCTCTATTCCGGCTGAAACGTCGATATATTCAATAAAAACAGAACTTCTGCCCTTTTCAATATCTTACTCAGTATTTCAACGAGAAACAAATAGATGATTGAAAATGAAGTATTTATGGCTATTATCTAATGAATTATGTGTTTGTATCATTTTTATCGTATATATAATGAATTATCAACAATAAACTGGAAATTCACAAACACGTGTAAAAACAGCAAAATATTGCCTAATTCGATGATATTTTGTTTAACTCACATAGAGGAAAAGGGGATGATAGACGTCAAAATATTGCTAAATTCGATGATGTTTAGTACGAAAGAAAAATGCAAGAAAACTTGCTTAAAATGCAATATTATGCGAAAATCTGAGATTTGAAGGCCAATTCACATATCGTGATACTACATGAAATAGTATCAAAATATTGGTAAAAATTAATTTATTTACGTAATATAAAACTACTTGAAAAACGTGAAAAAGTCACTATTATACCAAATTTGAGGATTTTAACTTCGAATCATAAAGCTTGGTTTCGTATTATTTAGATCCAACAAAAGACATATGACAATGTTGTTTCCAATCCAAATGATAAAAATCAATGTGTTTTCATTAGAATTAACTAAAATGTTCCTGATTTTCCGTTTATATTACCGATGGAAGATGTACACGTAAAATCGCTCTATTCCTGCTGAAACGTCGATATATGCAATAAAAACCGAACTTCTCCCCTTTTCAATATCTTACTCAGTATTTTAACGAGAAACAAATAGATAATTGAAAATGAAGTATTTAAGGTTATTATCTAATCAATTATGTGTTTGTATCATTTTTATCGTATATTTAATGAATTAATAACAATAAACTGGAAATTTACAAAACGTGGAAAAACTGCAAAATATTGCCTAATTCGATGATATTTTGTTTATATCACATAAAGGAAAAAGGAGATGATAAACGTCAAAATATTGCTAAATTCGATGATTTTTAGTACGAAACAAAATGCAAGAAAACTTGCTTAAAATGCAATATTATGCGATATTCTGAGATTTGAAGGCCAATTCACATATCGTGATACTACATGAAATAGTATCGAAATATTGGTAAAAATTAATTTATTTACGTAATATAAAACTACATGAAAAACATGAAAAAGTCACTATTATACCAAATTTGAGGATTTTAACTTCGAATCATAAAGCTTGGTTTCGTATTATTTAGATCCAACAAAAGACATATGACAACGTTGTTTCCAATCCAAATTATAAAAATCAATTTGTTTTCATTAGAATTAACTAAAATGTTCCTGATTTTCCGTTTATATTACCGATGGAAGATGTACACGTAAAACCGCTCTATTCCGGCTGAAACGTCGATATATGCAATAAAAACAGAACTTCTGCCCTTTTCAATATCTTACTCAGTATTTCAACGAGAAACAAATAGATGATTGAAAATGAAGTATTTATGGCTATTATCTAATGAATTATGTGTTTGTATCATTTTTATCGTATATATAATGAATTATCAACAATAAACTGGAAATTCACAAAAACGTGTAAAAACAGCAAAATATTGCCTAATTCGATGATATTTTGTTTAACTCACATAGAGGAAAAGGGGATGATAAACGTCAAAATATTGCTAAATTCAATGATGTTTAGTACGAAAGAAAAATGCAAGAAAACTTGCTTAAAATGCAATATTATGCGAAAATCTGAGATATGAAGGCCAAATCACATATCGTGATACTACATGAAATAGTATCGAAATATTGGTAAAAATGAATATATTTACGAAATATCAAACTACATGAAAACGTAAAAAAATCACTATTATTGCAAATTTGTGGATTTTAGCTTCGAATCATAGAACGAGGTTTCGTATTATTTAGATCCAACAAAAGACATATGACAATGTTGTTTCCAATACAAATGATTAAAATCAATGTGTTTTCATTAGAATTAACTAAAATGTTCCTGATTTTCCGTTTATATTACCGATGGAAGATGTACACGTAAAATCGCTCTATTCCGGCTGAAACGTCGATATATGCAATAAAAACAGAACTTCTGCCCTTTTCAATATCTTACTCAGTATTTCAACGAGAAACAAATAGATGATTGAAAATGAAGTATTTATGGCTATTATCTAATTAATTATGTGTTTGTATCATTTTTATCGTATATATAATGAATTATCAACAATAAACTGGAAATTCACAAACACGTGTAAAAACAGCAAAATATTGCCTAATTCGATGATATTTTGTTTAACTCACATAGAGGAAAAGGGGATGATAAACGTCAAAATATTGCTAAATTCGATGATGTTTAGTACGAAAGAAAAATGCAAGAAAACTTGCTTAAAATGCAATATTATGCGAAAATCTGAGATTTGAAGGCCAATTCACATATCGTGATACTACATGAAATAGTATCGAAATATTGGTAAAAATTAATTTATTTACGTAATATAAAACTACTTGAAAAACGTGAAAAAGTCACTATTATACCAAATTTGAGGATTTTAACTTCGAATCATAAAGCTTGGTTTCGTATTATTTAGATCCAACAAAAGACATATGACAATGTTGTTTCCAATCCAAATGATAAAAATCAATGTGTTTTCATTAGAATTAACTAAAATGTTCCTGATTTTCCGTTTATATTACCGATGGAAGATGTACACGTAATATCGCTCTATTCCTGCTGAAACGTCGATATATGCAATAAAAACCGAACTTCTCCCCTTTTCAATATCTTACTCAGTATTTTAACGAGAAACAAATAGATAATTGAAAATGAAGTATTTAAGGTTATTATCTTATCAATTATGTGTTTGTATCATTTTTATCGTATATTTAATGAATTAATAACAATAAACTGGAAATTTACAAAACGTGGAAAAACTGCAAAATATTGCCTAATTCGATGATATTTTGTTTATATCACATAAAGGAAAAAGGAGATGATAAACGTCAAAATATTGCTAAATTCGATGATTTTTAGTACGAAACAAAATGCAAGAAAACTTGCTTAAAATGCAATATTATGCGATATTCTGAGATTTGAAGGCCAATTCACATATCGTGATACTACATGAAATAGTATCGAAATATTGGTAAAAATTAATTTATTTACGTATTATAAAACTACATGAAAAACGTGAAAAAGTCACTATTATACCAAATTTGAGGATTTTAACTTCGAATCATAAAGCTTGGTTTCGTATTATTTAGATCCAACAAAAGACATATGACAATGTTGTTTCCAATCCAAATGATAAAAATCAATTTGTTTTCATTAGAATTAACTAAAATGTTCCTGATTTTCCGTTTATATTACCGATGGAAAATGTACACGTAAAACCGCTCTATTCCGGCTGAAACGTCGATATATGCAATAAAAACAGAACTTCTGCCCTTTTCAATATCTTACTCAGTATTTCAACGAGAAACAAATAGATGATTGAAAATGAAGTATTTATGGCTATTATCTAATGAATTATGTGTTTGTATCATTTTTATCGTATATATAATGAATTATCAACAATAAACTGGAAATTCACAAAAACGTGTAAAAACAGCAAAATATTGCCTAATTCGATGATATTTTGTTTAACTCACATAGAGGAAAAGGGGATGATAAACGTCAAAATATTGCTAAATTCAATGATGTTTAGTACGAAAGAAAAATGCAAGAAAACTTGCTTAAAATGCAATATTATGCGAAAATCTGAGATATGAAGGCCAAATCACATATCGTGATACTACATGAAATAGTATCGAAATATTGGTAAAAATGAATATATTTACGTAATATCAAACTACATGAAAACGTAAAAAAATCACTATTATTGCAAATTTGTGGATTTTAGCTTCGAATCATAGAACGAGGTTTCGTATTATTTAGATCCAACAAAAGACATATGACAATGTTGTTTCCAATACAAATGATTAAAATCAATGTGTTTTCATTAGAATTAACTAAAATGTTCCTGATTTTCCGTTTATATTACCGATGGAAGATGTACACGTAAAATCGCTCTATTCCGGCTGAAACGTCGATATATGCAATAAAAACAGAACTTCTCCCCTTTTCAATATCTTACTCAGTATTTTAACGAGAAACAAATAGATAATTGAAAATGAAGTATTTAAGGTTATTATCTAATCAATTATGTGTTTGTATCATTTTTATCGTATATTTAATGAATTAATAACAATAAACTGGAAATTTACAAAACGTGGAAAAACTGCAAAATATTGCCTAATTCGATGATATTTTGTTTATATCACATAAAGGAAAAAGGAGATGATAAACGTCAAAATATTGCTAAATTCGATGATTTTTAGT
This sequence comes from Procambarus clarkii, assembly GCF_040958095.1. Taxonomy (NCBI): domain Eukaryota; kingdom Metazoa; phylum Arthropoda; class Malacostraca; order Decapoda; family Cambaridae; genus Procambarus; species Procambarus clarkii. The sequence continues at coordinate 37,988,428 of NC_091195.1, forward strand.
ACGAAACAAAATGCAAGAAAACTTGGTTAAACTGCAATATTATGCGATATTCTGAGATTTGAAGGCCAAATCACATATCGTGATACTACATGAAATAGTATCGAATTGTTGGTAAAAATGAATATATTTACGTAATATCAAACTACCTGAAAACGTGAAAAAATCACTATTATTCCAAATTTGTGGATTTTAACTTCGAATCATAAAGCGAGGTTTCGTATTATTTAGATCCAAAAAAAGACATATGACAATGTTGTTCCCAATACAAATGATAAAAATCAATGTGTTTTCATTAGAATTAACTAAAATGTTCCTTATTTTCCGTTTATATTACCGATGGAAGATGTACACGTAAAATCGCTCTATTCCGGTTGAAACGTCGATATATGCAATAAAAACCGAACTTCTCCCCTTTTCAATATCTTACTCAGTATTTTAACGAGAAACAAATAGATAATTGAAAATGAAGTATTTAAGGTTATTATCTAATCAATTATGTGTTTGTATCATTTTTATCGTATATTTAATGAATTAGTAACAATAAACTGGAAATTTACAAAACGTGGAAAAACTGCAAAATATTGCCTAATTCGATGATATTTTGTTTATATCACATAAAGGAAAAAGGAGATGATAAACGTCAAAATATTGCTAAATTCGATGATTTTTAGTACGAAACAAAATGCAAGAAAACTTGCTTAAAATGCAATATTATGCGATATTCTGAGATTTGAAGGCCAATTCACATATCGTGATACTACATGAAATAGTATCGAAATATTGGTAAAAATTAATTTATTTACGTAACATAAAACTACATGAAAAACGTGAAAAAGTCACTATTATACCAAATTTGAGGATTTTAACTTCGAATCATAAAGCTTGGTTTCGTATTATTTAGATCCAACAAAAGACATATGACAATGTTGTTTCCAATCCAAATTATAAAAATCAATTTGTTTTCATTAGAATTAACTAAAATGTTCCTGATTTTCCGTTTATATTACCGATGGAAGATGTACACGTAAAACCGCTCTATTCCGGCTGAAACGTCGATATATGCAATAAAAACAGAACTTCTGCCCTTTTCAATATCTTACTCAGTATTTCAACGAGAAACAAATAGATGATTGAAAATGAAGTATTTATGGCTATTATCTAATGAATTATGTGTTTGTATCATTTTTATCGTATATATAATGAATTATCAACAATAAACTGGAAATTCACAAAAACGTGTAAAAACAGCAAAATATTGCCTAATTCGATGATATTTTGTTTAACTCACATAGAGGAAAAGGGGATGATAAACGTCAAAATATTGCTAAATTCAATGATGTATAGTACGAAAGAAAAATGCAAGAAAACTTGCTTTAAATGCAATATTATGCGAAAATCTGAGATATGAAGGCCAAATCACATATCGTGATACTACATGAAATAGTATCGAAATATTGGTAAAAATTAATATATTTACGTAATATCAAACTACATGAAAACGTAAAAAAATCACTATTATTGCAAATTTGTGGATTTTAGCTTCGAATCATAGAACGAGGTTTCGTATTATTTAGATCCAACAAAAGACATATGACAATGTTGTTTCCAATACAAATGATTAAAATCAATGTGTTTTCATTAGAATTAACTAAAATGTTCCTGATTTTCCGTTTATATTACCGATGGAAGATGTACAAGTAAAATCGCTCTATTCCGGCTGAAACGTCGATATATGCAATAAAAACAGAACTTCTGCCCTTTTCAATATCTTACTCAGTATTTCAACGAGAAACAAATAGATGATTGAAAATGAAGTATTTATGGCTATTATCTAATGAATTATGTGTTTGTATCATTTTTATCGTATATATAATGAATTATCAACAATAAACTGGAAATTCACAAAAACGTGTAAAAACAGCACAATATTGCCTAATTCGATGATATTTTGTTTAACTCACATAGAGGAAAAGGGGATGATAAACGTCAAAATATTGCTAAATTCAATGATGTTTAGTACGAAAGAAAAATGCAAGAAAACTTGCTTAAAATGCAATATTATGCGAAAATCTGAGATATGAAGGCCAAATCACATATCGTGATACTACATGAAATAGTATCGAAATATTGGTAAAAATGAATATATTTACGTAATATCAAACTACATGAAAACGTGAAAAAATCACTATTATTGCAAATTTGTGGATTTTAGCTTCGAATCATAGAACGAGGTTTCGTATTATTTAGATCCAACAAAAGACATATGACAATCTTGTTTCCAATACAAATGATTAAAATCAATGTGTTTTCATTAGAATTAACTAAAATGTTCCTGATTTTCCGTTTATATTACCGATGGAAAATGTACACGTAAAATCGCTCTATTCCGGCTGAAACGTCGATATATGCAATAAAAACCGAACTTCTCCCCTTTTCAATATCTTACTCAGTATTTTAACGAGAAACAAATAGATAATTGAAAATGAAGTATTTAAGGTTATTATCTAATCAATTATGTGTTTGTATCATTTTTATCGTATATTTAATGAATTAATAACAATAAACTGGAAATTTACAAAACGTGGAAAAACTGCAAAATATTGCCTAATTCGATGATATTTTGTTTATATCACATAAAGGAAAAAGGAGATGATAAACGTCAAAATATTGCTAAATTCGATGATTTTTAGTACGAAACAAAATGCAAGAAAACTTGCTTAAAATGCAATATTATGCGATATTCTGAGATTTGAAGGCCAATTCACATATCGTGATACTACATGAAATAGTATCGAAATATTGGTAAAAATTAATTTATTTACGTAATATAAAACTACATGAAAAACGTGAAAAAGTCACTATTATACCAAATTTGAGGATTTTAACTTCGAATCATAAAGCTTGGTTTCGTATTATTTAGATCCAACAAAAGACATATGACAATGTTGTTTCCAATCCAAATGATAAAAATCAATTTGTTTTCATTAGAATTAACTAAAATGTTCCTGATTTTCCGTTTATATTACTGATGGAAGATGTACACGTAAAACCGCTCTATTCCGGCTGAAACGTCGATATATTCAATAAAAACAGAACTTCTGCCCTTTTCAATATCTTACTCAGTATTTCAACGAGAAACAAATAGATGATTGAAAATGAAGTATTTATGGCTATTATCTAATGAATTATGTGTTTGTATCATTTTTATCGTATATATAATGAATTATCAACAATAAACTGGAAATTCACAAACACGTGTAAAAACAGCAAAATATTGCCTAATTCGATGATATTTTGTTTAACTCACATAGAGGAAAAGGGGATGATAGACGTCAAAATATTGCTAAATTCGATGATGTTTAGTACGAAAGAAAAATGCAAGAAAACTTGCTTAAAATGCAATATTATGCGAAAATCTGAGATTTGAAGGCCAAATCACATATCGTGATACTACATGAAATAGTATCGAAATATTGGTAAAAATGAATATATTTACGTAATATCAAACTACCTGAAAACGTGAAAAAATCACTATTATTCCAAATTTGTGGATTTTAACTTCGAATCATAGAACGAGGTTTCGTATTATTTAGATCCAACAAAAGACATATGACAATCTTGTTTCCAATACAAATGATTAAAATCAATGTGTTTTCATTAGAATTAACTAAAATGTTCCTGATTTTCCGTTTATATTACCGATGGAAAATGTACACGTAAAATCGCTCTATTCCGGCTGAAACGTCGATATATGCAATAAAAACCGAACTTCTCCCCTTTTCAATATCTTACTCAGTATTTTAACGAGAAACAAATAGATAATTGAAAATGAAGTATTTAAGGTTATTATCTAATCAATTATGTGTTTGTATCATTTTTATCGTATATTTAATGAATTAATAACAATAAACTGGAAATTTACAAAACGTGGAAAAACTGCAAAATATTGCCTAATTCGATGATATTTTGTTTATATCACATAAAGGAAAAAGGAGATGATAAACGGCAAAATATTGCTAAATTCGATGATTTTTAGTACGAAACAAAATGCAAGAAAACTTGCTTAAAATGCAATATTATGCGATATTCTGAGATTTGAAGGCCAATTCACATATCGTGATACTACATGAAATAGTATCGAAATATTGGTAAAAATTAATTTATTTACGTAATATAAAACTACATGAAAAACGTGAAAAAGTCACTATTATACCAAATTTGAGGATTTTAACTTCGAATCATAAAGCTTGGTTTCGTATTATTTAGATCCAACAAAAGACATATGACAATGTTGTTTCCAATCCAAATGATAAAAATCAATTTGTTTTCATTAGAATTAACTAAAATGTTCCTGATTTTCCGTTTATATTACTGATGGAAGATGTACACGTAAAACCGCTCTATTCCGGCTGAAACGTCGATATATTCAATAAAAACAGAACTTCTGCCCTTTTCAATATCTTACTCAGTATTTCAACGAGAAACAAATAGATGATTGAAAATGAAGTATTTATGGCTATTATCTAATGAATTATGTGTTTGTATCATTTTTATCGTATATATAATGAATTATCAACAATAAACTGGAAATTCACAAACACGTGTAAAAACAGCAAAATATTGCCTAATTCGATGATATTTTGTTTAACTCACATAGAGGAAAAGGGGATGATAGACGTCAAAATATTGCTAAATTCGATGATGTTTAGTACGAAAGAAAAATGCAAGAAAACTTGCTTAAAATGCAATATTATGCGAAAATCTGAGATTTGAAGGCCAATTCACATATCGTGATACTACATGAAATAGTATCGAAATATTGGTAAAAATTAATTTATTTACGTAATATAAAACTACTTGAAAAACGTGAAAAAGTCACTATTATACCAAATTTGAGGATTTTAACTTCGAATCATAAAGCTTGGTTTCGTATTATTTAGATCCAACAAAAGACATATGACAATGTTGTTTCCAATCCAAATGATAAAAATCAATGTGTTTTCATTAGAATTAACTAAAATGTTCCTGATTTTCCGTTTATATTACCGATGGAAGATGTACACGTAAAATCGCTCTATTCCTGCTGAAACGTCGATATATGCAATAAAAACCGAACTTCTCCCCTTTTCAATATCTTACTCAGTATTTTAACGAGAAACAAATAGATAATTGAAAATGAAGTATTTAAGGTTATTATCTAATCAATTATGTGTTTGTATCATTTTTATCGTATATTTAATGAATTAATAACAATAAACTGGAAATTTACAAAACGTGGAAAAACTGCAAAATATTGCCTAATTCGATGATATTTTGTTTATATCACATAAAGGAAAAAGGAGATGATAAACGTCAAAATATTGCTAAATTCGATGATTTTTAGTACGAAACAAAATGCAAGAAAACTTGCTTAAAATGCAATATTATGCGATATTCTGAGATTTGAAGGCCAATTCACATATCGTGATACTACATGAAATAGTATCGAAATATTGGTAAAAATTAATTTATTTACGTAATATAAAACTACATGAAAAACGTGAAAAAGTCACTATTATACCAAATTTGAGGATTTTAACTTCGAATCATAAAGCTTGGTTTCGTATTATTTAGATCCAACAAAAGACATATGACAACGTTGTTTCCAATCCAAATTATAAAAATCAATTTGTTTTCATTAGAATTAACTAAAATGTTCCTGATTTTCCGTTTATATTACCGATGGAAGATGTACACGTAAAACCGCTCTATTCCGGCTGAAACGTCGATATATGCAATAAAAACAGAACTTCTGCCCTTTTCAATATCTTACTCAGTATTTCAACGAGAAACAAATAGATGATTGAAAATGAAGTATTTATGGCTATTATCTAATGAATTATGTGTTTGTATCATTTTTATCGTATATATAATGAATTATCAACAATAAACTGGAAATTCACAAAAACGTGTAAAAACAGCAAAATATTGCCTAATTCGATGATATTTTGTTTAACTCACATAGAGGAAAAGGGGATGATAAACGTCAAAATATTGCTAAATTCAATGATGTTTAGTACGAAAGAAAAATGCAAGAAAACTTGCTTAAAATGCAATATTATGCGAAAATCTGAGATATGAAGGCCAAATCACATATCGTGATACTACATGAAATAGTATCGAAATATTGGTAAAAATGAATATATTTACGAAATATCAAACTACATGAAAACGTAAAAAAATCACTATTATTGCAAATTTGTGGATTTTAGCTTCGAATCATAGAACGAGGTTTCGTATTATTTAGATCCAACAAAAGACATATGACAATGTTGTTTCCAATACAAATGATTAAAATCAATGTGTTTTCATTAGAATTAACTAAAATGTTCCTGATTTTCCGTTTATATTACCGATGGAAGATGTACACGTAAAATCGCTCTATTCCGGCTGAAACGTCGATATATGCAATAAAAACAGAACTTCTGCCCTTTTCAATATCTTACTCAGTATTTCAACGAGAAACAAATAGATGATTGAAAATGAAGTATTTATGGCTATTATCTAATGAATTATGTGTTTGTATCATTTTTATCGTATATATAATGAATTATCAACAATAAACTGGAAATTCACAAACACGTGTAAAAACAGCAAAATATTGCCTAATTCGATGATATTTTGTTTAACTCACATAGAGGAAAAGGGGATGATAAACGTCAAAATATTGCTAAATTCGATGATGTTTAGTACGAAAGAAAAATGCAAGAAAACTTGCTTAAAATGCAATATTATGCGAAAATCTGAGATTTGAAGGCCAATTCACATATCGTGATACTACATGAAATAGTATCGAAATATTGGTAAAAATTAATTTATTTACGTAATATAAAACTACTTGAAAAACGTGAAAAAGTCACTATTATACCAAATTTGAGGATTTTAACTTCGAATCATAAAGCTTGGTTTCGTATTATTTAGATCCAACAAAAGACATATGACAATGTTGTTTCCAATCCAAATGATAAAAATCAATGTGTTTTCATTAGAATTAACTAAAATGTTCCTGATTTTCCGTTTATATTACCGATGGAAGATGTACAAGTAAAATCGCTCTATTCCGGCTGAAACGTCGATATATGCAATAAAAACAGAACTTCTCCCCTTTTCAATATCTTACTCAGTATTTTAACGAGAAACAAATAGATAATTGAAAATGAAGTATTTAAGGTTATTATCTAATCAATTATGTGTTTGTATCATTTTTATCGTATATTTAATGAATTAATAACAATAAACTGTAAATTTACAAAACGTGGAAAAACTGCAAAATATTGCCTAATTCGATGATATTTTGTTTATATCACATAAAGGAAAAAGGAGATGATAAACGTCAAAATATTGCTAAATTCGATGATTTTTAGTACGAAACAAAATGCAAGAAAACTTGCTTAAAATGCAATATTATGCGATATTCTGAGATTTGAAGGCCAATTCACATATCGTGATACTACATGAAATAGTATCGAAATATTGGTAAAAATTAATTTATTTACGTAATATAAAACTACATGAAAAACGTGAAAAAGTCACTATTATACCAAATTTGAGGATTTTAACTTCGAATCATAAAGCTTGGTTTAGTATTATTTAGATCCAACAAAAGACATATGACAACGTTGTTTCCAATCCAAATTATAAAAATCAATTTGTTTTCATTAGAATTAACTAAAATGTTCCTGATTTTCCGTTTATATTACCGATGGAAGATGTACACGTAAAACCGCTCTATTCCGGCTGAAACGTCGATATATGCAATAAAAACAGAACTTCTGCCCTTTTCAATATCTTACTCAGTATTTCAACGAGAAACAAATAGATGATTGAAAATGAAGTATTTATGGCTATTATCTAATGAATTATGTGTTTGTATCATTTTTATCGTATATATAATGAATTATCAACAATAAACTGGAAATTCACAAACACGTGTAAAAACAGCAAAATATTGCCTAATTCGATGATATTTTGTTTAACTCACATAGAGGAAAAGGGGATGATAAACGTCAAAATATTGCTAAATTCGATGATGTTTAGTACGAAAGAAAAATGCAAGAAAACTTGCTTAAAATGCAATATTATGCGAAAATCTGAGATTTGAAGGCCAATTCACATATCGTGATACTACATGAAATAGTATCGAAATATTGGTAAAAATTAATTTATTTACGTAATATAAAACTACTTGAAAAACGTGAAAAAGTCACTATTATACCAAATTTGAGGATTTTAACTTCGAATCATAAAGCTTGGTTTCGTATTATTTAGATCCAACAAAAGACATATGACAATGTTGTTTCCAATCCAAATGATAAAAATCAATGTGTTTTCATTAGAATTAACTAAAATGTTCCTGATTTTCCGTTTATATTACCGATGGAAGATGTACAAGTAAAATCGCTCTATTCCGGCTGAAACGTCGATATATGCAATAAAAACAGAACTTCTCCCCTTTTCAATATCTTACTCAGTATTTTAACGAGAAACAAATAGATAATTGAAAATGAAGTATTTAAGGTTATTATCTAATCAATTATGTGTTTGTATCATTTTTATCGTATATTTAATGAATTAATAACAATAAACTGTAAATTTACAAAACGTGGAAAAACTGCAAAATATTGCCTAATTCGATGATATTTTGTTTATATCACATAAAGGAAAAAGGAGATGATAAACGTCAAAATATTGCTAAATTCGATGATTTTTAGTACGAAACAAAATGCAAGAAAACTTGCTTAAAATGCAATATTATGCGATATTCTGAGATTTGAAGGCCAATTCACATATCGTGATACTACATGAAATAGTATCGAAATATTGGTAAAAATTAATTTATTTACGTAATATAAAACTACATGAAAAACGTGAAAAAGTCACTATTATACCAAATTTGAGGATTTTAACTTCGAATCATAAAGCTTGGTTTCGTATTATTTAGATCCAACAAAAGACATATGACAACGTTGTTTCCAATCCAAATTATAAAAATCAATTTGTTTTCATTAGAATTAACTAAAATGTTCCTGATTTTCCGTTTATATTACCGATGGAAGATGTACACGTAAAACCGCTCTATTCCGGCTGAAACGTCGATATATGCAATAAAAACAGAACTTCTGCCCTTTTCAATATCTTACTCAGTATTTCAACGAGAAACAAATAGATGATTGAAAATGAAGTATTTATGGCTATTATCTAATGAATTATGTGTTTGTATCATTTTTATCGTATATATAATGAATTATCAACAATAAACTGGAAATTCACAAACACGTGTAAAAACAGCAAAATATTGCCTAATTCGATGATATTTTGTTTAACTCACATAGAGGAAAAGGGGATGATAGACGTCAAAATATTGCTAAATTCGATGATGTTTAGTACGAAAGAAAAATGCAAGAAAACTTGCTTAAAATGCAATATTATGCGAAAATCTGAGATTTGAAGGCCAATTCACATATCGTGATACTACATGAAATAGTATCGAAATATTGGTAAAAATTAATTTATTTACGTAATATAAAACTACTTGAAAAACGTGAAAAAGTCACTATTATACCAAATTTGAGGATTTTAACTTCGAATCATAAAGCTTGGTTTCGTATTATTTAGATCCAACAAAAGACATATGACAATGTTGTTTCCAATCCAAATGATAAAAATCAATGTGTTTTCATTAGAATTAACTAAAATGTTCCTGATTTTCCGTTTATATTACCGATGGAAGATGTACACGTAAAATCGCTCTATTCCTGCTGAAACGTCGATATATGCAATAAAAACCGAACTTCTCCCCTTTTCAATATCTTACTCAGTATTTTAACGAGAAACAAATAGATAATTGAAAATGAAGTATTTAAGGTTATTATCTAATCAATTATGTGTTTGTATCATTTTTATCGTATATTTAATGAATTAATAACAATAAACTGGAAATTTACAAAACGTGGAAAAACTGCAAAATATTGCCTAATTCGATGATATTTTGTTTATATCACATAAAGGAAAAAGGAGATGATAAACGTCAAAATATTGCTAAATTCGATGATTTTTAGTACGAAACAAAATGCAAGAAAACTTGCTTAAAATGCAATATTATGCGATATTCTGAGATTTGAAGGCCAATTCACATATCGTGATACTACATGAAATAGTATCGAAATATTGGTAAAAATTAATTTATTTACGTAATATAAAACTACATGAAAAACGTGAAAAAGTCACTATTATACCAAATTTGAGGATTTTAACTTCGAATCATAAAGCTTGGTTTCGTATTATTTAGATCCAACAAAAGACATATGACAACGTTGTTTCCAATCCAAATTATAAAAATCAATTTGTTTTCATTAGAATTAACTAAAATGTTCCTGATTTTCCGTTTATATTACCGATGGAAGATGTACACGTAAAACCGCTCTATTCCGGCTGAAACGTCGATATATGCAATAAAAACAGAACTTCTGCCCTTTTCAATATCTTACTCAGTATTTCAACGAGAAACAAATAGATGATTGAAAATGAAGTATTTATGGCTATTATCTAATGAATTATGTGTTTGTATCATTTTTATCGTATATATAATGAATTATCAACAATAAACTGGAAATTCACAAAAACGTGTAAAAACAGCAAAATATTGCCTAATTCGATGATATTTTGTTTAACTCACATAGAGGAAAAGGGGATGATAAACGTCAAAATATTGCTAAATTCAATGATGTTTAGTACGAAAGAAAAATGCAAGAAAACTTGCTTAAAATGCAATATTATGCGAAAATCTGAGATATGAAGGCCAAATCACATATCGTGATACTACATGAAATAGTATCGAAATATTGGTAAAAATGAATATATTTACGAAATATCAAACTACATGAAAACGTAAAAAAATCACTATTATTGCAAATTTGTGGATTTTAGCTTCGAATCATAGAACGAGGTTTCGTATTATTTAGATCCAACAAAAGACATATGACAATGTTGTTTCCAATACAAATGATTAAAATCAATGTGTTTTCATTAGAATTAACTAAAATGTTCCTGATTTTCCGTTTATATTACGGATGGAAGATGTACACGTAAAATCGCTCTATTCCGGCTGAAACGTCGATATATGCAATAAAAACAGAACTTCTGCCCTTTTCAATATCTTACTCAGTATTTCAACGAGAAACAAATAGATGATTGAAAATGAAGTATTTATGGCTATTATCTAATGAATTATGTGTTTGTATCATTTTTATCGTATATATAATGAATTATCAACAATAAACTGGAAATTCACAAACACGTGTAAAAACAGCAAAATATTGCCTAATTCGATGATATTTTGTTTAACTCACATAGAGGAAAAGGGGATGATAAACGTCAAAATATTGCTAAATTCGATGATGTTTAGTACGAAAGAAAAATGCAAGAAAACTTGCTTAAAATGCAATATTATGCGAAAATCTGAGATTTGAAGGCCAATTCACATATCGTGATACTACATGAAATAGTATCGAAATATTGGTAAAAATTAATTTATTTACGTAATATAAAACTACTTGAAAAACGTGAAAAAGTCACTATTATACCAAATTTGAGGATTTTAACTTCGAATCATAAAGCTTGGTTTCGTATTATTTAGATCCAACAAAAGACATATGACAATGTTGTTTCCAATCCAAATGATAAAAATCAATGTGTTTTCATTAGAATTAACTAAAATGTTCCTGATTTTTCGTTTATATTACCGATGGAAGATGTACAAGTAAAATCGCTCTATTCCGGCTGAAACGTCGATATATGCAATAAAAACAGAACTTCTCCCCTTTTCAATATCTTACTCAGTATTTTAACGAGAAACAAATAGATAATTGAAAATGAAGTATTTAAGGTTATTATCTAATCAATTATGTGTTTGTATCATTTTTATCGTATATTTAATGAATTAATAACAATAAACTGTAAATTTACAAAACGTGGAAAAACTGCAAAATATTGCCTAATTCGATGATATTTTGTTTATATCACATAAAGGAAAAAGGAGATGATAAACGTCAAAATATTGCTAAATTCGATGATTTTTAGTACGAAACAAAATGCAAGAAAACTTGCTTAAAATGCAATATTATGCGATATTCTGAGATTTGAAGGCCAATTCACATATCGTGATACTACATGAAATAGTATCGAAATATTGGTAAAAATTAATTTATTTACGTAATATAAAACTACATGAAAAACGTGAAAAAGTCACTATTATACCAAATTTGAGGATTTTAACTTCGAATCATAAAGCTTGGTTTCGTATTATTTAGATCCAACAAAAGACATATGACAACGTTGTTTCCAATCCAAATTATAAAAATCAATTTGTTTTCATTAGAATTAACTAAAATGTTCCTGATTTTCCGTTTATATTACCGATGGAAGATGTACACGTAAAACCGCTCTATTCCGGCTGAAACGTCGATATATGCAATAAAAACAGAACTTCTGCCCTTTTCAATATCTTACTCAGTATTTCAACGAGAAACAAATAGATGATTGAAAATGAAGTATTTATGGCTATTATCTAATGAATTATGTGTTTGTATCATTTTTATCGTATATATAATGAATTATCAACAATAAACTGGAAATTCACAAAAACGTGTAAAAACAGCAAAATATTGCCTAATTCGATGATATTTTGTTTAACTCACATAGAGGAAAAGGGGATGATAAACGTCAAAATATTGCTAAATTCAATGATGTTTAGTACGAAAGAAAAATGCAAGAAAACTTGCTTAAAATGCAATATTATGCGAAAATCTGAGATATGAAGGCCAAATCACATATCGTGATACTACATGAAATAGTATCGAAATATTGGTAAAAATGAATATATTTACGTAATATCAAACTACATGAAAACGTAAAAAAATCACTATTATTGCAAATTTGTGGATTTTAGCTTCGAATCATAGAACGAGGTTTCGTATTATTTAGATCCAACAAAAGACATATGACAATGTTGTTTCCAATACAAATGATTAAAATCAATGTGTTTTCATTAGAATTAACTAAAATGTTCCTGATTTTCCGTTTATATTACCGATGGAAGATGTACACGTAAAATCGCTCTATTCCTGCTGAAACGTCGATATATGCAATAAAAACCGAACTTCTCCCCTTTTCAATATCTTACTCAGTATTTTAACGAGAAACAAATAGATAATTGAAAATGAAGTATTTAAGGTAATTTAATCAATTATGTGTTTGTATCATTTTTATCGTATATTTAATGAATTCATAACAATAAACTGGAAATTTACAAAACGTGGAAAACCGGCAAAATATTGCCTAATTCGATGATATTTTGTTTATATCACATAAAGGAAAAAGGAGATGATAAACGTCAAAATATTGCTAAATTCGATGATTTTTAGTACGAAACAAAATGCAAGAAAACTTGCTTAAAATGCAATATTATGCGATATTCTGAGATTTGAAGGCCAATTCACATATCGTGATACTACATGAAATAGTATCGAAATATTGGTAAAAATTAATTTATTTACGTAATATAAAACTACATGAAAAACGTGAAAAAGTCACTATTATACCAAATTTGAGGATTTTAACTTCGAATCATAAAGCTTGGTTTCGTATTATTTAGATCCAACAAAAGACATATGACAATGTTGTTTCCAATCCAAATGATAAAAATCAATTTGTTTTCATTAGAATTAACTAAAATGTTCCTGATTTTCCGTTTATATTACCGATGGAAGATGTACACGTAAAACCGCTCTATTCCGGCTGAAACGTCGATATATGCAATAAAAACAGAACTTCTGCCCTTTTCAATATCTTACTCAGTATTTCAACGAGAAACAAATAGATGATTGAAAATGAAGTATTTATGGCTATTATCTAATGAATTATGTGTTTGTATCATTTTTATCGTATATATAATGAATTATCAACAATAAACTGGAAATTCACAAAAACGTGTAAAAACAGCAAAATATTGCCTAATTCGATAATATTTTGTTTAACTCACATAGAGGAAAAGGGGATGATAAACGTCAAAATATTGCTAAATTCAATGATGTTTAGTACGAAAGAAAAATGCAAGAAAACTTGCTTAAAATGCAATATTATGCGAAAATCTGAGATATGAAGGCCAAATCACATATCGTGATACTACATGAAATAGTATCGAAATATTGGTAAAAATGAATATATTTACGTAATATCAAACTACATGAAAACGTAAAAAAATCACTATTATTCCAAATTTGTGGATTTTAGCTTCGAATCATAGAACGAGGTTTCGTATTATTTAGATCCAACAAAAGACATATGACAATGTTGTTTCCAATACAAATGATTAAAATCAATGTGTTTTCATTAGAATTAACTAAAATGTTCCTGATTTTCCGTTTATATTACCGATGGAAGATGTACACGTAAAATCGCTCTATTCCGGCTGAAACGTCGATATATGCAATAAAAACAGAACTTCTGCCCTTTTCAATATCTTACTCAGTATTTTAACGAGAAACAAATAGATAATTGAAAATGAAGTATTTAAGGTTATTATCTAATCAATTATGTGTTTGTATCATTTTTATCGTATATTTAATGAATTAATAACAATAAACTGGAAATTTACAAAACGTGGAAAAACTGCAAAATATTGCCTAATTCGATGATATTTTGTTTATATCACATAAAGGAAAAAGGAGATGATAAACATCAAAATATTGCTAAATTCGATGATTTTTAGTACGAAACAAAATGCAAGAAAACTTGGTTAAACTGCAATATTATGCGATATTCTGAGATTTGAAGGCCAAATCACATATCGTGATACTACATGAAATAGTATCGAATTGTTGGTAAAAATGAATATATTTACGTAATATCAAACTACCTGAAAACGTGAAAAAATCACTATTATTCCAAATTTGTGGATTTTAACTTCGAATCATAAAGCGAGGTTTCGTATTATTTAGATCCAAAAAAAGACATATGACAATGTTGTTCCCAATACAAATGATAAAAATCAATGTGTTTTCATTAGAATTAACTAAAATGTTCCTTATTTTCCGTTTATATTACCGATGGAAGATGTACACGTAAAATCGCTCTATTCCGGTTGAAACGTCGATATATGCAATAAAAACCGAACTTCTCCCCTTTTCAATATCTTACTCAGTATTTTAACGAGAAACAAATAGATAATTGAAAATGAAGTATTTAAGGTTATTATCTAATCAATTATGTGTTTGTATCATTTTTATCGTATATATAATGAATTAGTAACAATAAACTGGAAATTTACAAAACGTGGAAAAACTGCAAAATATTGCCTAATTCGATGATATTTTGTTTATATCACATAAAGGAAAAAGGAGATGATAAAGGTCAAAATATTGCTAAATTCGATGATTTTTAGTACGAAACAAAATGCAAGAAAACTTGCTTAAAATGCAATATTATGCGATATTCTGAGATTTGAAGGCCAATTCACATATCGTGATACTACATGAAATAGTATCGAAATATTGGTAAAAATTAATTTATTTACGTAACATAAAACTACATGAAAAACGTGAAAAAGTCACTATTATACCAAATTTGAGGATTTTAACTTCGAATCATAAAGCTTGGTTTCGTATTATTTAGATCCAACAAAAGACATATGACAATGTTGTTTCCAATCCAAATGATAAAAATCAATTTGTTTTCATTAGAATTAACTAAAATGTTCCTGATTTTCCGTTTATATTACCGATGGAAGATGTACACGTAAAACCGCTCTATTCCGGCTGAAACGTCGATATATGCAATAAAAACAGAACTTCTGCCCTTTTCAATATCTTACTCAGTATTTCAACGAGAAACAAATAGATGATTGAAAATGAAGTATTTATGGCTATTATCTAATGAATTATGTGTTTGTATCATTTTTATCGTATATATAATGAATTATCAACAATAAACTGGAAATTCACAAAAACGTGTAAAAACAGCAAAATATTGCCTAATTCGATGATATTTTGTTTAACTCACATAGAGGAAAAGGGGATGATAAACGTCAAAATATTGCTAAATTCAATGATGTTTAGTACGAAAGAAAAATGCAAGAAAACTTGCTTAAAATGCAATATTATGCGAAAATCTGAGATATGAAGGCCAAATCACATATCGTGATACTACATGAAATAGTATCGAAATATTGGTAAAAATTAATATATTTACGTAATATCAAACTACATGAAAACGTAAAAAAATCACTATTATTGCAAATTTGTGGATTTTAGCTTCGAATCATAGAACGAGGTTTCGTATTATTTAGATCCAACAAAAGACATATGACAATGTTGTTTCCAATACAAATGATTAAAATCAATGTGTTTTCATTAGAATTAACTAAAATGTTCCTGATTTTCCGTTTATATTACCGATGGAAGATGTACAAGTAAAATCGCTCTATTCCGGCTGAAACGTCGATATATGCAATAAAAACAGAACTTCTGCCCTTTTCAATATCTTACTCAGTATTTCAACGAGAAACAAATAGATGATTGAAAATGAAGTATTTATGGCTATTATCTAATGAATTATGTGTTTGTATCATTTTTATCGTATATATAATGAATTATCAACAATAAACTGGAAATTCACAAACACGTGTAAAAACAGCAAAATATTGCCTAATTCGATGATATTTTGTTTAACTCACATAGAGGAAAAGGGGATGATAAACGTCAAAATATTGCTAAATTCAATGATGTTTAGTACGAAAGAAAAATGCAAGAAAACTTGCTTAAAATGCAATATTATGCGAAAATCTGAGATATGAAGGCCAAATCACATATCGTGATACTACATGAAATAGTATCGAAATATTGGTAAAAATGAATATATTTACGTAATATCAAACTACATGAAAACGTGAAAAAATCACTATTATTGCAAATTTGAGGATTTTAACTTCGAATCATAAAGCTTGGTTTCGTATTATTTAGATCCAACAAAAGACATATGACAATGTTGTTTCCAATCCAAATGATAAAAATCAATGTGTTTTCATTAGAATTAACTAAAATGTTCCTGATTTTCCGTTTATATTACCGATGGAAGATGTACACGTAAAATCGCTCTATTCCTGCTGAAACGTCGATATATGCAATAAAAACCGAACTTCTCCCCTTTTCAATATCTTACTCAGTATTTTAACGAGAAACAAATAGATAATTGAAAATGAAGTATTTAAGGTAATTTAATCAATTATGTGTTTGTATCATTTTTATCGTATATTTAATGAATTCATAACAATAAACTGGAAATTTACAAAACGTGGAAAAACTGCAAAATATTGCCTAATTCGATGATATTTTATTTATATCACATAAAGGAAAAAGGAGATGATAAACGTCAAAATATTGCTAAATTCGATGATTTTTAGTACGAAACAAAATGCAAGAAAACTTGCTTAAAATGCAATATTATGCGATATTCTGAGATTTGAAGGCCAATTCACATATCGTGATACTACATGAAATAGTATCGAAATATTGGTAAAAATTAATTTATTTACGTAATATAAAACTACATGAAAAACGTGAAAAAGTCACTATTATACCAAATTTGAGGATTTTAACTTCGAATCATAAAGCTTGGTTTCGTATTATTTAGATCCAACAAAAGACATATGACAATGTTGTTTCCAATCCAAATGATAAAAATCAATTTGTTTTCATTAGAATTAACTAAAATGTTCCTGATTTTCCGTTTATATTACCGATGGAAGATGTACACGTAAAACCGCTCTATTCCGGCTGAAACGTCGATATATGCAATAAAAACAGAACTTCTGCCCTTTTCAATATCTTACTCAGTATTTCAACGAGAAACAAATAGATGATTGAAAATGAAGTATTTATGGCTATTATCTAATGAATTATGTGTTTGTATCATTTTTATCGTATATATAATGAATTATCAACAATAAACTGGAAATTCACAAAAACGTGTAAAAACAGCAAAATATTGCCTAATTCGATAATATTTTGTTTAACTCACATAGAGGAAAAGGGGATGATAAACGTCAAAATATTGCTAAATTCAATGATGTTTAGTACGAAAGAAAAATGCAAGAAAACTTGCTTAAAATGCAATATTATGCGAAAATCTGAGATATGAAGGCCAAATCACATATCGTGATACTACATGAAATAGTATCGAAATATTGGTAAAAATGAATATATTTACGTAATATCAAACTACATGAAAACGTAAAAAAATCACTATTATTCCAAATTTGTGGATTTTAGCTTCGAATCATAGAACGAGGTTTGGTATTATTTAGATCCAACAAAAGACATATGACAATGTTGTTTCCAATACAAATGATTAAAATCAATGTGTTTTCATTAGAATTAACTAAAATGTTCCTGATTTTCCGTTTATATTACCGATGGAAGATGTACACGTAAAATCGCTCTATTCCGGCTGAAACGTCGATATATGCAATAAAAACAGAACTTCTGCCCTTTTCAATATCTTACTCAGTATTTTAACGAGAAACAAATAGATAATTGAAAATGAAGTATTTAAGGTTATTATCTAATCAATTATGTGTTTGTATCATTTTTATCGTATATTTAATGAATTAATAACAATAAACTGGAAATTTACAAAACGTGGAAAAACTGCAAAATATTGCCTAATTCGATGATATTTTGTTTATATCACATAAAGGAAAAAGGAGATGATAAACGTCAAAATATTGCTAAATTCGATGATTTTTAGTACGAAACAAAATGCAAGAAAACTTGGTTAAACTGCAATATTATGCGATATTCTGAGATTTGAAGGCCAAATCACATATCGTGATACTACATGAAATAGTATCGAATTGTTGGTAAAAATGAATATATTTACGTAATATCAAACTACCTGAAAACGTGAAAAAATCACTATTATTCCAAATTTGTGGATTTTAACTTCGAATCATAAAGCGAGGTTTCGTATTATTTAGATCCAAAAAAAGACATATGACAATGTTGTTCCCAATACAAATGATAAAAATCAATGTGTTTTCATTAGAATTAACTAAAATGTTCCTTATTTTCCGTTTATATTACCGATGGAAGATGTACACGTAAAATCGCTCTATTCCGGTTGAAACGTCGATATATGCAATAAAAACCGAACTTCTCCCCTTTTCAATATCTTACTCAGTATTTTAACGAGAAACAAATAGATAATTGAAAATGAAGTATTTAAGGTTATTATCTAATCAATTATGTGTTTGTATCATTTTTATCGTATATTTAATGAATTAGTAACAATAAACTGGAAATTTACAAAACGTGGAAAAACTGCAAAATATTGCCTAATTCGATGATATTTTGTTTATATCACATAAAGGAAAAAGGAGATGATAAACGTCAAAATATTGCTAAATTCGATGATTTTTAGTACGAAACAAAATGCAAGAAAACTTGCTTAAAATGCAATATTATGCGATATTCTGAGATTTGAAGGCCAATTCACATATCGTGATACTACATGAAATAGTATCGAAATATTGGTAAAAATTAATTTATTTACGTAACATAAAACTACATGAAAAACGTGAAAAAGTCACTATTATACCAAATTTGAGGATTTTAACTTCGAATCATAAAGCTTGGTTTCGTATTATTTAGATCCAACAAAAGACATATGACAATGTTGTTTCCAATCCAAATGATAAAAATCAATTTGTTTTCATTAGAATTAACTAAAATGTTCCTGATTTTCCGTTTATATTACCGATGGAAGATGTACACGTAAAACCGCTCTATTCCGGCTGAAACGTCGATATATGCAATAAAAACAGAACTTCTGCCCTTTTCAATATCTTACTCAGTATTTCAACGAGAAACAAATAGATGATTGAAAATGAAGTATTTATGGCTATTATCTAATGAATTATGTGTTTGTATCATTTTTATCGTATATATAATGAATTATCAACAATAAACTGGAAATTCACAAAAACGTGTAAAAACAGCAAAATATTGCCTAATTCGATGATATTTTGTTTAACTCACATAGAGGAAAAGGGGATGATAAACGTCAAAATATTGCTAAATTCAATGATGTTTAGTACGAAAGAAAAATGCAAGAAAACTTGCTTAAAATGCAATATTATGCGAAAATCTGAGATATGAAGGCCAAATCACATATCGTGATACTACATGAAATAGTATCGAAATATTGGTAAAAATTAATATATTTACGTAATATCAAACTACATGAAAACGTAAAAAAATCACTATTATTGCAAATTTGTGGATTTTAGCTTCGAATCATAGAACGAGGTTTCGTATTATTTAGATCCAACAAAAGACATATGACAATGTTGTTTCCAATACAAATGATTAAAATCAATGTGTTTTCATTAGAATTAACTAAAATGTTCCTGATTTTCCGTTTATATTACCGATGGAAGATGTACAAGTAAAATCGCTCTATTCCGGCTGAAACGTCGATATATGCAATAAAAACAGAACTTCTGCCCTTTTCAATATCTTACTCAGTATTTCAACGAGAAACAAATAGATGATTGAAAATGAAGTATTTATGGCTATTATCTAATGAATTATGTGTTTGTATCATTTTTATCGTATATATAATGAATTATCAACAATAAACTGGAAATTCACAAACACGTGTAAAAACAGCAAAATATTGCCTAATTCGATGATATTTTGTTTAACTCACATAGAGGAAAAGGGGATGATAAACGTCAAAATATTGCTAAATTCAATGATGTTTAGTACGAAAGAAAAATGCCAGAAAACTTGCTTAAAATGCAATATTATGCGAAAATCTGAGATATGAAGGCCAAATCACATATCGTGATACTACATGAAATAGTATCGAAATATTGGTAAAAATGAATATATTTACGTAATATCAAACTACATGAAAACGTGAAAAAATCACTATTATTGCAAATTTGAGGATTTTAACTTCGAATCATAAAGCTTGGTTTCGTATTATTTAGATCCAACAAAAGACATATGACAATGTTGTTTCCAATCCAAATGATAAAAATCAATGTGTTTTCATTAGAATTAACTAAAATGTTCCTGATTTTCCGTTTATATTACCGATGGAAGATGTACACGTAAAATCGCTCTATTCCTGCTGAAACGTCGATATATGCAATAAAAACCGAACTTCTCCCCTTTTCAATATCTTACTCAGTATTTTAACGAGAAACAAATAGATAATTGAAAATGAAGTATTTAAGGTTATTATCTAATCAATTATGTGTTTGTATCATTTTTATCGTATATTTAATGAATTAATAACAATAAACTGGAAATTTACAAAACGTGGAAAAACTGCAAAATATTGCCTAATTCGATGATATTTTGTTTATATCACATAAAGGAAAAAGGAGATGATAAACGTCAAAATATTGCTAAATTCGATGATTTTTAGTACGAAACAAAATGCAAGAAAACTTGCTTAAAATGCAATATTATGCGATATTCTGAGATTTGAAGGCCAATTCACATATCGTGATACTACATGAAATAGTATCGAAATATTGGTAAAAATTAATTTATTTACGTAATATAAAACTACATGAAAAACGTGAAAAAGTCACTATTATACCAAATTTGAGGATTTTAACTTCGAATCATAAAGCTTGGTTTCGTATTATTTAGATCCAACAAAAGACATATGACAATGTTGTTTCCAAATTAAATGATAAAAATCAATTTGTTTTCATTAGAATTAACTAAAATGTTCCTGATTTTCCGTTTATATTACCGATGGAAGATGTACACGTAAAACCGCTCTATTCCGGCTGAAACGTCGATATATGCAATAAAAACAGAACTTCTGCCCTTTTCAATATCTTACTCAGTATTTCAACGAGAAACAAATAGATGATTGAAAATGAAGTATTTATGGCTATTATCTAATGAATTGTGTGTTTGTATCATTTTTATCGTATATTTAACGAATTAATAACAATAAACTGGAAATTTACAAAACGTGGAAAAACTGCAAAATATTGCCTAATTCGATGATATTTTGTTTATATCACATAAAGGAAAAAGGAGATGATAAACGTCAAAATATTGCTAAATTCGATGATTTTTAGTACGAAACAAAATGCAAGAAAACTTGCTTAAAATGCAATATTATGCGATATTCTGAGATTTGAAGGCCAATTCACATATCGTGATACTACTTGAAATAGTATCGAAATATTGGTAAAAATTAATATATTTACGTAATATCAAACTACATGAAAACGTGAAAAAATCACTATTATTCCAAATTTGTGGATTTCGAATCCACAACTTCGAATCATAGAGAGAGGTTTCGTATTATTTAGATCAAACAAAAGACATATAACAATGTTGTTTCCAATACAAATGATAAAAATCAATGTGTTTTCTTTAGAATTAACTAAAATGTTCCTCATTTTCCGTTTATATTACCGATGGAAAATGTACACGTAAAACCGCTCTATTCCGGCTGAAACGTCGATATATGCAATGAAAACCGAACTTCTCACCTTTTCGATATCTTACTCAGTATTTCAACGAGAAACAAATAGATGAAGATGAAGTATTTATGGCTATTATCTAATGAATTATGTGTTTGTATCATTTTTATCGTATATATAATGAATTATCAACAATAAACTGGAAATTCACAAAAACGTGTAAAAACAGCAAAATATTGCCTAATTCGATGATATTTTGTTTAACTCACATAGAGGAAAAGGGGATGATAAACATCAAAATATTGCTAAATTCGATGATGTTTAGTACGAAACAAAAATGCAAGAAAACTTGCTTAAAATGCAATATTATGCGAAAATCTGAGATATGAAGGCCAAATCACATATCGTGATACTACATGAAATAGTATCGAAATATTGGTAAAAATAAATATATTTACGTAATATCAAACTACATGAAAACGTGAAAAAATCACTATTATTGCAAATTTGTGGATTTTAGCTTCGAATCATAGAACGAGGTTTCGTATTATTTAGATCCAACAAAAGACATATGACAATGTTGTTTCCAATACAAATGATTAAAATCAATGGGTTTTCATTAGAATTAAATAAAATGTTTTTGATTTTCCGTTTATATTACCGATGGAAGATGTACACGTAAAATCGCTCTACTCCGGCTGAAACGTCGATATATGCAATAAAAACCGAACTTCTCCCCTTTTCAATATCTTACTCAGTATTTTAACGAGAAACAAACAGATAATTGAAAATGAAGTATTTAAGGTTATTATCTAATCAATTATGTGTTTGTATCATTTTTATCGTATATTTAATGAATTAATAACAATAAACTGGAAATTTACAAAACGTGGAAAAACTGCAAAATATTGCCTAATTCGATGATATTTTGTTTATATCACATAAAGGAAAAAGGAGATGATAAACGTCAAAATATTGCTAAATTCGATGATTTTTAGTACGAAACAAAATGCAAGAAAACTTGGTTAAAATGCAATATTATGCGATATTCTGAGATTTGAAGGCCAAATCACATATCGTGATACTACATGAAATAGTATCGAATTGTTGGTAAAAATGAATATATTTACGTAATATAAAACTACATGAAAAACGTGAAAAAGTCACTATTATACCAAATTTGAGGATTTTAACTTCGAATCATAAAGCGAGGTTTCGTATTATTTAGATCCAAAAAAAGACATATGACAATGTTGTTTCCAATACAAATGATAAAAATCAATGTGTTTTCATTAGAATTAACTAAAATGTTCCTGATTTTCCGTTTATATTACCGATGGAAGATGTACACGTAAAACCGCTCTATTCCGGCTGAAACGACGATATATGCAATAAAAACAGAACTTCTGCCCTTTTCAATATCTTACTCAGTATTTCAACGAGAAACAAATAGATGATTGAAAATGAAGTATTTATGGCTATTATCTAATAAATTATGTGTTTGTATCATTTTTATCGTATATATAATGAATTATCAACAATAAACTGGAAATTCACAAACACGTGTAAAAACAGCAAAATATTGCCTAATTCGATGATATTTTGTTTAACTCACATAGAGGAAAAGGGGATGATAAACGTCAAAATATTGCTAAATTCGACGATGTTTAGTACGAAAGAAAAATGCAAGAAAACTTGCTTAAAATGCAATATTATGCGAAAATCTGAGATTTGAAGGCCAATTCACATATCGTGATACTACAGGAAATAGTATCGAAATATTGGTAAAAATTAATTTATTTACGTAATATAAAACTACTTGAAAAACGTGAAAAAGTCACTATTATACCAAATTTGAGGATTTTAACTTCGAATCATAAAGCTTGGTTTCGTATTATTTAGATCCAACAAAAGACATATGACAATGTTGTTTCCAATCCAAATGATAAAAATCAATGTGTTTTCATTAGAATTAACTAAAATGTTCCTGATTTTCCGTTTATATTACCGATGGAAGATGTACACGTAAAATCGCTCTATTCCGGCTGAAACGTCGATATATGCAATAAAAACCGAACTTCTCCCCTTTTCAATATCTTACTCAGTATTTTAACGAGAAACAAATAGATAATTGAAAATGAAGTATTTAAGGTTATTATCTAATCAATTATGTGTTTGTATCATTTTTATCGTATATTTAATGAATTAATAACAATAAACTAGAAATTTACAAAACGTGGAAAAACTGCAAAATATTGCCTAATTCGATGATATTTTGTTTATATCACATAAAGGAAAAAGGAGATGATAAACGTCAAAATATTGCTAAATTCGATGATTTTTAGTACGAAACAAAATGCAAGAAAACTTGGTTAAAATGCAATATTATGCGATATTCTGAGATTTGAAGGCCAAATCACATATCGTGATACTACATGAAATAGTATCGAATTGTTGGTAAAAATGAATATATTTACGTAATATCAAACTACCTGAAAACGTGAAAAAATCACTATTATTCCAAATTTGTGGATTTTAACTTCGAATCATAGAGCGAGGTTTCGTATTATTTAGATCCAAAAAAAGACATATGACAATGTTGTTTCCAATACAAATGATAAAAATCAATGTGTTTTCATTAGAATTAACTAAAATGTTCCTGATTTTCCGTTTATATTACCGATGGAAGATGTACACGTAAAACCGCTCTATTCCGGCTGAAACGTCGATATATGCAATAAAAACAGAACTTCTGCCCTTTTCAATATCTTACTCAGTATTTCAACGAGAAACAAATAGATGATTGAAAATGAAGTATTTATGGCTATTATCTAATAAATTATGTGTTTGTATCATTTTTATCGTATATATAATGAATTATCAACAATAAACTGGAAATTCACAAACACGTGTAAAAACAGCAAAATATTGCCTAATTCGATGATATTTTGTTTAACTCACATAGAGGAAAAGGGGATGATAAACGTCAAAATATTGCTAAATTCGACGATGTTTAGTACGAAAGAAAAATGCAAGAAAACTTGCTTAAAATGCAATATTATGCGAAAATCTGAGATTTGAAGGCCAATTCACATATCGTGATACTACAGGAAATAGTATAGAAATATTGGTAAAAATTAATTTATTTACGTAATATAAAACTACTTGAAAAATGTGAAAAAGTCACTATTATACCAAATTTGAGGATTTTAACTTCGAATCATAAAGCTTGGTTTCGTAATATTTAGATCCAACAAAAGACATATGACAATGTTGTTTCCAATCCAAATGATAAAAATCAATGTGTTTTCATTAGAATTAACTAAAAAGTTCCTGATTTTCCGTTTATATTACCGATGGAAGATGTACACGTAAAATCGCTCTATTCCGGCTGAAACGTCGATATTTGCAATAAAAACCGAACTTCTCCCCTTTTCAATATCTTACTCAGTATTTTAACGAGAAACAAATAGATAATTGAAAATGAAGTATTTAAGGTTATTATCTAATCAATTATGTGTTTGTATCATTTTTATCGTATATTTAATGAATTAATAACAATAAACTGGAAATTTACAAAACGTGGAAAAACTGCAAAATATTGCCTAATTCGATGATATTTTGTTTATATCACATAAAGGAAAAAGGAGATGATAAACGTCAAAATATTGCTAAATTCGATGATTTTTAGTACGAAACAAAATGCAAGAAAACTTGGTTAAAATGCAATATTATGCGATATTCTGAGATTTGAAGGCCAAATCACATATCGTGATACTACATGAAATAGTATCGAATTGTTGGTAAAAATGAATATATTTACGTAATATAAAACTACATGAAAAACGTGAAAAAGTCACTATTATACCAAATTTGAGGATTTTAACTTCGAATCATAAAGCGAGGTTTCGTATTATTTAGATCCAAAAAAAGACATATGACAATGTTGTTTCCAATACAAATGATAAAAATCAATGTGTTTTCATTAGAATTAACTAAAATGTTCCTGATTTTCCGTTTATATTACCGATGGAAGATGTACACGTAAAACCGCTCTATTCCGGCTGAAACGACGATATATGCAATAAAAACAGAACTTCTGCCCTTTTCAATATCTTACTCAGTATTTCAACGAGAAACAAATAGATGATTGAAAATGAAGTATTTATGGCTATTATCTAATAAATTATGTGTTTGTATCATTTTTATCGTATATATAATGAATTATCAACAATAAACTGGAAATTCACAAACACGTGTAAAAACAGCAAAATATTGCCTAATTCGATGATATTTTGTTTAACTCACATAGAGGAAAAGGGGATGATAAACGTCAAAATATTGCTAAATTCGACGATGTTTAGTACGAAAGAAAAATGCAAGAAAACTTGCTTAAAATGCAATATTATGCGAAAATCTGAGATTTGAAGGCCAATTCACATATCGTGATACTACAGGAAATAGTATCGAAATATTGGTAAAAATTAATTTATTTACGTAATATAAAACTACTTGAAAAACGTGAAAAAGTCACTATTATACCAAATTTGAGGATTTTAACTTCGAATCATAAAGCTTGGTTTCGTATTATTTAGATCCAACAAAAGACATATGACAATGTTGTTTCCAATCCAAATGATAAAAATCAATGTGTTTTCATTAGAATTAACTAAAATGTTCCTGATTTTCCGTTTATATTACCGATGGAAGATGTACACGTAAAATCGCTCTATTCCGGCTGAAACGTCGATATATGCAATAAAAACCGAACTTCTCCCCTTTTCAATATCTTACTCAGTATTTTAACGAGAAACAAATAGATAATTGAAAATGAAGTATTTAAGGTTATTATCTAATCAATTATGTGTTTGTATCATTTTTATCGTATATTTAATGAATTAATAACAATAAACTAGAAATTTACAAAACGTGGAAAAACTGCAAAATATTGCCTAATTCGATGATATTTTGTTTATATCACATAAAGGAAAAAGGAGATGATAAACGTCAAAATATTGCTAAATTCGATGATTTTTAGTACGAAACAAAATGCAAGAAAACTTGGTTAAAATGCAATATTATGCGATATTCTGAGATTTGAAGGCCAAATCACATATCGTGATACTACATGAAATAGTATCGAATTGTTGGTAAAAATGAATATATTTACGTAATATCAAACTACCTGAAAACGTGAAAAAATCACTATTATTCCAAATTTGTGGATTTTAACTTCGAATCATAGAGCGAGGTTTCGTATTATTTAGATCCAAAAAAAGACATATGACAATGTTGTTTCCAATACAAATGATAAAAATCAATGTGTTTTCATTAGAATTAACTAAAATGTTCCTGATTTTCCGTTTATATTACCGATGGAAGATGTACACGTAAAACCGCTCTATTCCGGCTGAAACGTCGATATATGCAATAAAAACAGAACTTCTGCCCTTTTCAATATCTTACTCAGTATTTCAACGAGAAACAAATAGATGATTGAAAATGAAGTATTTATGGCTATTATCTAATAAATTATGTGTTTGTATCATTTTTATCGTATATATAATGAATTATCAACAATAAACTGGAAATTCACAAACACGTGTAAAAACAGCAAAATATTGCCTAATTCGATGATATTTTGTTTAACTCACATAGAGGAAAAGGGGATGATAAACGTCAAAATATTGCTAAATTCGACGATGTTTAGTACGAAAGAAAAATGCAAGAAAACTTGCTTAAAATGCAATATTATGCGAAAATCTGAGATTTGAAGGCCAATTCACATATCGTGATACTACAGGAAATAGTATAGAAATATTGGTAAAAATTAATTTATTTACGTAATATAAAACTACTTGAAAAATGTGAAAAAGTCACTATTATACCAAATTTGAGGATTTTAACTTCGAATCATAAAGCTTGGTTTCGTATTATTTAGATCCAACAAAAGACATATGACAATGTTGTTTCCAATCCAAATGATAAAAATCAATGTGTTTTCATTAGAATTAACTAAAAAGTTCCTGATTTTCCGTTTATATTACCGATGGAAGATGTACACGTAAAATCGCTCTATTCCGGCTGAAACGTCGATATTTGCAATAAAAACCGAACTTCTCCCCTTTTCAATATCTTACTCAGTATTTTAACGAGAAACAAATAGATAATTGAAAATGAAGTATTTAAGGTTATTATCTAATCAATTATGTGTTTGTATCATTTTTATCGTATATTTAATGAATTAATAACAATAAACTGGAAATTTACAAAACGTGGAAAAACTGCAAAATATTGCCTAATTCGATGATATTTTGTTTATATCACATAAAGGAAAAAGGAGATGATAAACGTCAAAATATTGCTAAATTCGATGATTTTTAGTACGAAACAAAATGCAAGAAAACTTGGTTAAAATGCAATATTATGCGATATTCTGAGATTTGAAGGCCAAATCACATATCGTGATACTACATGAAATAGTATCGAAATATTGGTAAAAATTAATATATTTACGTAATATCAAACTACATGAAAACGTGAAAAAATCACTATTATTGCAAATTTGTGGATTTTAGCTTCGAATCATAGAACGAGGTTTCGTATTATTTAGATCCAACAAAAGACATATGACAATGTTGTTTCCAATACAAATGATTAAAATCAATGTGTTTTCATTAGAATTAACTAAAATGTTCCTGATTTTCCGTTTATATTACCGATGGAAGATGTACACGTAAAATCGCTCTATTCCGGCTGAAACGTCGATATATGCAATAAAAACCGAACTTCTCCCCTTTTTCAATATCTTACTCAGTATTTTAACGAGAAACAAATAGATAATTGAAAATGAAGTATTTAAGGTTATTATCTAATCAATTATGTGTTTGTATCATTTTTATCGTATATTTAATGAATTAATAACAATAAACTGGAAATTTACAAAACGTGGAAAACGGCAAAATATTGCCTAATTCGATGATATTTTGTTTATATCACATAAAGGAAAAAGGAGATGATAAACGTCAAAATATTGCTAAATTCGATGATTTTTAGTACGAAACAAAATGCAAGAAAACTTGGTTAAAATGCAATATTATGCGATATTCTGAGATTTGAATGCCAAATCACATATCGTGATACTACATGAAATAGTATCGAATTGTTGGTAAAAATGAATATATTTACGTAATATCAAACTACCTGAAAACGTGAAAAAATCACTATTATTCCAAATTTGTGGATTTTAACTTCGAATCATAAAGCGAGGTTTCGTATTATTTAGATCCAAAAAAAGACATATGACAATGTTGTTTCCAATACAAATGATAAAAATCAATGTGTTTTCATTAGAATTAACTAAAATGTTCCTGATTTTCCGTTTTTATTACCGATGGAAGATGTACACGTAAAATCGCTCTATTCCGGTTGAAACGTCGATATATGCAATAAAAACCGAACTTCTCCCCTTTTCAATATCTTACTCAGTATTTTAACGAGAAACAAATAGATAATTGAAAATGAAGTATTTAAGGTTATTATCTAATCAATTATGTGTTTGTATCATTTTTATCGTATATTTAATGAATTAGTAACAATAAACTGGAAATTTACAAAACGTGGAAAAACTGCAAAATTCTGCCTAATTTGATGATATTTTGTTTATATCACATAAAGGAAAATGGAGATGATAAACGTCAAAATATTGCTAAATTCGATGATTTTTAGTACGAAACAAAATGCAATATTATGCGATATTCTGAGATTTGAAGGCCAATTCACATATCGTGATACTACTTGAAATAGTATCGAAATATTGGTAAAAATTAATATGTTTACGTAATATCAAACTACATAAAAACGTGAAAAAATCACTATTATTCCAAATTTGTTGATTTTAACTTCGAATCATAGAGCGAGGTTTCGTATTATTTAGATCCAAAAAAAGACATATGACAATGTTGTTTCCAATACAAATGATAAAAATCAATGTGTTTTCATTAGAATTAACTAAAATGTTCCTGATTTTCCGTTTATATTACCGATGGAAGATGTACACGTAAAACCGCTCTATTCCGGCTGAAACGTCGATATATGCAATAAAAACAGAACTTCTGCCCTTTTCAATATCTTACTCAGTATTTCAACGAGAAACAAATAGATGATTGAAAATGAAGTATTTATGGCTATTATCTAATAAATTATGTGTTTGTATCATTTTTATCGTATATATAATGAATTATCAACAATAAACTGGAAATTCACAAACACGTGTAAAAACAGCAAAATATTGCCTAATTCGATGATATTTTGTTTAACTCATATAGAGGAAAAGGGGATGATAAACGTCAAAATATTGCTAAATTCGACGATGTTTAGTACGAAAGAAAAATGCAAGAAAACTTGCTTAAAATGCAATATTATGCGAAAATCTGAGATTTAAAGGCCAATTCACATATCGTGATACTACAGGAAATAGTATCGAAATATTGGTAAAAATTAATTTATTTACGTAATATAAAACTACTTGAAAAACGTGAAAAAGTCACTATTATACCAAATTTGAGGATTTTAACTTCGAATCATAAAGCTTGGTTTCGTATTATTTAGATCCAACAAAAGACATATGACAATGTTGTTTCCAATCCAAATGATAAAAATCAATGTGTTTTCATTAGAATTAACTAAAATGTTCCTGATTTTCCGTTTATATTACCGATGGAAGATGTACACGTAAAATCGCTCTATTCCGGCTGAAACGTCGATATATGCAATAAAAACCGAACTTCTCCCCTTTTCAATATCTTACTCAGTATTTTAACGAGAAACAAATAGATAATTGAAAATGAAGTATTTAAGGTTATTATCTAATCAATTATGTGTTTGTATCATTTTTATCGTATATTTAATGAATTAATAACAATAAACTGGAAATTTACAAAACGTGGAAAAACTGCAAAATATTGCCTAATTCGATGATATTTTGTTTATATCACATAAAGGAAAAAGGAGATGATAAACGTCAAAATATTGCTAAATTCGATGATTTTTAGTACGAAACAAAATGCAAGAAAACTTGGTTAAAATGCAATATTATGCGATATTCTGAGATTTGAAGGCCAAATCACATATCGTGATACTACATGAAATAGTATCGAAATATTGGTAAAAATGAATATATTTACGTAATATCAAACTACATGAAAACGTGAAAAAATCACTATTATTGCAAATTTGTGGATTTTAGCTTCGAATCATAGAACGAGGTTTCGTATTATTTAGATCCAACAAAAGACATATGACAATGTTGTTTCCAATACAAATGATTAAAATCAATGTGTTTTCATTAGAATTAACTAAAATGTTCCTGATTTTCCGTTTATATTACCGATGGAAGATGTACACGTAAAATCGCTCTATTCCGGCTGAAACGTCGATATATGCAATAAAAACCGAACTTCTCCCCTTTTTCAATATCTTACTCAGTATTTTAACGAGAAACAAATAGATAATTGAAAATGAAGTATTTAAGGTTATTATCTAATCAATTATGTGTTTGTATCATTTTTATCGTATATTTAATGAATTAATAACAATAAACTGGAAATTTACAAAACGTGGAAAAACTGCAAAATATTGCCTAATTCGATGATATTTTGTTTATATCACATAAAGGAAAAAGGAGATGATAAACGTCAAAATATTGCTAAATTCGATGATTTTTAGTACGAAACAAAATGCAAGAAAACTTGGTTAAAATGCAATATTATGCGATATTCTGAGATTTGAAGGCCAAATCACATATCGTGATACTACATGAAATACTATCGAATTGTTGGTAAAAATGAATATATTTACGTAATATCAAACTACCTGAAAACGTGAAAAAATCACTATTATTCCAAATTTGTGGATTTTAACTTCGAATCATAAAGCGAGGTTTCGTATTATTTAGATCCAAAAAAAGACATATGACAATGTTGTTTCCAATACAAATGATAAAAATCAATGTGTTTTCATTAGAATTAACTAAAATGTTCCTGATTTTCCGTTTATATTACCGATGGAAGATGTACACGTAAAATCGCTCTATTCCGGTTGAAACGTCGATATATGCAATAAAAACCGAACTTGTCCCCTTTTCAATATCTTACTCAGTATTTTAACGAGAAACAAATAGATAATTGAAAATGAAGTATTTAAGGTTATTATCTAGTCAATTATGTGTTTGTATCATTTTTATCGTATATTTAATGAATTAGTAACAATAAACTGGAAATCTACAAAACGTGGAAAAACTGCAAAATTCTGCCTAATTCGATGATATTTTGTTTATATCACATAAAGGAAAAAGGAGATGATAAACGTCAAAATATTGCTAAATTCGATGATTTTTAGTACGAAACAAAATGCAATATTATGCGATATTCTGAGATTTGAAGGCCAATTCACATATCGTGATACTACTTGAAATAGTATCGAAATATTGGTAAAAATTAATATATTTACGTAATATCAAACTACATGAAAACGTGAAAAAATCACTATTATTCCAAATTTGTGGATTTCGAATCCACAACTTCGAATCATAGAGAGAGGTTTCGTATTATTTAGATCAAACAAAAGACATATAACAATGTTGTTTCCAATACAAATGATAAAAATCAATGTGTTTTCTTTAGAATTAACTAAAATGTTCCTCATTTTCCGTTTATATTACCGATGGAAAATGTACACGTAAAACCGCTCTATTCCGGCTGAAACGTCGATATATGCAATGAAAACCGAACTTCTCACCTTTTCGATATCTTACTCAGTATTTCAACGAGAAACAAATAGATGAAGATGAAGTATTTATGGCTATTATCTAATGAATTATGTGTTTGTATCATTTTTATCGTATATATAATGAATTATCAACAATAAACTGGAAATTCACAAAAACGTGTAAAAACAGCAAAATATTGCCTAATTCGATGATATTTTGTTTAACTCACATAGAGGAAAAGGGGATGATAAACATCAAAATATTGCTAAATTCGATGATGTTTAGTACGAAACAAAAATGCAAGAAAACTTGCTTAAAATGCAATATTATGCGAAAATCTGAGATATGAAGGCCAAATCACATATCGTGATACTACATGAAATAGTATCGAAATATTGGTAAAAATAAATATATTTACGTAATATCAAACTACATGAAAACGTGAAAAAATCACTATTATTGCAAATTTGTGGATTTTAGCTTCGAATCATAGAACGAGGTTTCGTATTATTTAGATCCAACAAAAGACATATGACAATGTTGTTTCCAATACAAATGATTAAAATCAATGGGTTTTCATTAGAATTAAATAAAATGTTTTTGATTTTCCGTTTATATTACCGATGGAAGATGTACACGTAAAATCGCTCTACTCCGGCTGAAACGTCGATATATGCAATAAAAACCGAACTTCTCCCCTTTTCAATATCTTACTCAGTATTTTAACGAGAAACAAACAGATAATTGAAAATGAAGTATTTAAGGTTATTATCTAATCAATTATGTGTTTGTATCATTTTTATCGTATATTTAATGAATTAATAACAATAAACTGGAAATTTACAAAACGTGGAAAAACTGCAAAATATTGCCTAATTCGATGATATTTTGTTTATATCACATAAAGGAAAAAGGAGATGATAAACGTCAAAATATTGCTAAATTCGATGATTTTTAGTACGAAACAAAATGCAAGAAAACTTGGTTAAAATGCAATATTATGCGATATTCTGAGATTTGAAGGCCAAATCACATATCGTGATACTACATGAAATAGTATCGAATTGTTGGTAAAAATGAATATATTTACGTAATATAAAACTACATGAAAAACGTGAAAAAGTCACTATTATACCAAATTTGAGGATTTTAACTTCGAATCATAAAGCGAGGTTTCGTATTATTTAGATCCAAAAAAAGACATATGACAATGTTGTTTCCAATACAAATGATAAAAATCAATGTGTTTTCATTAGAATTAACTAAAATGTTCCTGATTTTCCGTTTATATTACCGATGGAAGATGTACACGTAAAACCGCTCTATTCCGGCTGAAACGACGATATATGCAATAAAAACAGAACTTCTGCCCTTTTCAATATCTTACTCAGTATTTCAACGAGAAACAAATAGATGATTGAAAATGAAGTATTTATGGCTATTATCTAATAAATTATGCGTTTGTATCATTTTTATCGTATATATAATGAATTATCAACAATAAACTGGAAATTCACAAACACGTGTAAAAACAGCAAAATATTGCCTAATTCGATGATATTTTGTTTAACTCACATAGAGGAAAAGGGGATGATAAACGTCAAAATATTGCTAAATTCGACGATGTTTAGTACGAAAGAAAAATGCAAGAAAACTTGCTTAAAATGCAATATTATGCGAAAATCTGAGATTTGAAGGCCAATTCACATATCGTGATACTACAGGAAATAGTATCGAAATATTGGTAAAAATTAATTTATTTACGTAATATAAAACTACTTGAAAAACGTGAAAAAGTCACTATTATACCAAATTTGAGGATTTTAACTTCGAATCATAAAGCTTGGTTTCGTATTATTTAGATCCAACAAAAGACATATGACAATGTTGTTTCCAATCCAAATGATAAAAATCAATGTGTTTTCATTAGAATTAACTAAAATGTTCCTGATTTTCCGTTTATATTACCGATGGAAGATGTACACGTAAAATCGCTCTATTCCGGCTGAAACGTCGATATATGCAATAAAAACCGAACTTCTCCCCTTTTCAATATCTTACTCAGTATTTTAACGAGAAACAAATAGATAATTGAAAATGAAGTATTTAAGAATATTATCTAATCAATTATGTGTTTGTATCATTTTTATCGTATATTTAATGAATTAATAACAATAAACTAGAAATTTACAAAACGTGGAAAAACTGCAAAATATTGCCTAATTCGATGATATTTTGTTTATATCACATAAAGGAAAAAGGAGATGATAAACGTCAAAATATTGCTAAATTCGATGATTTTTAGTACGAAACAAAATGCAAGAAAACTTGGTTAAAATGCAATATTATGCGATATTCTGAGATTTGAAGGCCAAATCACATATCGTGATACTACATGAAATAGTATCGAATTGTTGGTAAAAATGAATATATTTACGTAATATCAAACTACCTGAAAACGTGAAAAAATCACTATTATTCCAAATTTGTGGATTTTAACTTCGAATCATAGAGCGAGGTTTCGTATTATTTAGATCCAAAAAAAGACATATGACAATGTTGTTTCCAATACAAATGATAAAAATCAATGTGTTTTCATTAGAATTAACTAAAATGTTCCTGATTTTCCGTTTATATTACCGATGGAAGATGTACACGTAAAACCGCTCTATTCCGGCTGAAACGTCGATATATGCAATAAAAACAGAACTTCTGCCCTTTTCAATATCTTACTCAGTATTTCAACGAGAAACAAATAGATGATTGAAAATGAAGTATTTATGGCTATTATCTAATAAATTATGTGTTTGTATCATTTTTATCGTATATATAATGAATTATCAACAATAAACTGGAAATTCACAAACACGTGTAAAAACAGCAAAATATTGCCTAATTCGATGATATTTTGTTTAACTCACATAGAGGAAAAGGGGATGATAAACGTCAAAATATTGCTAAATTCGACGATGTTTAGTACGAAAGAAAAATGCAAGAAAACTTGCTTAAAATGCAATATTATGCGAAAATCTGAGATTTGAAGGCCAATTCACATATCGTGATACTACAGGAAATAGTATAGAAATATTGGTAAAAATTAATTTATTTACGTAATATAAAACTACTTGAAAAATGTGAAAAAGTCACTATTATACCAAATTTGAGGATTTTAACTTCGAATCATAAAGCTTGGTTTCGTAATATTTAGATCCAACAAAAGACATATGACAATGTTGTTTCCAATCCAAATGATAAAAATCAATGTGTTTTCATTAGAATTAACTAAAAAGTTCCTGATTTTCCGTTTATATTACCGATGGAAGATGTACACGTAAAATCGCTCTATTCCGGCTGAAACGTCGATATTTGCAATAAAAACCGAACTTCTCCCCTTTTCAATATCTTACTCAGTATTTTAACGAGAAACAAATAGATAATTGAAAATGAAGTATTTAAGGTTATTATCTAATCAATTATGTGTTTGTATCATTTTTATCGTATATTTAATGAATTAATAACAATAAACTGGAAATTTACAAAACGTGGAAAAACTGCAAAATATTGCCTAATTCGATGATATTTTGTTTATATCACATAAAGGAAAAAGGAGATGATAAACGTCAAAATATTGCTAAATTCGATGATTTTTAGTACGAAACAAAATGCAAGAAAACTTGGTTAAAATGCAATATTATGCGATATTCTGAGATTTGAAGGCCAAATCACATATCGTGATACTACATGAAATAGTATCGAATTGTTGGTAAAAATGAATATATTTACGTAATATAAAACTACATGAAAAACGTGAAAAAGTCACTATTATACCAAATTTGAGGATTTTAACTTCGAATCATAAAGCGAGGTTTCGTATTATTTAGATCCAAAAAAAGACATATGACAATGTTGTTTCCAATACAAATGATAAAAATCAATGTGTTTTCATTAGAATTAACTAAAATGTTCCTGATTTTCCGTTTATATTACCGATGGAAGATGTACACGTAAAACCGCTCTATTCCGGCTGAAACGACGATATATGCAATAAAAACAGAACTTCTGCCCTTTTCAATATCTTACTCAGTATTTCAACGAGAAACAAATAGATGATTGAAAATGAAGTATTTATGGCTATTATCTAATAAATTATGTGTTTGTATCATTTTTATCGTATATATAATGAATTATCAACAATAAACTGGAAATTCACAAACACGTGTAAAAACAGCAAAATATTGCCTAATTCGATGATATTTTGTTTAACTCACATAGAGGAAAAGGGGATGATAAACGTCAAAATATTGCTAAATTCGACGATGTTTAGTACGAAAGAAAAATGCAAGAAAACTTGCTTAAAATGCAATATTATGCGAAAATCTGAGATTTGAAGGCCAATTCACATATCGTGATACTACAGGAAATAGTATCGAAATATTGGTAAAAATTAATTTATTTACGTAATATAAAACTACTTGAAAAACGTGAAAAAGTCACTATTATACCAAATTTGAGGATTTTAACTTCGAATCATAAAGCTTGGTTTCGTATTATTTAGATCCAACAAAAGACATATGACAATGTTGTTTCCAATCAAATGATAAAAATCAATGTGTTTTCATTAGAATTAACTAAAATGTTCCTGATTTTCCGTTTATATTACCGATGGAAGATGTACACGTAAAATCGCTCTATTCCGGCTGAAACGTCGATATATGCAATAAAAACCGAACTTCTCCCCTTTTCAATATCTTACTCAGTATTTTAACGAGAAACAAATAGATAATTGAAAATGAAGTATTTAAGGTTATTATCTAATCAATTATGTGTTTGTATCATTTTTATCGTATATTTAATGAATTAATAACAATAAACTAGAAATTTACAAAACGTGGAAAAACTGCAAAATATTGCCTAATTCGATGATATTTTGTTTATATCACATAAAGGAAAAAGGAGATGATAAACGTCAAAATATTGCTAAATTCGATGATTTTTAGTACGAAACAAAATGCAAGAAAACTTGGTTAAAATGCAATATTATGCGATATTCTGAGATTTGAAGGCCAAATCACATATCGTGATACTACATGAAATAGTATCGAATTGTTGGTAAAAATGAATATATTTACGTAATATCAAACTACCTGAAAACGTGAAAAAATCACTATTATTCCAAATTTGTGGATTTTAACTTCGAATCATAGAGCGAGGTTTCGTATTATTTAGATCCAAAAAAAGACATATGACAATGTTGTTTCCAATACAAATGATAAAAATCAATGTGTTTTCATTAGAATTAACTAAAATGTTCCTGATTTTCCGTTTATATTACCGATGGAAGATGTACACGTAAAACCGCTCTATTCCGGCTGAAACGTCGATATATGCAATAAAAACAGAACTTCTGCCCTTTTCAATATCTTACTCAGTATTTCAACGAGAAACAAATAGATGATTGAAAATGAAGTATTTATGGCTATTATCTAATAAATTATGTGTTTGTATCATTTTTATCGTATATATAATGAATTATCAACAATAAACTGGAAATTCACAAACACGTGTAAAAACAGCAAAATATTGCCTAATTCGATGATATTTTGTTTAACTCACATAGAGGAAAAGGGGATGATAAACGTCAAAATATTGCTAAATTCGACGATGTTTAGTACGAAAGAAAAATGCAAGAAAACTTGCTTAAAATGCAATATTATGCGAAAATCTGAGATTTGAAGGCCAATTCACATATCGTGATACTACAGGAAATAGTATAGAAATATTGGTAAAAATTAATTTATTTACGTAATATAAAACTACTTGAAAAATGTGAAAAAGTCACTATTATACCAAATTTGAGGATTTTAACTTCGAATCATAAAGCTTGGTTTCGTATTATTTAGATCCAACAAAAGACATATGACAATGTTGTTTCCAATCCAAATGATAAAAATCAATGTGTTTTCATTAGAATTAACTAAAAAGTTCCTGATTTTCCGTTTATATTACCGATGGAAGATGTACACGTAAAATCGCTCTATTCCGGCTGAAACGTCGATATTTGCAATAAAAACCGAACTTCTCCCCTTTTCAATATCTTACTCAGTATTTTAACGAGAAACAAATAGATAATTGAAAATGAAGTATTTAAGGTTATTATCTAATCAATTATGTGTTTGTATCATTTTTATCGTATATTTAATGAATTAATAACAATAAACTGGAAATTTACAAAACGTGGAAAAACTGCAAAATATTGCCTAATTCGATGATATTTTGTTTATATCACATAAAGGAAAAAGGAGAT
Organism: Procambarus clarkii; assembly: GCF_040958095.1. Lineage (NCBI taxonomy): Eukaryota > Metazoa > Arthropoda > Malacostraca > Decapoda > Cambaridae > Procambarus > Procambarus clarkii. The sequence goes on from NC_091195.1 coordinate 38,028,055, forward strand.
GATAAACGTCAAAATATTGCTAAATTCGATGATTTTTAGTACGAAACAAAATGCAAGAAAACTTGGTTAAAATGCAATATTATGCGATATTCTGAGATTTGAAGGCCAAATCACATATCGTGATACTACATGAAATAGTATCGAAATATTGGTAAAAATTAATATATTTACGTAATATCAAACTACATGAAAACGTGAAAAAATCACTATTATTGCAAATTTGTGGATTTTAGCTTCGAATCATAGAACGAGGTTTCGTATTATTTAGATCCAACAAAAGACATATGACAATGTTGTTTCCAATACAAATGATTAAAATCAATGTGTTTTCATTAGAATTAACTAAAATGTTCCTGATTTTCCGTTTATATTACCGATGGAAGATGTACACGTAAAATCGCTCTATTCCGGCTGAAACGTCGATATATGCAATAAAAACCGAACTTCTCCCCTTTTTCAATATCTTACTCAGTATTTTAACGAGAAACAAATAGATAATTGAAAATGAAGTATTTAAGGTTATTATCTAATCAATTATGTGTTTGTATCATTTTTATCGTATATTTAATGAATTAATAACAATAAACTGGAAATTTACAAAACGTGGAAAAACGGCAAAATATTGCCTAATTCGATGATATTTTGTTTATATCACATAAAGGAAAAAGGAGATGATAAACGTCAAAATATTGCTAAATTCGATGATTTTTAGTACGAAACAAAATGCAAGAAAACTTGGTTAAAATGCAATATTATGCGATATTCTGAGATTTGAATGCCAAATCACATATCGTGATACTACATGAAATAGTATCGAATTGTTGGTAAAAATGAATATATTTACGTAATATCAAACTACCTGAAAACGTGAAAAAATCACTATTATTCCAAATTTGTGGATTTTAACTTCGAATCATAAAGCGAGGTTTCGTATTATTTAGATCCAAAAAAAGACATATGACAATGTTGTTTCCAATACAAATGATAAAAATCAATGTGTTTTCATTAGAATTAACTAAAATGTTCCTGATTTTCCGTTTTTATTACCGATGGAAGATGTACACGTAAAATCGCTCTATTCCGGTTGAAACGTCGATATATGCAATAAAAACCGAACTTCTCCCCTTTTCAATATCTTACTCAGTATTTTAACGAGAAACAAATAGATAATTGAAAATGAAGTATTTAAGGTTATTATCTAATCAATTATGTGTTTGTATCATTTTTATCGTATATTTAATGAATTAGTAACAATAAACTGGAAATTTACAAAACGTGGAAAAACTGCAAAATTCTGCCTAATTTGATGATATTTTGTTTATATCACATAAAGGAAAATGGAGATGATAAACGTCAAAATATTGCTAAATTCGATGATTTTTAGTACGAAACAAAATGCAATATTATGCGATATTCTGAGATTTGAAGGCCAATTCACATATCGTGAGACTACTTGAAATAGTATCGAAATATTGGTAAAAATTAATATGTTTACGTAATATCAAACTACATAAAAACGTGAAAAAATCACTATTATTCCAAATTTGTTGATTTTAACTTCGAATCATAGAGCGAGGTTTCGTATTATTTAGATCCAAAAAAAGACATATGACAATGTTGTTTCCAATACAAATGATAAAAATCAATGTGTTTTCATTAGAATTAACTAAAATGTTCCTGATTTTCCGTTTATATTACCGATGGAAGATGTACACGTAAAACCGCTCTATTCCGGCTGAAACGTCGATATATGCAATAAAAACAGAACTTCTGCCCTTTTCAATATCTTACTCAGTATTTCAACGAGAAACAAATAGATGATTGAAAATGAAGTATTTATGGCTATTATCTAATAAATTATGTGTTTGTATCATTTTTATCGTATATATAATGAATTATCAACAATAAACTGGAAATTCACAAACACGTGTAAAAACAGCAAAATATTGCCTAATTCGATGATATTTTGTTTAACTCATATAGAGGAAAAGGGGATGATAAACGTCAAAATATTGCTAAATTCGACGATGTTTAGTACGAAAGAAAAATGCAAGAAAACTTGCTTAAAATGCAATATTATGCGAAAATCTGAGATTTAAAGGCCAATTCACATATCGTGATACTACAGGAAATAGTATCGAAATATTGGTAAAAATTAATTTATTTACGTAATATAAAACTACTTGAAAAACGTGAAAAAGTCACTATTATACCAAATTTGAGGATTTTAACTTCGAATCATAAAGCTTGGTTTCGTATTATTTAGATCCAACAAAAGACATATGACAATGTTGTTTCCAATCCAAATGATAAAAATCAATGTGTTTTCATTAGAATTAACTAAAATGTTCCTGATTTTCCGTTTATATTACCGATGGAAGATGTACACGTAAAATCGCTCTATTCCGGCTGAAACGTCGATATATGCAATAAAAACCGAACTTCTCCCCTTTTCAATATCTTACTCAGTATTTTAACGAGAAACAAATAGATAATTGAAAATGAAGTATTTAAGGTTATTATCTAATCAATTATGTGTTTGTATCATTTTTATCGTATATTTAATGAATTAATAACAATAAACTGGAAATTTACAAAACGTGGAAAAACTGCAAAATATTGCCTAATTCGATGATATTTTGTTTATATCACATAAAGGAAAAAGGAGATGATAAACGTCAAAATATTGCTAAATTCGATGATTTTTAGTACGAAACAAAATGCAAGAAAACTTGGTTAAAATGCAATATTATGCGATATTCTGAGATTTGAAGGCCAAATCACATATCGTGATACTACATGAAATAGTATCGAAATATTGGTAAAAATGAATATATTTACGTAATATCAAACTACATGAAAACGTGAAAAAATCACTATTATTGCAAATTTGTGGATTTTAGCTTCGAATCATAGAACGAGGTTTCGTATTATTTAGATCCAACAAAAGACATATGACAATGTTGTTTCCAATACAAATGATTAAAATCAATGTGTTTTCATTAGAATTAACTAAAATGTTCCTGATTTTCCGTTTATATTACCGATGGAAGATGTACACGTAAAATCGCTCTATTCCGGCTGAAACGTCGATATATGCAATAAAAACCGAACTTCTCCCCTTTTTCAATATCTTACTCAGTATTTTAACGAGAAACAAATAGATAATTGAAAATGAAGTATTTAAGGTTATTATCTAATCAATTATGTGTTTGTATCATTTTTATCGTATATTTAATGAATTAATAACAATAAACTGGAAATTTACAAAACGTGGAAAAACTGCAAAATATTGCCTAATTCGATGATATTTTGTTTATATCACATAAAGGAAAAAGGAGATGATAAACGTCAAAATATTGCTAAATTCGATGATTTTTAGTACGAAACAAAATGCAAGAAAACTTGGTTAAAATGCAATATTATGCGATATTCTGAGATTTGAAGGCCAAATCACATATCGTGATACTACATGAAATACTATCGAATTGTTGGTAAAAATGAATATATTTACGTAATATCAAACTACCTGAAAACGTGAAAAAATCACTATTATTCCAAATTTGTGGATTTTAACTTCGAATCATAAAGCGAGGTTTCGTATTATTTAGATCCAAAAAAAGACATATGACAATGTTGTTTCCAATACAAATGATAAAAATCAATGTGTTTTCATTAGAATTAACTAAAATGTTCCTGATTTTCCGTTTATATTACCGATGGAAGATGTACACGTAAAATCGCTCTATTCCGGTTGAAACGTCGATATATGCAATAAAAACCGAACTTGTCCCCTTTTCAATATCTTACTCAGTATTTTAACGAGAAACAAATAGATAATTGAAAATGAAGTATTTAAGGTTATTATCTAGTCAATTATGTGTTTGTATCATTTTTATCGTATATTTAATGAATTAGTAACAATAAACTGGAAATCTACAAAACGTGGAAAAACTGCAAAATTCTGCCTAATTCGATGATATTTTGTTTATATCACATAAAGGAAAAAGGAGATGATAAACGTCAAAATATTGCTAAATTCGATGATTTTTAGTACGAAACAAAATGCAATATTATGCGATATTCTGAGATTTGAAGGCCAATTCACATATCGTGATACTACTTGAAATAGTATCGAAATATTGGTAAAAATTAATATATTTACGTAATATCAAACTACATGAAAACGTGAAAAAATCACTATTATTCCAAATTTGTGGATTTTAACTTCGAATCATAGAGAGAGGTTTCGTATTATTTAGATCAAACAAAAGACATATGACAATGTTGTTTCCAATACAAATGATAAAAATCAATGTGTTTTCTTTAGAATTAACTAAAATGTTCCTCATTTTCCGTTTATATTACCGATGGAAAATGTACACGTAAAACCGCTCTATTCCGGCTGAAACGTCGATATATGCAATGAAAACCGAACTTCTCACCTTTTCGATATCTTACTCAGTATTTCAACGAGAAACAAATAGATAATTGAAGATGAAGTATTTAAGTTTATTATCTAATCAATTACGTGTTTGTATCATATTTATCGTATATTATATGAATTAATACCATTAAACTGAAAATTCGCAAAAACGTGCAAAAACGGCAAAATATTGCCTAATTCGATGATATTTTGTTTAAATCACATAACGGAAAAGGGGATGATAAACGTCAAAATATTGCTAAATTCGATGATGTTTAGTACGAAACAAAAATGCAAGAAAACTTGCTTAAAATGCAATATTATGCGATATTCTGAGATTTGAAGGCCAATTCACATATCGTGATACTACATGAAATAGTATCGAAATATTGGTAAAAATTAATTTATTTACGTAATATAAAACTACATGAAAAACGTGAAAAAGTCATTATTATACCAAATTTGAGGATTTTAACTTCGAATCATAAAGCTTGGTTTTGTATTATTTAGATCCAACAAAAGACATATGACAATGTTGTTTCCAATACAAATGATTAAAATCAATGTGATTTCATTAGAATTAACTATAATGTTCCTGATTTTCCGTTTATATTACCGATGGAAGATGTACACGTAAAATCGCTCTATTCCGGCTGAAACGTCGATATATGCAATAAAAACCGAACTTCTCCCCTTTTTCAATATCTTACTCAGTATTTTAACGAGAAACAAATAGATAATTGAAAATGAAGTATTTAAGGTTATTATCTAATCAATTATGTGTTTGTATCATTTTTATCGTATATTTAATGAATTAATAACAATAAACTGGAAATTTACAAAACGTGGAAAAACTGCAAAATATTGCCTAATTCGATGATATTTTGTTTATATCACATAAAGGAAAAAGGAGATGATAAACGTCAAAATATTGCTAAATTCGATGATTTTTAGTACGAAACAAAATGCAAGAAAACTTGGTTAAAATGCAATATTATGCGATATTCTGAGATTTGAAGGCCAAATCACATATCGTGATACTACATGAAATAGTATCGAATTGTTGGTAAAAATGAATATATTTACGTAATATCAAACTACCTGAAAACGTGAAAAAATCACTATTATTCCAAATTTGTGGATTTTAACTTCGAATCATAAAGCGAGGTTTCGTATTATTTAGATCCAAAAAAAGACATATGACAATGTTGTGTCCAATACAAATGATAAAAATCAATGTGTTTTCATTAGAATTAACTAAAATGTTCCTGATTTTCCGTTTATATTACCGATGGAAGATGTACACGTATAATCGCTCTATTCCGGTTGAAACGTCGATATATGCAATAAAAACCGAACTTCTCCCCTTTTCAATATCTTACTCAGTATTTTAACGAGAAACAAATAGATAATTGAAAAGGAAGTATTTAAGGTTATTATCTAATCAATTATGTGTTTGTATCATTTTTATCGTATATTTAATGAATTAGTAACAATAAACTGGAAATTTACAAAACGTGGAAAAACTGCAAAATTCTGCCTAATTCGATGATATTTTGTTTATATCACATAAAGGAAAAAGGAGATGATAAACGTCAAAATATTGCTAAATTCGATGATTTTTAGTACGAAACAAAATGCAATATTATGCGATATTCTGAGATTTGAAGGCCAATTCACATATCGTGATACTACTTGAAATAGTATCGAAATATTGGTAAAAATTAATATGTTTACGTAATATCAAACTACATAAAAACGTGAAAAAATCACTATTATTCCAAATTTGTGGATTTTAACTTCGAATCATAGAGCGAGGTTTCGTATTATTTAGATCCAAAAAAAGACATATGACAATGTTGTTTCCAATACAAATGATAAAAATCAATGTGTTTTCATTAGAATTAACTAAAATGTTCCTGATTTTCCGTTTATATTACCGATGGAAGATGTACACGTAAAACCGCTCTATTCCGGCTGAAACGTCGATATATGCAATAAAAACAGAACTTCTGCCCTTTTCAATATCTTACTCAGTATTTCAACGAGAAACAAATAGATGATTGAAAATGAAGTATTTATGGCTATTATCTAATAAATTATGTGTTTGTATCATTTTTATCGTATATATAATGAATTATCAACAATAAACTGGAAATTCACAAACACGTGTAAAAACAGCAAAATATTGCCTAATTCGATGATATTTTGTTTAACTCACATAGAGGAAAAGGGGATGATAAACGTCAAAATATTGCTAAATTCGACGATGTTTAGTACGAAAGAAAAATGCAAGAAAACTTGCTTAAAATGCAATATTATGCGAAAATCTGAGATTTGAAGGCCAATTCACATATCGTGATACTACAGGAAATAGTATCGAAATATTGGTAAAAATTAATTTATTTACGTAATATAAAACTACTTGAAAAACGTGAAAAAGTCACTATTATACCAAATTTGAGGATTTTAACTTCGAATCATAGAGCTTGGTTTCGTATTATTTAGATCCAACAAAAGACATATGACAATGTTGTTTCCAATCCAAATGATAAAATCAATGTGTTTTCATTAGAATTAACTAAAATGTTCCTGATTTTCCGTTTATATTACCGATGGAAGATGTACACGTAAAATCGCTCTATTCCGGCTGAAACGTCGATATATGCAATAAAAACCGAACTTCTCCCCTTTTCAATATCTTACTCAGTATTTTAACGAGAAACAAATAGATAATTGAAAATGAAGTATTTAAGGTTATTATCTAATCAATTATGTGTTTGTATCATTTTTATCGTATATTTAATGAATTAATAACAATAAACTGGAAATTTACAAAACGTGGAAAAACTGCAAAATATTGCCTAATTCGATGAAATTTTGTTTATATCACATAAAGGAAAAAGGAGATGATAAACGTCAAAATATTGCTAAATTCGATGATTTTTAGTACGAAACAAAATGCAAGAAAACTTGGTTAAAATGCAATATTATGCGATATTCTGAGATTTGAAGGCCAAATCACATATCGTGATACTACATGAAATAGTATCGAAATATTGGTAAAAATGAATATATTTACGTAATATCAAACTACATGAAAACGTGAAAAAATCACTATTATTGCAAATTTGTGGATTTTAGCTTCGAATCATAGAACGAGGTTTCGTATTATTTAGATCCAACAAAAGACATATGACAATGTTGTTTCCAATACAAATGATTAAAATCAATGTGTTTTCATTAGAATTAACTAAAATGTTCCTGATTTTCCGTTTATATTACCGATGGAAGATGTACACGTAAAATCGCTCTATTCCGGCTGAAACGTCGATATATGCAATAAAAACCGAACTTCTCCCCTTTTTCAATATCTTACTCAGTATTTTAACGAGAAACAAATAGATAATTGAAAATGAAGTATTTAAGGTTATTATCTAATCAATTATGTGTTTGTATCATTTTTATCGTATATTTAATGAATTAATAACAATAAACTGGAAATTTACAAAACGTGGAAAAACTGCAAAATATTGCCTAATTCGATGATATTTTGTTTATATCACATAAAGAAAAAAGGAGATGATAAACGTCAAAATATTGCTAAATTCAATGATTTTTAGTACGAAACAAAATGCAAGAAAACTTGGTTAAAATGCAATATTATGCGATATTCTGAGATTTGAAGGCCAACTCACATATCGTGATACTACATGAAATAGTATCGAAATATTGGTAAAAATGAATATATTTACGTAATATCAAACTACATGAAAACGTGAAAAAATCACTATTATTGCAAATTTGTGGATTTTAGCTTCGAATCATAGAACGAGGTTTCGTATTATTTAGATCCAACAAAAGACATATGACAATGTTGTTTCCAATACAAATGATTAAAATCAATGTGTTTTCATTAGAATTAACTAAAATGTTCCTGATTTTCCGTTTATATTACCGATGGAAGATGTACACGTAAAATCGCTCTATTCCGGCTGAAACGTCGATATATGCAATAAAAACCGAACTTCTCCCCTTTTTCAATATCTTACTCAGTATTTTAACGAGAAACAAATAGATAATTGAAAATGAAGTATTTAAGGTTATTATCTAATCAATTATGTGTTTGTATCATTTTTATCGTATATTTAATGAATTAATAACAATAAACTGGAAATTTACAAAACGTGGAAAAACTGCAAAATATTGCCTAATTCGATGATATTTTGTTTATATCACATAAAGGAAAAAGGAGATGATAAACGTCAAAATATTGCTAAATTCGATGATTTTTAGTACGAAACAAAATGCAAGAAAACTTGGTTAAAATGCAATATTATGCGATATTCTGAGATTTGAAGGCCAAATCACATATCGTGATACTACATGAAATAGTATCGAATTGTTGGTAAAAATGAATATATTTACGTAATATCAAACTACCTGAAAACGTGAAAAAATCACTATTATTCCAAATTTGTGGATTTTAACTTCGAATCATAAAGCGAGGTTTCGTATTATTTAGATCCAAAAAAAGACATATGACTGTTTTTTCCAATACAAATGATAAAAATCAATGTGTTTTCATTAGAATTAACTAAAATGTTCCTGATTTTCCGTTTATATTACCGATGGAAGATGTACACGTAAAATCGCTCTATTCCGGTTGAAACGTCGATATATGCAATAAAAACCGAACTTCTCCCCTTTTCAATATCTTACTCAGTATTTTAACGAGAAACAAATAGATAATTGAAAATGAAGTATTTAAGGTTATTATCTAATCAATTATGTGTTTGTATCATTTTTATCGTATATTTAATGAATTAGTAACAATAAACTGGAAATTTACAAAACGTGGAAAAACTGCAAAATTCTGCCTAATTCGATGATATTTTGTTTATATCACATAAAGGAAAAAGGAGATGATAAACGTCAAAATATTGCTAAATTCGATGATTTTTAGTACGAAACAAAATGCAATATTATGCGATATTCTGAGATTTGAAGGCCAATTCACATATCGTGATACTACTTGAAATAGTATCGAAATATTGGTAAAAATTAATATGTTTACGTAATATCAAACTACATAAAAACGTGAAAAAATCACTATTATTCCAAATTTGTGGATTTTAACTTCGAATCATAGAGCGAGGTTTCGTATTATTTAGATCCAAAAAAAGACATATGACAATGTTGTTTCCAATACAAATGATAAAAATCAATGTGTTTTCATTAGAATTAACTAAAATGTTCCTGATTTTCCGTTTATATTACCGATGGAAGATGTACACGTAAAACCGCTCTATTCCGGCTGAAACGTCGATATATGCAATAAAAACAGAACTTCTGCCCTTTTCAATATCTTACTCAGTATTTCAACGAGAAACAAATAGATGATTGAAAATGAAGTATTTATGGCTATTATCTAATAAATTATGTGTTTGTATCATTTTTATCGTATATATAATGAATTATCAACAATAAACTGGAAATTCACAAACACGTGTAAAAACAGCAAAATATTGCCTAATTCGATGATATTTTGTTTAACTCACATAGAGGAAAAGGGGATGATAAACGTCAAAATATTGCTAAATTCGACGATGTTTAGTACGAAAGAAAAATGCAAGAAAACTTGCTTAAAATGCAATATTATGCGAAAATCTGAGATTTGAAGGCCAATTCACATATCGTGATACTACAGGAAATAGTATCGAAATATTGGTAAAAATTAATTTATTTACGTAATATAAAACTACTTGAAAAACGTGAAAAAGTCACTATTATACCAAATTTGAGGATTTTAACTTCGAATCATAAAGCTTGGTTTCGTATTATTTAGATCCAACAAAAGACATATGACAATGTTGTTTCCAATCCAAATGATAAAAATCAATGTGTTTTCATTAGAATTAACTAAAATGTTCCTGATTTTCCGTTTATATTACCGATGGAAGATGTACACGTAAAATCGCTCTATTCCGGCTGAAACGTCGATATATGCAATAAAAACCGAACTTCTCCCCTTTTCAATATCTTACTCAGTATTTTAACGAGAAACAAATAGATAATTGAAAATGAAGTATTTAAGGTTATTATCTAATCAATTATGTGTTTGTATCATTTTTATCGTATATTTAATGAATTAATAACAATAAACTGGAAATTTACAAAACGTGGAAAAACTGCAAAATATTGCCTAATTCGATGATATTTTGTTTATATCACATAAAGGAAAAAGGAGATGATAAACGTCAAAATATTGCTAAATTCGATGATTTTTAGTACGAAACAAAATGCAAGAAAACTTGGTTAAAATGCAATATTATGCGATATTCTGAGATTTGAAGGCCAAATCACATATCGTGATACTACATGAAATAGTATCGAAATATTGGTAAAAATGAATATATTTACGTAATATCAAACTACATGAAAACGTGAAAAAATCACTATTATTGCAAATTTGTGGATTTTAGCTTCGAATCATAGAACGAGGTTTCGTATTATTTAGATCCAACAAAAGACATATGACAATGTTGTTTCCAATACAAATGATTAAAATCAATGTGTTTTCATTAGAATTAACTAAAATGTTCCTGATTTTCCGTTTATATTACCGATGGAAGATGTACACGTAAAATCGCTCTATTCCGGCTGAAACGTCGATATATGCAATAAAAACCGAACTTCTCCCCTTTTTCAATATCTTACTCAGTATTTTAACGAGAAACAAATAGATAATTGAAAATGAAGTATTTAAGGTTATTATCTAATCAATTATGTGTTTGTATCATTTTTATCGTATATTTAATGAATTAATAACAATAAACTGGAAATTTACAAAACGTGGAAAAACTGCAAAATATTGCCTAATTCGATGATATTTTGTTTATATCACATAAAGGAAAAAGGAGATGATAAACGTCAAAATATTGCTAAATTCGATGATTTTTAGTACGAAACAAAATGCAAGAAAACTTGGTTAAAATGCAATATTATGCGATATTCTGAGATTTGAAGGCCAAATCACATATCGTGATACTACATGAAATACTATCGAATTGTTGGTAAAAATGAATATATTTACGTAATATCAAACTACCTGAAAACGTGAAAAAATCACTATTATTCCAAATTTGTGGATTTTAACTTCGAATCATAAAGCGAGGTTTCGTATTATTTAGATCCAAAAAAAGACATATGACAATGTTGTTTCCAATACAAATGATAAAAATCAATGTGTTTTCATTAGAATTAACTAAAATGTTCCTGATTTTCCGTTTATATTACCGATGGAAGATGTACACGTAAAATCGCTCTATTCCGGTTGAAACGTCGATATATGCAATAAAAACCTAACTTCTCCCCTTTTCAATATCTTACTCAGTATTTTAACGAGAAACAAATAGGTAATTGAAAATGAAGTATTTAAGGTTATTATCTAGTCAATTATGTGTTTGTATCATTTTTATCGTATATTTAATGAATTAGTAACAATAAACTGGAAATTTACAAAACGTGGAAAAACTGCAAAATTCTGCCTAATTCGATGATATTTTGTTTATATCACATAAAGGAAAAAGGAGATGATAAACGTCAAAATATTGCTAAATTCGATGATTTTTAGTACGAAACAAAATGCAATATTATGCGAGATTCTGAGATTTGAAGGCCAATTCACATATCGTGATACTACTTGAAATAGTATCGAAATATTGGTAAAAATTAATATATATTTACGTAATATCAAACTACATGAAAACGTGAAAAAATCACTATTATTCCAAATTTGTGGATTTTAACTTCGAATCATAGAGAGAGGTTTCGTATTATTTAGATCAAACAAAAGACATATGACAATGTTGTTTCCAATACAAATGATAAAAATCAATGTGTTTTCTTTAGAATTAACTAAAATGTTCCTCATTTTCCGTTTATATTACCGATGGAAAATGTACACGTAAAACCGCTCTATTCCGGCTGAAACGTCGATATATGCAATGAAAACCGAACTTCTCACCTTTTCGATATCTTACTCAGTATTTCAACGAGAAACAAATAGATAATTGAAGATGAAGTATTTAAGTTTATTATCTAATCAATTACGTGTTTGTATCATATTTATCGTATATTATATGAATTAATACCATTAAACTGAAAATTCGCAAAAGCGTGCAAAAACGGCAAAATATTGCCTAATTCGATGATATTTTGTTTAAATCACATAACGGAAAAGGGGATGATAAACGTCAAAATATTGCTAAATTCGATGATGTTTAGTACGAAACAAAAATGCAAGAAAACTTGCTTAAAATGCAATATTATGCGATATTCTGAGATTTGAAGGCCAATTCACATATCGTGATACTACATGAAATAGTATCGAAATATTGGTAAAAATTAATTTATTTACGTAATATAAAACTACATGAAAAACGTGAAAAAGTCATTATTATACCAAATTTGAGGATTTTAACTTCGAATCATAAAGCTTGGTTTTGTATTATTCAGATCCAACAAAAGACATATGACAATGTTGTTTCCAATCCAAATGATAAAAACCAATTTGTTTTCATTAGAATTAACTAAAATGTTCCTGATTTTCCGTTTATATTACTGATGGAAGATGTACACGTAAAACCGCTCTATTCCGGCTGAAACGTCGATATATGCAATAAAAACAGAACTTCTGCCCTTTTCAATATCTTACTCAGTATTTCAACGAGAAACAAATAGATGATTGAAAATGAAGTATTTATGGCTATTATCTAATGAATTATGTGTTTGTATCATTTTTATCGTATATATAATGAATTATCAACAATAAACTGGAAATTCACAAAAACGTGTAAAAACAGCAAAATATTGCCTAATTCGATGATATTTTGTTTAACTCACATAGAGGAAAAGGTGATGATAAACATCAAAATATTGCTAAATTCGATGATGTTTAGTACGAAACAAAAATGCAAGAAAACTTGCTTAAAATGCAATATTATGCGAAAATCTGAGATATGAAGGCCAAATCACATATCGTGATACTACATGAAATAGTATCGAAATATTGGTAAAAATAAATATATTTACGTAATATCAAACTACATGAAAACGTGAAAAAATCACTATTATTGCAAATTTGTGGATTTTAGCTTCGAATCATAGAACGAGGTTTCGTATTATTTAGATCCAACAAAAGACATATGACAATGTTGTTTCCAATACAAATGATTAAAATCAATGTGTTTTCATTAGAATTAAATAAAATGTTTTTGATTTTCCGTTTATATTACCGATGGAAGATGTACACGTAAAATCGCTCTATTCCGGCTGAAACGTCGATATATGCAATAAAAACCGAACTTCTCCCCTTTTCAATATCTTACTTAGTATTTTAACGATAAACAAATAGATAATTGAAAATGAAGTATTTAAGGTTATTATCTAATCAATTATGTGTTTGTATCATTTTTATCGTATATTTAATGAATTAATAACAATAAACTGGAAATTTACAAAACGTGGAAAAACTGCAAAATATTGCCTAATTCGATGATATTTTGTTTATATCACATAAAGGAAAAAGGAGATGATAAACGTCAAAATATTGCTAAATTCGATGATTTTTAGTACGAAACAAAATGCAAGAAAACTTGGTTAAAATGCAATATTATGCGATATTCTGAGATTTGAAGGCCAAATCACATATCGTGATACTACATGAAATAGTATCGAATTGTTGGTAAAAATGAATATATTTACGTAATATAAAACTACATGAAAAACGTGAAAAAGTCACTATTATACCAAATTTGAGGATTTTAACTTCGAATCATAAAGCGAGGTTTCGTATTATTTAGATCCAAAAAAAGACATATGACAATGTTGTTTCCAATACAAATGATAAAAATCAATGTGTTTTCATTAGAATTAACTAAAATGTTCCTGATTTTCCGTTTATATTACCGATGGAAGATGTACACGTAAAACCGCTCTATTCCGGCTGAAACGTCGATATATGCAATAAAAACAGAACTTCTGCCCTTTTCAATATCTTACTCAGTATTTCAACGAGAAACAAATAGATGATTGAAAATGAAGTATTTATGGCTATTATCTAATAAATTATGTGTTTGTATCATTTTTATCGTATATATAATGAATTATCAACAATAAACTGGAAATTCACAAACACGTGTAAAAACAGCAAAATATTGCCTAATTCGATGATATTTTGTTTAACTCACATAGAGGAAAAGGGGATGATAAACGTCAAAATATTGCTAAATTCGACGATGTTTAGTACGAAAGAAAAATGCAAGAAAACTTGCTTAAAATGCAATATTATGCGAAAATCTGAGATTTGAAGGCCAATTCACATATCGTGATACTACAGGAAATAGTATCGAAATATTGGTAAAAATTAATTTATTTACGTAATATAAAACTACTTGAAAAACGTGAAAAAGTCACTATTATACCAAATTTGAGGATTTTAACTTCGAATCACGAAGCTTGGTTTCGTATTATTTAGATCAAACAAAAGACAATGTTGTTTCCAATCCAAATGATAAAAATCAATGTGTTTTCATTAGAATTAACTAAAATGTTCCTGATTTTCCGTTTATATTACCGATGGAAGATGTACACGTAAAATCGCTCTATTCCGGCTGAAACGTCGATATATGCAATAAAAACCGAACTTCTCCCCTTTTCAATATCTTAATCAGTATTTTAACGAGAAACAAATAGATAATTGAAAATGAAGTATTTAAGGTTATTATCTAATCAATTATGTGTTTGTATCATTTTTATCGTATATTTAATGAATTAATAACAATAAACTGGAAATTTACAAAACGTGGAAAAACTGCAAAATATTGCCTAATTCGATGATATTTTGTTTATATCACATAAAGGAAAAAGGAGATGATAAACGTCAAAATATTGCTAAATTCGATGATTTTTAGTACGAAACAAAATGCAAGAAAACTTGGTTAAAATGCAATATTATGCGATATTCTGAGATTTGAAGGCCAAATCACATATCGTGATACTACATGAAATAGTATCGAAATATTGGTAAAAATGAATATATTTACGTAATATCAAACTACATGAAAACGTGAAAAAATCACTATTATTCCAAATTTGTGGATTTTAGCTTCGAATCATAGAACGAGGTTTCGTATTATTTAGATCCAACAAAAGACATATGACAATGTTGTTTCCAATACAAATGATAAAAATCAATTTGTTTTCTTTAGAATTAACTAAAATGTTCCTGATTTTCCGTTTATATTACCGATGGAAAATGTACACGTAAAACCGCTCTATTCCGGCTGAAACGTCGATATATGCAATAAAAACCGAACTTCTCACCTTTTCGATATCTTACTCAGTATTTCAACGAGAAACAAATGGATAATTGAAGATGAAGTATTTAAGTTTATTATCTAATCAATTACGTGTTTGTATCATATTTATCGTATATTATATGAATTAATACCATTAAACTGAAAATTCGCAAAAACGTGCAAAAACGGCAAAATATTGCCTAATTCGATGATATTTTGTTTAAATCACATAACGGAAAAAGGGATGATAAACGTCAAAATATTGCTAAATTCGATGATGTTTAGTACGAAACAAAAATGCAAGAAAACTTGCTTAAAATGCAATATTATGCGGAAATCTGAGATATGAAGGCCAAATCACATATCGTGATACTACATGAAATAGTATCGAAATATTGGTAAAAATGAATATATTTACGTAATATCAAACTACATGAAAACGTGAAAAAATCACTATTATTACAAATTTGTGGATTTTAACTTCGAATCATAGAGCGAGGTTTCGTATTATTTAGATCCAACAAAAGACATATGACAATGTTGTTTCCAATACAAATGATAAAAATTAATGTGTTTTCATTAGAATTAACTAAAATGTTCCTGATTTTCCGTTTATATTACCGATGGAAGATGTACACGTAAAATCTCTCTATTCCGGCTGAAACGTCGATATATGCAATAAAAACCGAACTTCTCCCCTTTTCAATATCTTACTCAGTATTTTAACGAGAAACAAATAGATGATTGAAAATGAAGTATTTAAGGTTATTATCTAATCAATTATGTGTTTGTATCATTTTTATCGTATATTTAATGAAATAATAACAATAAACTGGAAATTTACAAAACGTGGAAAAACTGCAAAATATTGCCTAATCCGATGATATTTTGTTTATATCACATAAAGGAAAAAGGAGATGATAAACGTCAAAATATTACTAAATTCGATGATTTTTAGTACGAAACAAAATGCAAGAAAACTTGCTTAAAATGCAATATTATGCGATATTCTGAGATTTGAAGGCCAATTCATATATCGTGATACTACATGAAATAGTATCGAAATATTGGTAAAAATTAATTTATTTACGTAATATAAAACTACATGAAAAACGTGAAAAAGTCATTATTATACCAAATTTGAGGATTTTAACTTCGAATCATAAAGCTTGGTTTCGTATTATTTAGATCCAACAAAAGACATATGACAATGTTGTTTCCAATCCAAATGATAAAAATCAATTTGTTTTCATTAGAATTAACTAAAATGTTCCTGATTTTCCGTTTATATTACCCATAGAAGATGTACACGTAAAACCGCTCTATTCCGGCTGAAACGTCGATATATGCAATAAAAACCGAACTTCTCCCCTTTTCAATATCTTACTCAGTATTTTAACGAGAAACAAATAGATAATTGAAAATGAAGCATTTAAGGTTATTATCTAATCAATTATGTGTTTGTATCATTTTTATCGTATATATAATGAATTAATAACAATAAACTGGAAATTTACAAAACGTGGAAAAACTGCAAAATATTGCCTAATTCGATGATATTTTGTTTATATCACATAAAGGAAAAAGGAGATGATAAACGTCAAAATATTGCTAAATTCGATGATTTTTAGTACGAAACAAAATGCAAGAAAACTTGCTTAAAATGCAATATTATGCGATATTCTGAGATTTGAAGGCCAATTCACATATCGTGATACTACTTGAAATAGTATCGAAATATTGGTAAAAATTAATATATTTACGTAATATCAAACTACATGAAAACGTGAAAAAATCACTATTATTCCAAATTTGTGGATTTTAACTTCGAATCATAGAGAGAGGTTTCGTATTATTTAGATCAAACAAAAGACATATGACAATGTTGTTTCCAATACAAATGATAAAAATCAATTTGTTTTCTTTAGAATTAACTAAAATGTTCCTCATTTTCCGTTTATATTACCGATGGAAAATGTACACGTAAAACCGCTCTATTCCGGCTGAAACGTCGATATATGCAACAAAAACCGAACTTCTCACCTTTTCGATATCTTACTCAGTATTTCAACGAGAAACAAATAGATAATTGAAGATGAAGTATTTAAGTTTATTATCTAATCAATTACGTGTTTGTATCATATTTATCGTATATTATATGAATTAATACCATTAAACTGAAAATTCGCAAAAACGTGCAAAAACGGCAAAATATTGCCTAATTCGATGATATTTTGTTTAAATCACATAACGGAAAAGGGGATGATAAACGTCAAAATATTGCTAAATTCGATGATGTTTAGTACGAAACAAAAATGCAAGAAAACTTGCTTAAAATGCAATATTATGCGGAAATCTGAGATATGAAGGCCAAATCACATATCGTGATACTACATGAAATAGTATCGAAATATTGGTAAAAATGAATATATTTACGTAATATCAAACTACATGAAAACGTGAAAAAATCACTATTATTCCAAATTTGTGGATTTTAACTTCGAATCATAGAGCGAGGTTTCGTATTATTTAGATCCAACAAAAGATATATGACAATGTTGTTTCCAATACAAATGATAAAAATCAATGTGTTTTCATTAGAATTAACTAAAATGTTCCTGATTTTCCGTTTATATTACCGATGGAAGATGTACACGTAAAATCTCTCTATTCCGGCTGAAACGTCGATATATGCAATAAAAACCGAACTTCTCCCCTTTTCAATATCTTACTCAGTATTTTAACGAGAAACAAATAGATGATTGAAAATGAAGTATTTAAGGTTATTATCTAATCAATTATGTGTTTGTATCATTTTTATCGTATATTTAATGAAATAATAACAATAAACTGGAAATATACAAAAAGTGGAAAAACTGCAAAATATTGCCTAATCCGATGATATTTTGTTTATATCACATAAAGGAAAAAGGAGATGATAAACGTCAAAATATTACTAAATTCGATGATTTTTAGTACGAAACAAAATGCAAGAAAACTTGCTGAAAATGCAATATTATGCGATATTCTGAGATTTGAAGGCCAATTCACATATCGTGATACTACATGAAATAGTATCGAAATATTGGTAAAAATTAATTTATTTACGTAATATAAAACTACATGAAAACGTGAAAAAGTCATTATTATACCAAATTTGAGGATTTTAACTTCGAATCATAAAGCTTGGTTTTGTATTATTTAGATCCAACAAAAGACATATGACAATGTTGTTTCCAATCCAAATGATAAAAATCAATGTGTTTTCATTAGAATTAACTAAAATGTTCCTGATTTTCCGTTTATATTACCGATGGAAGATGTACACGTAAAACCGCTCTATTCCGGCTGAAACGTCGATATATGCAATAAAAACAGAACTTCTGCCCTTTTCAATATCTTACTCAGTATTTCAACGAGAAACAAATAGATGATTGAAAATGAAGTATTTATGGCTATTATCTAATAAATTATGTGTTTGTATCATTTTTATCGTATATATAATGAATTATCAACAATAAACTGGAAATTCACAAACACGTGTAAAAACAGCAAAATATTGCCTAATTCGATGATATTTTGTTTAACTCACATAGAGGAAAAGGGGATGATAAACGTCAAAATATTGCTAAATTCGATGATGTTTAGTACGAAAGAAAAATGCAAGAAAACTTGCTTAAAATGCAATATTATGCGAAAATCTGAGATTTGAAGGCCAATTCACATATCGTGATACTACAGGAAATAGTATCGAAATATTGGTAAAAATAAATATATTTACGTAATATCAAACTACATGAAAACGTGAAAAAATCACTATTATTGCAAATTTGTGGATTTTAGCTTCGAATCATAGAACGAGGTTTCGTATTATTTAGATCTAACAAAAGACATATGACAATGTTGTTTCCAATACAAATGATTAAAATCAATGTGTTTTCATTAGAATTAAATAAAATGTTTTTGATTTTCCGTTTATATTACCGATGGAAGATGTACACGTAAAATCGCTCTATTCCGGCTGAAACGTCGATATATGCAATAAAAACCGAACTTCTCCCCTTTTCAATATCTTACTCAGTATTTTAACGAGAAACAAATAGATAATTGAAAATGAAATATTTAAGGTTATTATCTAATCAATTATGTGTTTGTATCATTTTTATCGTATATTTAATGAATTAATAACAATAAACTGGAAATTTACAAAACGTGGAAAAACTGCAAAATATTGCATAATTCGATGATATTTTGTTTATATCACATAAAGGAAAAAGGAGATGATAAACGTCAAAATATTGCTAAATTCGATGATTTTTAGTACGAAACAAAATGCAAGAAAACTTGGTTAAAATGCAATATTATGCGATATTCTGAGATTTGAAGGCCAAATCACATATCGTGATACTACATGAAATAGTATCGAATTGTTGGTAAAAATGAATATATTTACGTAATATAAAACTACATGAAAAACGTGAAAAAGTCACTATTATACCAAATTTGAGGATTTTAACTTCGAATCATAAAGCGAGGTTTCGTATTATTTAGATCCAAAAAAAGACATATGACAATGTTGTTTCCAATACAAATGATAAAAATCAATGTGTTTTCATTAGAATTAACTAAAATGTTCCTGATTTTCCGTTTATATTACCGATGGAAGATGTACACGTAAAACCGCTCTATTCCGGCTGAAACGTCGATATATGCAATAAAAACAGAACTTCTGCCCTTTTCAATATCTTACTCAGTATTTCAACGAGAAACAAATAGATGATTGAAAATGAAGTATTTATGGCTATTATCTAATAAATTATGTGTTTGTATCATTTTTATCGTATATATAATGAATTATCAACAATAAACTGGAAATTCACAAACACGTGTAAAAACAGCAAAATATTGCCTAATTCGATGATATTTTGTTTAACTCACATAGAGGAAAAGGGGATGATAAACGTCAAAATATTGCTAAATTCGATGATGTTTAGTACGAAAGAAAAATGCAAGAAAACTTGCTTAAAATGCAATATTATGCGAAAATCTGAGATTTGAAGGCCAATTCACATATCGTGATACTACAGGAAATAGTATCGAAATATTGGTAAAAATGAATATATTTACGTAATATCAAACTACATGAAAACGTGAAAAAATCACTATTATTCCAAATTTGTGGATTTTAGCTTCGAATCATAGAACGAGGTTTCGTATTATTTAGATCCAACAAAAGACATATGACAATGTTGTTTCCAATACAAATGATAAAAATCAATGTGTTTTCATTAGAATTAACTAAAATGTTCCTGATTTTCCGTTTATATTACCGATGGAAGATGTACACGTAAAATCGCTCTATTCCGGCTGAAACGTCGATATATGCAATAAAAACCGAACTTCTCCCCTTTTCAATATCTTACTCAGTATTTTAACGAGAAACAAATAGATAATTGAAAATGAAGTATTTAAGGTTATTATCTAATCAATTATGTGTTTGTATCATTTTTATCGTATATTTAATGAATTAATAACAATAAACTGGAAATTTACAAAACGTGGAAAAACTGCAAAATATTGCCTAATTCGATGATATTTTGTTTATATCACATAAAGGAAAAAGGAGATGATAAACGTCAAAATATTACTAAATTCGATGATTTTTAGTACGAAACAAAATGCAAGAAAACTTGCTTAAAATGCAATATTTTGCGATATTATGAGATTTGAAGGCCAAATCACATATCGTGATACTACATGAAATAGTATCGATATATTGGTAAAAATGAATATATTTACGTAATATTAACTACATGAAAAACGTGAAAAAGTCACTATTATACCAAATTTGAGGATTTTAACTTCGAATCATAAAGCGAGGTTTCGTATTATTTAGACACAACAAAAGACATATGACAATGTTGTTTCCAATACAAATGATAAAAATCAATTTGTATCATTAGAATTAACTAAAATGTTCCTGATTTTCCGTTTATATTACCGATGGAAGATGTACACGTAAAATCGCTCTATTCCGGCTGAAACGTCGATATATGCAATAAAAACAGAACTTCTGCCCTTTTCAATATCTTACTCAGTATTTTAACGAGAAACAAATAGATGATTGAAAATGAAGTATTTAAGGTTATTATCTAATCAATTATGTGTTTGTATCATTTTTATCGTATATATAATGAATTATCAACAATAAACTGGAAATTCACAAAAACGTGTAAAAACAGCAAAATATTGCCTAATTCTATGATATTTTGTTTAACTCACATAAAGGAAAAGAGGATGATAAACGTCAAAATATTGCTAAATTCGATGATGTTTAGTACGAAACAAAAATGCAAGTAAACTTGCTTAAAATGCAATATTATGCGAAAATCTGAGATGTGAAGGCCAAATCACATATCGTGATACTACATGAAATAGTATCGAAATATTTATAAAAATGAATATATTTACGTAATATCAAACTACATGAAAACGTGAAAAAATTACTATTATTCCAAATTTGTGGATTTTAACTTCAAATCATAGAGCGAGGTTTCGTATTATTTAGATCCAACAAAAGACATGACAATGTTGTTTCCAATACAAATGATAAAAATTAATGTGTTTTCATTAGAATTAACTAAAATGTTCCTGATTTTCCGTTTATATTACCGATGGAAGATGTACATGTAAAATCTCTCTATTCCGGTTGAAACGTCGATATATGCAATAAAAACCGAACTTCTCCCCTTTTCAATATCTTACTCAGTATTTTAACGAGAAACAAATAGATGATTGAAAATGAAGTATTTAAGGTTATTATCTAATCAATTATGTGTTTGTATCATTTTTATCGTATATTTAATGAAATAATAACAATAAACTGGAAATTTACAAAACGTGGAAAAATTGCAAAATATTGCCTAATCCGATGATATTTTGTTTATATCACATAAAGGAAAAAGGAGATGATAAACGTCAAAATATTACTAAATTCGATGATTTTTAGTACGAAACAAAATGCAAGAAAACTTGCTTAAAATGCAATATTATGCGATATTCTGAGATTTGAAGGCCAATTCACATATCGTGATACTACATGAAATAGTATCGAAATATTGGTAAAAATTAATTTATTTACGTAATATAAAACTACATGAAAAACGTGAAAAAGTCACTATTATACCAAATTTGAGGATTTTAACTTCGAATCATAAAGCTTGGTTTCGTATTATTTAGATCCAACAAAAGACATATGACAATGTTGTTTCCAATCCAAATGATAAAAATCAATTTGTTTTCATTAGAATTAACTAAAATGTTCCTGATTTTCCGTTTATATTACCGATGGAAGATGTACACGTAAAACCGCTCTATTCCGGCTTAAACGTCGATATATGCAATAAAAACAGAACTTCTGCCCTTTTCAATATCTTACTCAGTATTTCAACGAGAAACAAATAGATGATTGAAAATGAAGTATTTATGGCTATTATCTAATGAATTATGTGTTTGTATCATTTTTATCGTATATATAATGAATTATCAACAATAAACTGGAAATTCACAAAAACGTGTAAAAACAGCAAAATATTGCCTAATTCGATGATATTTTGTTTAACTCACATAGAGGAAAAGGGGATGATAAACGTCAAAATATTGCTAAATTCGATGATGTTTAGTACGAAACAAAAATGCAAGAAAACTTGCTTAAAATGCAATATTATGCGGAAATCTGAGATATGAAGGCCAAATCACATATCGTGATACTACATGAAATAGTATCGAAATATTGATAAAAATGAATATATTTACGTAATATCAAACTACATGAAAACGTGAAAAAATCACTATTATTCCAAATTTGTGGAATTTAGCTTCGAATCATAGAACGAGGTTTCGTATTATTTAGATCCAACAAAAGACATATGACAATGTTGTTTCCAATACAAATGATAAAAATCAATGTGTTTTCATTAGAATTAACTAAAATGTTCCTGATTTTCCGTTTATATTACCGATGGAAGATGTACACGTAAAATCGCTCTATTCCGGCTGAAACGTCGATATATGCAATAAAAACCGAACTTCTCCCCTTTTCAATATCTTACTCAGTATTTTAACGAGAAACAAATAGATAATTGAAAATGAAGTATTTAAGGTTATTATCTAATCAATTATGTGTTTGTATCATTTTTATCGTATATTTAATGAATTAATAACAATAAACTGGAAATTTACAAAACGTGGAAAAACTGCAAAATATTGCCTAATTCGATGATATTTTGTTTATATCACATAAAGGAAAAAGGAGATGATAAACGTCAAAATATTGCTAAATTCGATGATTTTTAGTACGAAACAAAATGCAAGAAAACTTGGTTAAAATGCAATATTATGCGATATTCTGAGATTTGAAGGCCAAATCACATATCGTGATACTACATGAAATAGTATCGAATTGTTGGTAAAAATGAATATATTTACGTAATATCAAACTACCTGAAAACGTGAAAAAATCACTATTATTCCAAATTTGTGGATTTTAACTTTGAATCATAAAGCGAGGTTTCGTATTATTTAGATCCAAGAAAAAACATATGACAATGTTGTTTCCAATACAAATGATAAAAATCAATGTGTTTTCATTAGAATGGACTAAAATGTTCCTGATTTTCCGTTTATATTACCGATGGAAGATGTACACGTAAAATCGCTCTATTCCGGCCGAAACGTCGATATATGCAATAAAAACCGAACTTCTCCCCTTTTCAATATCTTGCTCAGTATTTTATCGAGAAACAAATAGATGATTGAAAATGAAGTATTTAAGGTTATTATCTAATCAATTATGTGTTTGTATCATTTTTATCGTATATTTAATGAATTAATAACAATAAACTGGATATTTACAAAACGTAGAAAAACTGCAAAATGTTGCCTAATTCGATGATATTTTGTTTATATCACATAAAGGAAAAAGGAGATGACAAACGTCAAAATATTACTAAATTCGATGATTTTTAGTACGAAACAAAATGCAAGAAAACTTGCTTAAAAGGCAATATTATGCGATATTCTGAGATTTGAAGGCCAAATCACATATCGTGATACTACATGAAATAGTATCGAAATATTGGTAAAAATGAATATATTTACGTAATATAAAACTACATGAAAAACGTGAAAAAAGTCACTATTATACCAAATTTGAGGATTTAACTTCGAATCATAGGGCGAGGTTTCGTATTATTTAGATCCAACAAAAGACATATGACAATGTTGTTTCCAATCCAAATGATAAAAATCAATTTGTTTTCATTAGAATTAACTAAAATGTTCCTGATTTTCCGTTTATATTACCGATGGAAGATGTACACGTAAAACCGCTCTATTCCGGCTGAAACGTCGATATATGCAATAAAAACAGAACTTCTGCCCTTTTCAATATATTACTCAGTATTTCAATGAGAAACAAATAGATGATTGAAAATTAAGTATTTATGGCTATTATCTAATCAATTATGTGTTTGTATCATTTTTGTCGTACGTATAATGAATTATCAACAATAAACTGGAAATTCACAAAAACGTGTAAAAACAGCAAAATATTGCCTAATTCGATGATATTTTGTTTAACTCACATAGAGGAAAAGGGGATGATAAACGTCAAAATATTGCTAAATTCGATGATGTTTAGTACGAAAGAAAAATGCAAGAAAACTTGCTTAAAATGCAATATTATGCGAAAATCTGAGATTTGAAGGCCAATTCACATATCGTGATACTACAGGAAATAGTATCGAAATATTGGTAAAAATGAATATATTTACGTAATATCAAACTACATGAAAACGTGAAAAAATCACTATTATTCCAAATTTGTGGATTTTAGCTTCGAATCATAGAACGAGGTTTCGTATTATTTAGATCCAACAAAAGACATATGACAATGTTGTTTCCAATACAAATGATAAAAATCAATGTGTTTTCATTAGAATTAACTAAAATGTTCCTGATTTTCCGTTTATATTACCGATGGAAGATGTACACGTAAAATCGCTCTATTCCGGCTGAAACGTCGATATATGCAATAAAAACCGAACTTCTCCCCTTTTCAATATCTTACTCAGTATTTTAACGAGAAACAAATAGATAATTGAAAATGAAGTATTTAAGGTTATTATCTAATCAATTATGTGTTTGTATCATTTTTATCGTATATTTAATGAATTAATAACAATAAACTGGAAATTTACAAAACGTGGAAAAACTGCAAAATATTGCCTAATTCGATGATATTTTGTTTATATCACATAAAGGAAAAAGGAGATGATAAACGTCAAAATATTACTAAATTCGATGATTTTTAGTACGAAACAAAATGCAAGAAAACTTGCTTAAAATGCAATATTTTGCGATATTATGAGATTTGAAGGCCAAATCACATATCGTGATACTACATGAAATAGTATCGATATATTGGTAAAAATGAATATATTTACGTAATATTAACTACATGAAAAACGTGAAAAAGTCACTATTATACCAAATTTGAGGATTTTAACTTCGAATCATAAAGCGAGGTTTCGTATTATTTAGATACAACAAAAGACATATGACAATGTTGTTTCCAATACAAATGATAAAAATCAATTTGTATCATTAGAATTAACTAAAATGTTCCTGATTTTCCGTTTATATTACCGATGGAAGATGTACACGTAAAATCGCTCTATTCCGGCTGAAACGTCGATATATGCAATAAAAACAGAACTTCTGCCCTTTTCAATATCTTACTCAGTATTTTAACGAGAAACAAATAGATGATTGAAAATGAAGTATTTAAGGTTATTATCTAATCAATTATGTGTTTGTATCATTTTTATCGTATATATAATGAATTATCAACAATAAACTGGAAATTCACAAAAACGTGTAAAAACAGCAAAATATTGCCTAATTCTATGATATTTTGTTTAACTCACATAAAGGAAAAGAGGATGATAAACGTCAAAATATTGCTAAATTCGATGATGTTTAGTACGAAACAAAAATGCAAGTAAACTTGCTTAAAATGCAATATTATGCGAAAATCTGAGATGTGAAGGCCAAATCACATATCGTGATACTACATGAAATAGTATCGAAATATTTATAAAAATGAATATATTTACGTAATATCAAACTACATGAAAACGTGAAAAAATTACTATTATTCCAAATTTGTGGATTTTAACTTCAAATCATAGAGCGAGGTTTCGTATTATTTAGATCCAACAAAAGACATGACAATGTTGTTTCCAATACAAATGATAAAAATTAATGTGTTTTCATTAGAATTAACTAAAATGTTCCTGATTTTCCGTTTATATTACCGATGGAAGATGTACATGTAAAATCTCTCTATTCCGGTTGAAACGTCGATATATGCAATAAAAACCGAACTTCTCCCCTTTTCAATATCTTACTCAGTATTTTAACGAGAAACAAATAGATGATTGAAAATGAAGTATTTAAGGTTATTATCTAATCAATTATGTGTTTGTATCATTTTTATCGTATATTTAATGAAATAATAACAATAAACTGGAAATTTACAAAACGTGGAAAAATTGCAAAATATTGCCTAATCCGATGATATTTTGTTTATATCACATAAAGGAAAAAGGAGATGATAAACGTCAAAATATTACTAAATTCGATGATTTTTAGTACGAAACAAAATGCAAGAAAACTTGCTTAAAATGCAATATTATGCGATATTCTGAGATTTGAAGGCCAATTCACATATCGTGATACTACATGAAATAGTATCGAAATATTGGTAAAAATTAATTTATTTACGTAATATAAAACTACATGAAAAACGTGAAAAAGTCACTATTATACCAAATTTGAGGATTTTAACTTCGAATCATAAAGCTTGGTTTCGTATTATTTAGATCCAACAAAAGACATATGACAATGTTGTTTCCAATCCAAATGATAAAAATCAATTTGTTTTCATTAGAATTAACTAAAATGTTCCTGATTTTCCGTTTATATTACCGATGGAAGATGTACACGTAAAACCGCTCTATTCCGGCTTAAACGTCGATATATGCAATAAAAACAGAACTTCTGCCCTTTTCAATATCTTACTCAGTATTTCAACGAGAAACAAATAGATGATTGAAAATGAAGTATTTATGGCTATTATCTAATGAATTATGTGTTTGTATCATTTTTATCGTATATATAATGAATTATCAACAATAAACTGGAAATTCACAAAAACGTGTAAAAACAGCAAAATATTGCCTAATTCGATGATATTTTGTTTAACTCACATAGAGGAAAAGGGGATGATAAACGTCAAAATATTGCTAAATTCGATGATGTTTAGTACGAAACAAAAATGCAAGAAAACTTGCTTAAAATGCAATATTATGCGGAAATCTGAGATATAAAGGCCAAATCACATATCGTGATACTACATGAAATAGTATCGAAATATTGATAAAAATGAATATATTTACGTAATATCAAACTACATGAAAACGTGAAAAAATCACTATTATTCCAAATTTGTGGAATTTAGCTTCGAATCATAGAACGAGGTTTCGTATTATTTAGATCCAACAAAAGACATATGACAATGTTGTTTCCAATACAAATGATAAAAATCAATGTGTTTTCATTAGAATTAACTAAAATGTTCCTGATTTTCCGTTTATATTACCGATGGAAGATGTACACGTAAAATCGCTCTATTCCGGCTGAAACGTCGATATATGCAATAAAAACCGAACTTCTCCCCTTTTCAATATCTTACTCAGTATTTTAACGAGAAACAAATAGATAATTGAAAATGAAGTATTTAAGGTTATTATCTAATCAATTATGTGTTTGTATCATTTTTATCGTATATTTAATGAATTAATAACAATAAACTGGAAATTTACAAAACGTGGAAAAACTGCAAAATATTGCCTAATTCGATGATATTTTGTTTATATCACATAAAGGAAAAAGGAGATGATAAACGTCAAAATATTGCTAAATTCGATGATTTTTAGTACGAAACAAAATGCAAGAAAACTTGGTTAAAATGCAATATTATGCGATATTCTGAGATTTGAAGGCCAAATCACATATCGTGATACTACATGAAATAGTATCGAATTGTTGGTAAAAATGAATATATTTACGTAATATCAAACTACCTGAAAACGTGAAAAAATCACTATTATTCCAAATTTGTGGATTTTAACTTTGAATCATAAAGCGAGGTTTCGTATTATTTAGATCCAAGAAAAAACATATGACAATGTTGTTTCCAATACAAATGATAAAAATCAATGTGTTTTCATTAGAATGGACTAAAATGTTCCTGATTTTCCGTTTATATTACCGATGGAAGATGTACACGTAAAATCGCTCTATTCCGGCCGAAACGTCGATATATGCAATAAAAACCGAACTTCTCCCCTTTTCAATATCTTGCTCAGTATTTTATCGAGAAACAAATAGATGATTGAAAATGAAGTATTTAAGGTTATTATCTAATCAATTATGTGTTTGTATCATTTTTATCGTATATTTAATGAATTAATAACAATAAACTGGATATTTACAAAACGTAGAAAAACTGCAAAATGTTGCCTAATTCGATGATATTTTGTTTATATCACATAAAGGAAAAAGGAGATGACAAACGTCAAAATATTACTAAATTCGATGATTTTTAGTACGAAACAAAATGCAAGAAAACTTGCTTAAAATGCAATATTATGCGATATTCTGAGATTTGAAGGCCAAATCACATATCGTGATACTACATGAAATAGTATCGAAATATTGGTAAAAATGAATATATTTACGTAATATAAAACTACATGAAAAACGTGAAAAAAGTCACTATTATACCAAATTTGAGGATTTAACTTCGAATCATAGGGCGAGGTTTCGTATTATTTAGATCCAACAAAAGACATATGACAATGTTGTTTCCAATCCAAATGATAAAAATCAATTTGTTTTCATTAGAATTAACTAAAATGTTCCTGATTTTCCGTTTATATTACCGATGGAAGATGTACACGTAAAACCGCTCTATTCCGGCTGAAACGTCGATATATGCAATAAAAACAGAACTTCTGCCCTTTTCAATATATTACTCAGTATTTCAATGAGAAACAAATAGATGATTGAAAATTAAGTATTTATGGCTATTATCTAATCAATTATGTGTTTGTATCATTTTTGTCGTATGTATAATGAATTATCAACAATAAACTGGAAATTCACAAAAACGTGTAAAAACAGCAAAATATTGCCTAATTCGATGATATTTTGTTTAACTCACATAAAGGAAAAGGGGATGATAAACGTCAAAATATTGCTAAATTCGATGATGTTTAGTACGAAACAAAAATGCAAGAAAACTTGCTTAAAATGCAATATTATGCGAAAATCTGAGATATGAAGGCCAAATCACATATCGTGATACTACATGAAATAGTATCGAAATATTGGTAAAAATGAATATATTTACGTAATATCAAACTACCTGAAAACGTGAAAAAATCACTATTATTCCAAATTTGTGGATTTTAACTTCGAATCATAAAGCGAGGTTTCGTATTATTTAGATCCAAAAAAAGACATATGACAATGTTGTTTCCAATACAAATGATAAAAATCAATGTGTTTTCATTAGAATGGACTAAAATGTTCCTGATTTTCCGTTTATATTACCGATGGAAGATGTACACGTAAAATCGCTCTATTCCGGCCGAAACGTCGATATATGCAATAAAAACCGAACTTCTCCCCTTTTCAATATCTTACTCAGTATTTTATCGAGAAACAAATAGATGATTGAAAATGAAGTATTTAAGGTTATTATCTAATCAATTATGTGTTTGTATCATTTTTATCGTATATTTAATGAATTAATAACAATAAACTGGAAATTTACAAAACGTGGAAAAACTGCAAAATATTGCATAATTCGATGATATTTTGATTATATCACATAAAGGAAAAAGGAGATGATAAACGTAAAAAAATATTACTAAATTCGATGATTTTTAGTACGAAACAAAATGCAAGAAAACTTGCTTAAAATGCAATATTTTGCTATATTCTGAGATTTGAAGGCCAAATCACATATCGTGATACTACATGAAATAGTATCGAAATATTGGTAAAAATGAATCTATTTACGTAATATTAACTACATGAAAAACGTGAAAAAGTCACTATTATACCAAATTTGAGGGTTTTAACTTCGAATCATAGAGCGAGGTTTCGTATTATTTAGATCCAACAAAAGACATATGACAATGTTGTTTCCAATACAAATGATTAAAACCAATTTGTATCATTAGAATTAACTAAAATGTTCCTGATTTTCCGTTTATATTACCTATGGAAGATGTACACGTAAAATCGCTCTATTCCGGCTGAAACGTCGATATATGCAATAAAAACCGACCTTCTCCCCTTTTCAATATCTTACTCAGTATTTTAACGAGAAACAAATAGATAATTGAAAATGAAGTATTTAAGGTTATTATCTAACCAATTATGTGTTTGTATCATTTTTATCGTATATTTAATGAATTAATAACAATAAACTGAAAATTTACAAAACGTGGAAAAACTGCAAAATATTGCCTAATTCGATGATATTTTGTTTATATCATATAAAGGAAAAAGGAGATGATAAACGTCAAAATATTACTAAATTCGATGATTTTTAGTACGAAACAAAATGCAAGAAAACTTGCTTAAAATGCAATATTTTGCGATATTATGAGATTTGAAGGCCAAATCACATATCGTGATACTACATGAAATAGTATCGATATATTGGTAAAAATGAATATATTTACGTAATATTAACTACATGAAAAACGTGAAAAAGTCACTATTATACCAAATTTGAGGATTTTAACTTCGAATCATAAAGCGAGGTTTCGTATTATTTAGATACAACAAAAGACATATGACAATGTTGTTTCCAATACAAATGATAAAAATCAATTTGTATCATTAGAATTAACTAAAATGTTCCTGATTTTCCGTTTATATTACCGATGGAAGATGTACACGTAAAATCGCTCTATTCCGGCTGAAACGTCGATATATGCAATAAAAACAGAACTTTTGCCCTTTTCAATATCTTACTCAGTATTTTAACGAGAAACAAATAGATGATTGAAAATGAAGTATTTAAGGTTATTATCTAATCAATTATGTGTTTGTATCATTTTTATCGTATATATAATGAATTATCAACAATAAACTGGAAATTCACAAAAACGTGTAAAAACAGCAAAATATTGCCTAATTCTATTATATTTTGTTTAACTCACATAAAGGAAAAGAGGATGATAAACGTCAAAATATTGCTAAATTCGATGATGTTTAGTACGAAACAAAAATGCAAGTAAACTTGCTTAAAATGCAATATTATGCGAAAATCTGAGATATGAAGGCCAAATCACATATCGTGATACTACATGAAATAGTATCGAAATATTGATAAAAATGAATATATTTACGTAATATCAAACTACATGAAAACGTGAAAAAATCACTATTATTCCAAATTTGTGGATTTTAACTTCGAATCATAGAGCGAGGTTTCGTATTATTTAGATCCAATAAAAGACATGACAATGTTGTTTCCAATACAAATGATAAAAATTAATGTGTTTTCATTAGAATTAACTAAAATGTTCCTGATTTTCCGTTTATATTACCGATGGAAGATGTACATGTAAAATCTCTCTATTCCGGTTGAAACGTCGATATATGCAATAAAAACCGAACTTCTCCCCTTTTCAATATCTTACTCAGTATTTTAACGAGAAACAAATAGATGATTGAAAATGAAGTATTTAAGGTTATTATCTAATCAATTATGTGTTTGTATCATTTTTATCGTATATTTAATGAAATAATAACAATAAACTGGAAATTTACAAAACGTGGAAAAATTGCAAAATATTGCCTAATCCAAAGATATTTTGTTTATATCACATAAAGGAAAAAGGAGATGATAAACGTCAAAATATTACTAAATTCGATGATTTTTAGTACGAAACAAAATGCAAGAAAACTTGCTTAAAATGCAATATTATGCGATATTCTGAGATTTGAAGGCCAATTCACATATCGTGATACTACATGAAATAGTATCGAAATATTGGTAAAAATTAATTTATTTACGTAATATAAAACTACATGAAAAACGTGAAAAAGTCACTATTATACCAAATTTGAGGATTTTAACTTCGCATCATAAAGCTTGGTTTCGTATTATTTAGATGCAACAAAAGACATGACAATGTTGTTTCCAATCCAAATGATAAAAATCAATTTGTTTTCATTAGAATTAACTAAAATGTTCCTGATTTTCCGTTTATATTACCGATGGAAGATGTACACGTAAAACCGCTCTATTCCGGCTGAAACGTCGATATATGCAATAAAAACAGAACTTCTGCCCTTTTCAATATCTTACTCAGTATTTCAACGAGAAACAAATAGATGATTGAAAATGAAGTATTTATAACTATTATCTAATGAATTATGTGTTTGTATCATTTTTATCGTATATATAATGAATTATCAACAATAAACTGGAAATTCACAAAAACGTGTAAAAACAGCAAAATATTGCCTAAGTCGATGATATTTTGTTTAACTCACATAGAGGAAAAGGGGATGATAAACGTCAAAATATTGCTAAATTCGATGATGTTTAGTACGAAACAAAAATGCAAGAAAACTTGCTTAAAATGCAATATTATGCGGAAATCTGAGATATGAAGGCCAAATCACATATCGTGATACTACATGAAATAGTATCGAAATATTGGTAAAAATGAATATATTTACGTAATATCAAACTACCTGAAAACGTGAAAAAATCACTATTATTCCAAATTTGTGGATTTTAGCTTCGAATCATAGAACGAGGTTTCGTATTATTTAGATCCAACAAAAGACATATGACAATGTTGTTTCCAATACAAATGATAAAAATCAATGTGTTTTCATTAGAATTAACTAAAATATTCCTGATTTTCCGTTTATATTACCGATGGAAGATGTACACGTAAAATCGCTCTATTCCGGCTGAAACGTCGATATATGCAATAAAAACCGAACTTCTCCCCTTTTCAATATCTTACTCAGTATTTTAACGAGAAACAAATAGATAATTGAAAATGAAGTATTTAAGGTTATTATCTAATCAATTATGTGTTTGTATCATTTTTATCGTATATATAATGAATTATCAACAATAAAGTGGAAATTCACAAAAACGTGTAAAAACAGCAAAATATTGCCTAATTCGATGATATTTTGTTTAACTCACATAGAGGAAAAGGGGATGATAAACGTCAAAATATTGCTAAATTCGATGATGTTTAGTACGAAAGAATCATAGCTTCGAATTAGGCAATATTTTGCCGTTTTCCACGTTTTTGTGAATTTTCAGTCCATGGGTATTACTTCATATATATACGATAAAAATGATGCAAACACATAATTGATTAGATAATAACCTTAAATACTTCATTTTCAATCATCTATTTGTTTCTCGTTAAAATACTGAGTAAGATATTGAAAAGGGGAGAAGTTCGGTTTTTATTGCATATATCGACGTTTCAGCCGGACTAGAGCGGTTTTACGTGTACATCTTCCCTCGTTATTATAAACGGAAAATCAAGAACATTACAGTTAATTCTAATGAAAACATATTCTTTTTTATCATTTGTATTGGAAACAACATTGTCATATGTCTTTTCTTGGAATTAAATAATACGAAACCTCGCTCTATGATTTGAAGGTAAAATCCTCAAATATGGTAAAATAGTGACTTTTTCACGTTAATCATGTAGTTTGATATTACGCAAATATATTCATTTTTACCAATATTTCGATACTATTTCATGTAGTATCACGATATGTGATTTGGCCTTCAAATCTCAGAATTTCGCATAATATTGCATTTTAAGCAAGTTTTCTTGCATTTTGTTTCGTACGAAAAATCATCAAATTTAGCAATATTTTGACGTTTATCATCCCCTTTTCCTTTATTTGACGTAAACAAAATATCATCGAATTAGGCAATATTTTGCCCTTTTTCCACGTTTTTGTGAATTTTCATTCTATGGGTATTAATTCATTATATATACGATAAAAATGATACAAACACATAATTGATTAGATAATAACCTTAAATACTTCATTTTCAATCAACTATTTGTTTCTCGTTAAAATACTGAGTAAGATATTGAAAAGGGGAGAAGTTCTGTTTTTATTGCATATATCGACGTTTCAGCCGGAATAGAGCAGTTTTACGTCTACATCTTCCATCGGTAATATAAACGGAAAATCAGGAACATTTTAGTTAATTCTAATGAAAACACATTGATTTTTATCATTTGTATTGGAAACAACATTGTCATATGTCTTTTCTTGGATCTAAATAATACGAAACCTCGCTCTATGATTTGAAGTTAAAATCCTCATATATGGTTATATAGTGACTTTTTTCACGTTTTTCATGTAGTTTGATATTACGTAAATATATTCATTTTTATAAATATTTCGATACTATTTCATGTAGTATCACGATATGTGATTTGGCTTTCAAATCTCAGAATTTCGCATAATATTGCATTTTAAGCAAGTTTTCTTGCATTTTGTTTCGTACGAAAAATCATCGAATTTAGCAATATTTTGACGTTTATCATCCCCTTTTCCTTCATGTGATTTAAACAAAATATCATCGAATTAGGCAATATTTTGCCGTTTTCCACGTTTTTGTGAATTTTCAGTCCATGGGTTTAACTTCATATATATACGATAAATAAGGTTGCAAACACATAATTGATTAGATAATAACCTTAAATACTTCATTTTCATTCAACTATTTGTTTCTCGTTAAAATACTGAGTAAGATATTGAAAAGGGGAGAAGTTCTGTTTTTATTGCATATATCGACGTTTCAGCCGGAATAGAGCGGTTTTACGTGTACATCTTCCATCGGTAATATAAACGGTAAATCAGGAACATTTTAGTTAATTCTAATGAAAACACATTGATTTTTATCATTTGTATTGGAAACAACATTGTCATATGTCTTTTCTTGGATCTAAATAATACGAAACCTCGCTCTATGATTTGAAGTTAAAATCCTCATATATGGTTATATAGTGACTTTTTTCACGTTTTTCATGTAGTTTGATATTACGTAAATATATTCATTTTTATAAATATTTCGATACTATTTCATGTAGTATCACGATATGTGATTTGGCTTTCAAATCTCAGAATTTCGCATAATATTGCATTTTAAGCAAGTTTTCTTGCATTTTGTTTCGTACGAAAAATCATCGAATTTAGCAATATTTTGACGTTTATCATCCCCTTTTCCTTCATGTGATTTAAACAAAATATCATCGAATTAGGCAATATTTTGCCGTTTTCCACGTTTTTGTGAATTTTCAGTCCATGGGTTTAACTTCATATATATACGATAAATAAGGTTGCAAACACATAATTGATTAGATAATAACCTTAAATACTTCATTTTCATTCAACTATTTGTTTCTCGTTAAAATACTGAGTAAGATATTGAAAAGGGGAGAAGTTCTGTTTTTATTGCATATATCGACGTTTCAGCCGGAATAGAGCGGTTTTACGTGTACATCTTCCATCGGTAATATAAACGGAAAATCAGGAACATTTTAGTTAATTCTAATGAAAACACATTGATTTTTATCATTTGTATTGGAAACAACATTGTCATATGTCTTTTCTTGGATCTAAATAATACGAAACCTCGCTCTATGATTTGAAGTTAAAATCCTCATATATGGTTATATAGTGACTTTTTTCACGTTTTTCATGTAGTTTGATATTACGTAAATATATTCATTTTTATAAATATTTCGATACTATTTCATGTAGTATCACGATATGTGATTTGGCTTTCAAATCTCAGAATTTCGCATAATATTGCATTTTAAGCAAGTTTTCTTGCATTTTGTTTCGTACGAAAAATCATCGAATTTAGCAATATTTTGACGTTTATCATCCCCTTTTCCTTCATGTGATTTAAACAAAATATCATCGAATTAGGCAATATTTTGCAGTTTTCCACGTTTTTATGAATTTTCAGTCCATGGGTATTACTTCATATATATACGATGAAAATGATGCAAACACATAATTGACACATCTATTTGTTTCTTGTTAAAATACTGAGTAAGATATTGAAAAGGTCAGTTTTTATTGCATATATCGACGTTTCAGCCAGATTAGAGCGGTTTTACGTGTACATCTTCCCTCGTTAATATAAACGGAAAATCAAGAACATTATAGTTAATTCTAATGAAAACACATTGTTTTTTATCATTTGTATTGGAAACAACATTGTCATATGTCTTTTCTTGGAACTAAATAATTCGAAACCTCGCTCTATGATTTGAAAGTAAAATCCTCAAATATGGTAAAATAGTGACTTTTTTCACGTTTTTCATGTAGTTTGATATTACGTAAATATATTCATTTTTACCAATATTTCGATACTATTTCATGTAGTATCACGATATGTGATTTGGCCTTCATATATCAGAATTTCGCATAATATTGCATTTTAAGCAAGTTTTCTTGCATTTTGTTTCGTACGAAAAATCATCGAATTTAACAATATTTTGACGTTTATCATCCCCTTTTCCTTCATGTGATTTAAATAAAATATGATCGAATTAGGCAATATTTTGCCGTTTTCCACGTTTTTTGTGAATTTTCAGTCCATTGGTATTAATTGATATATATACGATAAAAATGATGCAAACACATAATTGATTAGATAATAACCTTAAATACTTCATTTTCAATCAACTATTTGTTTCTCGTTAAAATACTGAGTAAGATATTGAAAAGGGGAGAAGTTCGGTTTTTATTGCATATATCGACGTTTCAGCCGGATTAGAGCAGTTTTCCGTGTACATCTTCCATCGGTAATATAAACGGAAAATCAGAAACATTTTAGTTAATTCTAATGAAAACACATTGATTTTTATCATTTGTATTGGAAACAACATTGTCATATGTCTTTTCTTGGATCTAAATAATACGAAACCTCGCTCTATGATTTGAAGTTAAAATCCTCATATATGGTTATATAGTGACTTTTTTCACGTTTTTCATGTAGTTTGATATTACGTAAATATATTAATTTTTATAAATATTTCGATACTATTTCATGTAGTATCACGATATGTGATTTGGCTTTCAAATCTCAGAATTTCGCATAATATTGCATTTTAAGCAAGTTTTCTTGCATTTTGTTTCGTACGAAAAATCATCGAATTTAGCAATATTTTGACGTTTATCATCCCCTTTTCCTTCATGTGATTTAAACAAAATATCATCGAATTAGGCAATATTTTGCCGTTTTCCACGTTTTTGTGAATTTTCAGTCCATGGGTTTAACTTCATATATACGATAAATAAGGTTGCAAACACATAATTGATTAGATAATAACCTTAAATACTTCATTTTCATTCAACTATTTGTTTCTCGTTAAAATACTGAGTAAGATATTGAAAAGGGGAGAAGTTCTGTTTTTATTGCATATATCGACATTTCAGCCGGAATAGAGCGGTTTTACGTGTACATCTTCCATCGGTAATATAAACGGAAAATCAGGAACATTTTAGTTAATTCTAATGAAAACACATTGATTTTTATCATTTGTATTGGAAACAGCATTGTCATATGTCTTTTCTTGGATCTAAATAATACGAAACCTCGCTTTATGATTTGAAGTTAAAATCCTCAAATATGGTTAAATAGTGACTTTTTTCACGTTTTTCGTGTAGTTTGATATTACGTAAATATATTCATTTTTACCAATATTCCGATACTATTTCATGTAGTATCACGATATGTGATTTGGCCTTGAAATCACAGAATTTCGCATAATATTGCATTTTAAGCAAGTTTTCTTGCATTTTGTTTCGTACGAAAAATCATCAAATTTAGCAATATTTTGACGTTTATCATCCCCTTTTCCTTCATGTGATTTAAATAAAATATCATCGAATTAGGCAATATTTTGCCGTTTTCCACGTTTTTGTGAATTTTCAGTCCATGGGTATTACTTCATATATATACGATAAAAATGATGCAAACACAAAATTGATTAGATAATAACCTTAAATACTTCATTTTCAATCATCTATTTGTTTCTCGTTAAAATACTGAGTAAGATATTGAAAAGGGGAGAAGTTCGGTTTTTATTGCATATATCGACGTTTCAGCCGGACTAGAGCGGTTTTACGTGTACATCTTCCCTCGTTATTATCATCGGAAAACAAGAACATTATAGTTAATTCTAATGAAAACACATTCTTTTTTATCATTTGTATTGGAAACAACATTTTCATATGTCTTTTCTTGGAACTAAATAATACGAAACCTCGCTCTATGATTTGAAGTTAAAATCCTCAAATATGGTAAAATAGTGACTTTTTCACGTTAATCATGTAGTTTGATATTACGCAAATATATTCATTTTTACCAATATTTCGACACTATTTCATGTAGTATCACGATATGTCATTTGGCCTTCAAATCTCAGAATTTCGCATAATATTGTATTTTAAGCAAGTTTTCTTGCATTTTGTTTCGTACGAAAAATCATCGAATTTAGCAATAGTTTGACGTTTATCATCCCCTTTTCCTTTATTTGATTTAAACAAAATATCATCGAATTAGGCAATATTTTGCCGTTTTTCCACGTTTTTGTGAATTTTCAGTCTATGGGTAACAATTCATTATATATACGATAAAATTGATGCAAACACATAATTGATTAGATAATAACCTAAAATACTTCATTTTCAATCAATTATTTGTTTCTCGTTAAAATACTGAGTAAGATATTGAAAAGGGGAGAAGTTCTGTTTTTATTGCATATATCGACGTGTCAGCCGGAATAGAGCGGGTTTACGTGTACATCTTCCATCGGTAATATAAACGGAAAATCAGGAACATTTTAGTTAATTCTAATGAAAACACATTGATTTTTATCATTTGTATTGGAAACAACATTGTCATATGTCTTTTCTTGGATCTAAATAATACGAAACCTCGCTCTATGATTTGAAGTTAAAATCCTCAAATATGGTTAAATAGTGACTTTTTTCACGTTTTTCATGTAGTTTGATATTACGTAAATATATTCATTTTTACCAATATTTCGATACTATTTCATCTAGTATAACGATATGTGATTTGACCTTCAAATCTCAGAATTTCGCATAATATTGCATTTTAAGCAAGTTTTCTTGCATTTTGTTTCGTACGAAAAATCATCGAATTTAGCAATATTTTGATGTTTATCATCCCCTTTTCCTTCATGTGATTTAAATAAAATATCATCGAATTAGGCAATATTTTGCCGTTTTCCACGTTTTTGTGAATTTTCAGTCCCTGAGTATTAATTCATATATATACGATAAAAATGATGCAAACACATAATTGATTAGATAATAACCTTAAATACTTCATTTTCAATCAACTATTTGTTTCTCGTTAAAATACTGAGTAAGATATTTAAAAGGGGAGAAGTTCTGTTTTTATTGCATATATCGACGTTTCAGCCGGAATAGAGCGGTTTTACGTGTACATCTTCCATCGGTAATATAAACGGAAAATCAGGAACATTTTAGTTAATTCTAATGAAAACACATTGATTTTTATCATTTGTATTGGAAACAGCATTGTCATATGTCTTTTCTTGGATCTAAATAATACGAAACCTCGCTTTATGATTTGAAGTTAAAATCCTCAAATATGGTTAAATAGTGACTTTTTTCACGTTTTTCGTGTAGTTTGATATTACGTAAATATATTCATTTTTACCAATATTCCGATACTATTTCATGTAGTATCACGATATGTGATTTGGCCTTGAAATCACAGAATTTCGCATAATATTGCATTTTAAGCAAGTTTTCTTGCATTTTGTTTCGTACGAAAAATCATCAAATTTAGCAATATTTTGACGTTTATCATCCCCTTTTCCTTCATGTGATTTAAATAAAATATCATCGAATTAGGCAATATTTTGCCGTTTTCCACGTTTTTGTGAATTTTCAGTCCATGGGTATTAATTCATATATATACGATAAAAATGATGCAAACACATAATTGATTAGATAATAACCTTAAATACTTCATTTTCAATCATCTGTTTTTTTCACGTTAAAATACTGAGTAAGATATTGAAAAGGGGAGAAGTTAGGTTTTTATTGCATATATCGACGTTTCAGCCGGATTAGAGCGGTTTTACGTGTACATCTTCCCTCGTTAATATAAACGGAAAATCAAGAACATTATAGGTAATTCGAATGAAAACACATTGTTTTTTTATCATTTGTATTGGAAACAACATTGTCATATGTCTTTTCCTGGAACTAAATAATACGAAACCTCGCTCTATGATTTGAAGGTAAAATCCTCAAATATGGTAAAAAGTGACTTTTTCACGTTAATCATGTAGTTTGATATTACGCAAATATATTCATTTTTACCAATATTCCGATACTATTTCATGTAGTATCACGATATGTGATTTGG
The DNA here is from genome assembly GCF_040958095.1 of Procambarus clarkii. Classification (NCBI taxonomy): domain Eukaryota; kingdom Metazoa; phylum Arthropoda; class Malacostraca; order Decapoda; family Cambaridae; genus Procambarus; species Procambarus clarkii. The sequence continues at coordinate 38,069,513 of NC_091195.1, forward strand.
CCTTTAAATCTCAGAATTTCGCATAATATTGCATTTTAAGCAAGTTTTCTTGCATTTTGTTTCGTACGAAAAATCATCGAATTTAGCAATATTTTGACGTTTATCATCCCCTTTCCTTTATTTGATTTAAACAAAATATCATCGAATTAGGCAATATTTTGCCGTTTTTCCACGTTTTTGTGAATTTTCATTCTATGGGTATTAATTCAATATATATACGATAAAAATGATACAAACACATAATTGATTAGATAATAACCCTAAATACTTCATTTTCAATCAACTATTTGTTTCTCGCTAAAATACTGAGTAATATATTGAAAAGGGGAGAAGTTCTGTTTTTATTGCATATATCGACGTTTCAGCCGGAATAGAGCGGTTTTACGTGTACATCTTCCATCGGTAATATAAACGAAAAATCAGGAACATTTTAGTTAATTCTAATGAAAACACATTGATTTTTATCATTTGTATTGGAAACAACATTGTCATATGTCTTTTCTTGGATCTAAATAATACGAAACCTCGCTCTATGATTTGAAGTTAAAATCCTCAAATATGGTTAAATAGTGACTTTTTTACCGTTTTTCATGTAGTTTGATATTACGTAAATATATTCATTTTTACCAATATTTCGATACTATTTTATGTAGTATCACGATATGTGATTTGGCCTTCAAATCTCAGAATTTCGCAAAATATTGCATTTTAAGCAAGTTTTCTTGCATTTTGTTTCGTACGAAAAATCATCGAATTTAGCAATATTTTGACGTTTATCATCCCCTTTTACTTCATGTGATTTAAACAAAATATCATCGAATTAGGCAATATTTTGCAGTTTTCCACGTTTTTGTGAATTTTCAGTCCATGGGTATTACTTCATATATATATACGATAAAAATGATGCAAACACATAATTGATTAGATAATAACCTTAAATACTTCATTTTCAATCATCTATTTGTTTCTCGTTAAAATACTAAGTAAGATATTGAAAAGGGGAGAAGTTCGGTTTTTATTGCATATATCGACGTTTCAGCCGGATTAGAGCGGTTTTACGTGTACATCTTCCCTCGTTAATATAAACGGAAAATCAAGAACATTATAGTTAATTATAATGAAAACACATTGTTTTTTATCATTTGTATTGGAAACAACATTGTCATATGTCTTTTCTTGGAACTAAATAATACGAAACCTCGCTCTATGATTTGAAGTTAAAATCCTCAAATATGGTTAAATAGTGACTTTTTTCAAGTTTTTCATGTAGTTTGATATTACGTAAATATATTCATTTTTACCAATATTTCGATACTATTTCATGTAGTATCACGATATGTGATTTGGCCTTCAAATCTCAGAATTTCGCTTAATATTGCATTTTAAGCAAGTTTTCTTGCATTTTGTTTTGTACGAAAAATCATCGAATTTAGCAATAGTTTGACGTTTATCATCCCCTTTTCCTTTATTTGATTTAAACAAAATATCATCGAATTAGGCAATATTTTGCCGTTTTTCCACGTTTTTGTGAATTTTCAGTCTATGGGTAACAATTCATTATATATACGATAAAATTGATGCAAACACATAATTGATTAGATAATAACCTAAAATACTTCATTTTCAATCAATTATTTGTTTCTCGTTAAAATACTGAGTAAGATATTGAAAAGGGGAGAAGTTCTGTTTTTATTGCATATATCGACGTGTCAGCCGGAATAGAGCGGTTTTACGTGTACATCTTCCATCGGTAATATAAACGGAAAATCAGGAACATTTTAGTTAATTCTAATGAAAACACATTGATTTTTATCATTTGTATTGGAAACAACATTGTCATATGTCTTTTCTTGGATCTAAATAATACGAAACCTCGCTCTATGATTTGAAGTTAAAATCCTCAAATATGGTTAAATAGTGACTTTTTTCACGTTTTTCATGTAGTTTGATATTACGTAAATATATTCATTTTTACCAATATTTCGATACTATTTCATCTAGTATAACGATATGTGATTTGACCTTCAAATCTCAGAATTTCGCATAATATTGCATTTTAAGCAAGTTTTCTTGCATTTTGTTTCGTACGAAAAATCATCGAATTTAGCAATATTTTGACGTTTATCATCCCCTTTTCCTTCATGTGATTTAAATAAAATATCATCGAATTAGGCAATATTTTGCCGTTTTCCACGTTTTTGTGAATTTTCAGTCCCTGAGTATTAATTCATATATATACGATAAAAATGATGCAAACACATAATTGATTAGATAATAACCTTAAATACTTCATTTTCAATCAACTATTTGTTTCTCGTTAAAATACTGAGTAAGATATTTAAAAGGGGAGAAGTTCTGTTTTTATTGCATATATCGACGTTTCAGCCGGAATAGAGCGGTTTTACGTGTACATCTTCCATCGGTAATATAAACGGAAAATCAGGAACATTTTAGTTAATTCTAATGAAAACACATTGATTTTTATCATTTGTATTGGAAACAGCATTGTCATATGTCTTTTCTTGGATCTAAATAATACGAAACCTCGCTTTATGATTTGAAGTTAAAATCCTCAAATATGGTTAAATAGTGACTTTTTTCACGTTTTTCGTGTAGTTTGATATTACGTAAATATATTCATTTTTACCAATATTCCGATACTATTTCATGTAGTATCACGATATGTGATTTGGCCTTGAAATCACAGAATTTCGCATAATATTGCATTTTAAGCAAGTTTTCTTGCATTTTGTTTCGTACGAAAAATCATCAAATTTAGCAATATTTTGACGTTTATCATCCCCTTTTCCTTCATGTGATTTAAATAAAATATCATCGAATTAGGCAATATTTTGCCGTTTTCCACGTTTTTGTGAATTTTCAGTCCATGGGTATTAATTCATATATATACGATAAAAATGATGCAAACACATAATTGATTAGATAATAACCTTAAATACTTCATTTTCAATCATCTGTTTTTTTCACGTTAAAATACTGAGTAAGATATTGAAAAGGGGAGAAGTTAGGTTTTTATTGCATATATCGACGTTTCAGCCGGATTAGAGCGGTTTTACGTGTACATCTTCCCTCGTTAATATAAACGGAAAATCAAGAACATTATAGGTAATTCGAATGAAAACACATTGTTTTTTTATCATTTGTATTGGAAACAACATTGTCATATGTCTTTTCCTGGAACTAAATAATACGAAACCTCGCTCTATGATTTGAAGGTAAAATCCTCAAATATGGTAAAAAAGTGACTTTTTCACGTTAATCATGTAGTTTGATATTACGCAAATATATTCATTTTTACCAATATTCCGATACTATTTCATGTAGTATCACGATATGTGATTTGGCCTTTAAATCTCAGAATTTCGCATAATATTGCATTTTAAGCAAGTTTTCTTGCATTTTGTTTCGTACGAAAAATCATCGAATTTAGCAATATTTTGACGTTTATCATCCCCTTTCCTTTATTTGATTTAAACAAAATATCATCGAATTAGGCAATATTTTGCCGTTTTTCCACGTTTTTGTGAATTTTCATTCTATGGGTATTAATTCAATATATATACGATAAAAATGATACAAACACATAATTGATTAGATAATAACCCTAAATACTTCATTTTCAATCAACTATTTGTTTCTCGCTAAAATACTGAGTAATATATTGAAAAGGGGAGAAGTTCTGTTTTTATTGCATATATCGACGTTTCAGCCGGAATAGAGCGGTTTTACGTGTACATCTTCCATCGGTAATATAAACGGAAAATCAGGAACATTTTAGTTAATTCTAATGAAAACACATTGATTTTTATCATTTGTATTGGAAACAACATTGTCATATGTCTTTTCTTGGATCTAAATAATACGAAACCTCGCTCTATGATTTGAAGTTAAAATCCTCAAATATGGTTAAATAGTGACTTTTTTACCGTTTTTCATGTAGTTTGATATTACGTAAATATATTCATTTTTACCAATATTTCGATACTATTTTATGTAGTATCACGATATGTGATTTGGCCTTCAAATCTCAGAATTTCGCAAAATATTGCATTTTAAGCAAGTTTTCTTGCATTTTGTTTCGTACGAAAAATCATCGAATTTAGCAATATTTTGACGTTTATCATCCCCTTTTCCTTCATGTGATTTAAACAAAATATCATCGAATTAGGCAATATTTTGCAGTTTTCCACGTTTTTGTGAATTTTCAGTCCATGGGTATTACTTCATATATATATACGATAAAAATGATGCAAACACATAATTGATTAGATAATAACCTTAAATACTTCATTTTCAATCATCTATTTGTTTCTCGTTAAAATACTAAGTAAGATATTGAAAAGGGGAGAAGTTCGGTTTTTATTGCATATATCGACGTTTCAGCCGGATTAGAGCGGTTTTACGTGTACATCTTCCCTCGTTAATATAAACGGAAAATCAAGAACATTATAGTTAATTATAATGAAAACACATTGTTTTTTATCATTTGTATTGGAAACAACATTGTCATATGTCTTTTCTTGGAACTAAATAATACGAAACCTCGCTCTATGATTTGAAGTTAAAATCCTCAAATATGGTTAAATAGTGACTTTTTTCAAGTTTTTCATGTAGTTTGATATTACGTAAATATATTCATTTTTACCAATATTTCGATACTATTTCATGTAGTATCACGATATGTGATTTGGCCTTCAAATCTCAGAATTTCGCTTAATATTGCATTTTAAGCAAGTTTTCTTGCATTTTGTTTTGTACGAAAAATCATCGAATTTAGCAATATTTTGACGTTTATCATCCCTTTTCCTTTATTTGATTTAAACAAAATATCATCGAATTAGGCAATATTTTGCCGTTTTTCCACGTTTTTGTGAATTTTCATTCTATGGGTATTAATTCAATATATATACGATAAAAATGATACAAACACATAATTGATTAGATAATAACCCTAAATACTTCACTTTCAATCAACTATTTGTTTCTCGCTAAAATACTGAGTAATATATTGAAAAGGGGAGAAGTTCTGTTTTTATTGCATATATCGACGTTTCAGCCGGAATAGAGCGGTTTTACGTGTACATCTTCCATCGGTAATATAAACGGAAAATCAGGAACATTTTAGTTAATTCTAATGAAAACACATTGATTTTTATCATTTGTATTGGAAACAACATTGTCATATGTCTTTTCTTGGATCTAAATAATACGAAAAATCGCTCTATGATTTGAAGTTAAAATCCTCAAATATTGTTAAATAGTGACTTTTTTACCGTTTTTCATGTAGTTTGATATTACGTAAATATATTCATTTTTACCAATATTTCGATACTATTTTATGTAGTATCACGATATGTGATTTGGCCTTCAAATCTCAGAATTTCGCAAAATATTGCATTTTAAGCAAGTTTTCTTGCATTTTGTTTCGTACGAAAAATCATCGAATTTAGCAATATTTTGACGTTTATCATCCCCTTTTCCTTCATGTGATTTAAACAAAATATCATCGAATTAGGCAATATTTTGCCGTTTTCCACGTTTTTGTGAATTTTCAGTCCATGGGTATTACTTCATATATATACGATAAATAAGGTTGCAAACACATACTTGATTAGATAATAACCTTAAATACTTCATTTTCAATCATCTATATGTTTCTCGTTAAAATACTGAGTAAGATATTGAAAAGGGGAGAAATTCGATTTTTATTGCATATATCGACGTTTCAGCCGGATTAGAGCGGTTTTACGTGTACATCTTCCCTCGTTAATATAAACGGAAAATCAAGAAAATTATAGGTAATTATAATGAAAACACATTGTTTTTTATCATTTGTATTGGAAACAACATTGTCATATGTCTTTTCTTGGATCTAAATAATACGAAACCTCGCTTTATGATTTGAAGTTAAAATCCTCAAATATGGTTAAATAGCGACTTTTTTCACGTTTTTCGTGTAGTTTGATATTACGTAAATATATTCATTTTTACCAATATTCCGATACTATTTCATGTAGTATCACAATATGTGATTTGGCCTTGAAATCACAGAATTTCGCTTAATATTGCATTTTAAGCAAGTTTTCTTGCATTTTGTTTCGTACGAAAAATCATCGAATTTAGCAATATTTTGACGTTTATCATCCCCTTTTCCTTCATGTGATTTAAACAAAATATCATCGAATTAGGCAATATTTTGCCGTTTTCCACGTTTTTGTGAATTTTCAGTCCATAGGTATTACTTCATATATATACGATAAATAAGGTTGCAAACACATAATTGATTAGATAATAACCTTAAATACTTCATTTTCAATCATCTATTTGTTTCTCGTTAAAATACTGAGTAAGATATTGAAAAGGGGAGAAATTCGATTTTTATTGCATATATCGACGTTTCAGCCGGATTAGAGCGGTTTTACGTGTACATCTTCCCTCGTTAATATAAACGGAAAATCAAGAAAATTAAAGGTAATTATAATGAAAACACATTGTTTTTTATCATTTGTATTGGAAACAACATTGTCATATGTCTTTTCTTGGATCTAAATAATACGAAACCTCGCTCTATGATTTGAAGGTAAAATCCTCAAATATGGTAAAATAGTGACTTTTTCACGTTAATCATGTAGTTTGATATTACGCAAATATATTAATTTTTACCAATATTTCGACACTACTTCATGTAGTATCACGATATGTGATTTGGCCTTCAAATCTCAGAATTTTGCATAATATTGCATTTTAAGCAAGTTTTCTTGCATTTTGTTTCGTACGAAAAATCATCGAATTTAGCAATATTTTGACGTTTATCATCCCCTTTTCCTTCATGTGATTTAAATAAAATATCATCGAATTAGGCAATATTTTGCCGTTTTCCACGTTTTTGTGAATTTTCAGTCCATGGGTATTAATTCATATATATACGATAAAAATGATGCAAACACATAATTGATTAGGTAATAACCTTAAATACTTCATTTTCAATCAACTATTTGTTTCTCGTTAAAATACTGAGTAAGATATTGAAAAGGGGAGAAGTTCGGTTTTTATTGCATATATCGACGTTTCAGCCGGATTAGAGCGGTTTTACGTGTACATCTTCCCTCGTTAATATAAACGGAAAATCAAGAACATTATAGGTAATTCTAATGAAAACACATTGTTTTTTTATCATTTGTATTGGAAACAACATTGTCATATGTCTTTTCCTGGAACTAAATAATACGAAACCTCGCTCTATGATTTGAAGGTAAAATCCTCAAATATGGTAAAAAAGTGACTTTTTCACGTTAATCATGTAGTTTGATATTACGCAAATATATTCATTTTTACCAATATTCCGATACTATTTCATGTAGTATCACGATATGTGATTTGGCCTTTAAATCTCAGAATTTCGCATAATATTGCATTTTAAGCAAGTTTTCTTGCATTTTGTTTCGTACGAAAAATCATCGAATTTAGCAATATTTTGACGTTTATCATCCCTTTTCCTTTATTTGATTTAAACAAAATATCATCGAATTAGGCAATATTTTGCCGTTTTTCCACGTTTTTGTGAATTTTCATTCTATGGGTATTAATTCAATATATATACGATAAAAATGATACAAACACATAATTGATTAGATAATAACCCTAAATACTTCACTTTCAATCAACTATTTGTTTCTCGCTAAAATACTGAGTAATATATTGAAAAGGGGAGAAGTTCTGTTTTTATTGCATATATCGACGTTTCAGCCGGAATAGAGCGGTTTTACGTGTACATCTTCCATCGGTAATATAAACGGAAAATCAGGAACATTTTAGTTAATTCTAATGAAAACACATTGATTTTTATCATTTGTATTGGAAACAACATTGTCATATGTCTTTTCTTGGATCTAAATAATACGAAACCTCGCTCTATGATTTGAAGTTAAAATCCTCAAATATGGTTAAATAGTGACTTTTTTACCGTTTTTCATGTAGTTTGATATTACGTAAATATATTCATTTTTACCAATATTCCGATACTATTTCATGTAGTATCACGATATGTGATTTGGCCTTGAAATCACAGAATTTCGCATAATATTGCATTTTAAGCAAGTTTTCTTGCATTTTGTTTCGTACGAAAAATCATCAAATTTAGCAATATTTTGACGTTTATCATCCCCTTTTCCTTCATGTGATTTAAATAAAATATCATCGAATTAGGCAATATTTTGCCGTTTTCCACGTTTTTGTGAATTTTCAGTCCATGGGTTTTAATTCATATATATACGATAAAAATGATGCAAACACATAATTGATTATATAATAACCTTAAATACTTCATTTTCAATCATCCATTTTTTTCACGTTAAAATACTGAGTAAGATATTGAAAAGGGGAGAAGTTCGGTTTTTATTGCATATATCGACGTTTCAGCCGGATTAGAGCGGTTTTACGTGTACATCTTCCATCGGTAATATAAACGGAAAATCAGGAACATTTTAGTTAATTCTAATGAAAACACATTGTTTTTTATCATTTGTATTGTAAACAACATTGTCATATGTCTTTTCTTGGAACTAAATAATACGAAACCTCGCTCTATGATTTGAAGTTAAAATCCTCAAATATGGTTAAATAGTGACTTTTTTCACGTTTTTCATGTAGTTTGATATTACGCAAATATACTTCATTTCTACCAATATTTCGATACTATTTCATGTAGTATTACGATATGTGATTTGGCCTTCAAATCTCAGCATTTCGCTTAATATTGCATTTTAAGCAAGTTTTCTTGCATTTTGTTTCGTACGAAAAATCATCGAATTTAGCAATATTTTGACGTTTATCATCCCCTTTTCCTTCATGTGATTTAAACAAAATATCATCGAATTAGGCAATATTTTGCAGTTTTCCACGTTTTTGTGAATTTTCAGTCCATGGGTATTACTTCATATATATATACGATAAAAATGATGCAAACACATAATTGATTAGATAATAACCTTAAATACTTCATTTTCAATCATCTATTTGTTTCTCGTTAAAATACTAAGTAAGATATTGAGAAGGGGAGAAGTTCGGTTTTTATTGCATATATCGACGTTTCAGCCGGATTAGAGTGGTTTTACGTGTACATCTTCCCTCGGTAATATAAACGGAAAATCAAGAACATTATAGTTAATTATAATGAAAACACATTGTTTTTTATCATTTGTATTGGAAACAACATTGTCATATGTCTTTTCTTGGACCTAAATAATACGAAACCTCGCTTTATGATTTGAAGTTAAAATCCTCAAATATGGTTAAATAGTGACTTTTTTCACGTTTTTCGTGTAGTTTGATATTACGTAAATATATTCATTTTTACCAATATTCCGATACTATTTCATGTAGTATCACGATATGTGATTTGGCCTTGAAATCACAGAATTTCGCATAATATTGCATTTTAAGCAAGTTTTCTTGCATTTTGTTTCGTACGAAAAATCATCAAATTTAGCAATATTTTGACGTTTATCATCCCCTTTTCCTTCATGTGATTTAAATAAAATATCATCGAATTAGGCAATATTTTGCCGTTTTCCACGTTTTTGTGAATTTTCAGTCCATGGGTTTTAATTCATATATATACGATAAAAATGATGCAAACACATAATTGATTAGATAATAACCTTAAATACTTCATTTTCAATCATCCATTTTTTTCACGTTAAAATACTGAGTAAGATATTGAAAAGGGGAGAAGTTCGGTTTTTATTGCATATATCGACGTTTCAGCCGGATTAGAGCGGTTTTACGTGTACATCTTCCATCGGTAATATAAACGGAAAATCAGGAACATTTTAGTTAATTCTAATGAAAACACATTGTTTTTTATCATTTGTATTGGAAACAACATTGTCATATGTCTTTTCTTGGAACTAAATAATACGAAACCTCGCTCTATGATTTGAAGTTAAAATCCTCAAATATGGTTAAATAGTGACTTTTTTCACGTTTTTCATGTAGTTTGATATTACGCAAATATACTTCATTTCTACCAATATTTCGATACTATTTCATGTAGTATTACGATATGTGATTTGGCCTTTAAATCTCAGAATTTCGCTTAATATTGCATTTTAAGCAAGTTTTCTTGCATTTTGTTTCGTACGAAAAATCATCGAATTTAGCAATATTTTGACGTTTATCATCCCCTTTTCCTTCATGTGATTTAAACAAAATATCATCGAATTAGGCAATATTTTGCCGTTTTCCACGTTTTTGTGAATTTTCAGTCCATGGGTATTATTTCATATATATACGATAAATAAGGTTGCAAACACATACTTGATTAGATAATAACCTTAAATACTTCATTTTCAATCATCTATATGTTTCTCGTTAAAATACTGAGTATGATATTGAAAAGGGGAGAAATTCGATTTTTATTGCATATATCGACGTTTCAGCCGGATTAGAGCGGTTTTACGTGTACATCTTCCCTCGTTAATATAAACGGAAAATCAAGAAAATTATAGGTAATTATAATAAAAACACATTGTTTTTTATCATTTGTATTAGAAACAACATTGTCATATGTCTTTTCTTGGATCTAAATAATACGAAACCTCGCTTTATGATTTGAAGTTAAAATCCTCAAATTTGGTTAAATAGTGACTTTTTTCACGTTTTTCGTGTAGTTTGATATTACGTAAATATATTCATTTTTACCAATATTCCGATACTATTTCATGTAGTATCACGATATGTGATTTGGCCTTGAAATCACAGAATTTCGCATAATATTGCATTTTATGCAAGTTTTCTTGCATTTTGTTTCGTACGAAAAATCATCAAATTTAGCAATATTTTGACGTTTATCATCCCCTTTTCCTTCATGTGATTTAAATAAAATATCATCGAATTAGGCAATATTTTGCCGTTTTCCACGTTTTTGTGAATTTTCAGTCCATGGGTATTAATTCATATATATACGATAAAAATGATGCAAACACATAATTGATTAGATAATAACCTTAAATACTTCATTTTCAATCATCTATTTTTTTCACGTTAAAATATTGAGTAAGATATTGAAAAGGGGAGAAGTACGGTTTTTATTGCATATATCGACGTTTCTGCCGGATTAGAGCGGTTTTACGTGTACATCTTCCATCGGTAATATAAACGGAAAATCAGGAACATTTTAGTTAATTATAATGAAAACACATCGTTTTTTATCATATGTATTGGAAACAACATTGTCATATGTCTTTTCTTGGAACTAAATAATACGAAACCTCGCTCTATGATTTGAAGTTAAAATCCTCAAATATGGTTAAATAGTGACTTTTTTCACGTTTTTCATGTAGTTTATATTTCGTAAATATATTCATTTTTACCAATATTTCGATACTATTTCATGTAGTATCACGATATGTGATTTGGCCTTCAAATCTCAGAATTTCGCTTAATATTGCATTTTAAGCAAGTTTTCTTGCATTTTGTTTCGTACGAAAAATCATCGAATTTAGCAATATTTTGACGTTTATCATCCCCTTTTCCTTCATGTGATTTAAACAAAATATCATCGAATTAGGCAATATTTTGCCGTTTTCCACGTTATTGTGAATTTTCAGTCCATAGGTATTACTTCATATATATACGATAAATAAGGTTGCAAACACATAATTGATTAAATAATAACCTTAAATACTTCATTTTCAATCATCTATTTGTTTCTCGTTAAAATACTGAGTAAGATATTGAAAAGGGGAGAAATTCGATTTTTATTGCATATATCGACGTTTCAGCCGGATTAGAGCGGTTTTACGTGTACATCTTCCCTCGTTAATATAAACGGAAAATCAAGAACATTATTGGTAATTCTAATGAAAACACATTGTTTTTTTTATCATTTGTATTGGAAACAACATTGTCATGTCTTTTCCTGGAACTAAATAATACGAAACCTCGCTCTATGATTTGAAGGTAAAATCCTCAAATATGGTAAAAAAGTGACTTTTTCACGTTAATCATGTAGTTTGATATTACGCAAATATATTCATTTTTACCAATATTCCGATACTATTTCATGTAGTATCACGATATGTGATTTGGCCTTTAAATCTCAGAATTTCGCATAATATTGCATTTTAAGCAAGTTTTCTTGCATTTTGTTTCGTACGAAAAATCATCGAATTTAGCAATATTTTGACGTTTATCATCCCCTTTCCTTTATTTGATTTAAACAAAATATCATCGAATTAGGCAATATTTTGCCGTTTTTCCACGTTTTTGTGAATTTTCATTCTATGGGTATTAATTCAATATATATACGATAAAAATGATACAAACACATAATTGATTAGATAATAACCCTTAATACTTCATTTTCAATCAACTATTTGTTTCTCGCTAAAATACTGAGTAATATATTGAAAAGGGGAGAAGTTTTGTTTTTATTACATATATCGACGTTTCAGCCGGAATAGAGCGGTTTTACGTGTACATCTTCCATCGGAGAAGTTTTGTTTTTATTGCATATATCGACGTTTCAGCCGGAATAGAGCGGTTTTACGTGTACATCTTCCATCGGTAATATAAAAGGAAAATCAGGAACATTTTAGTTAATTCTAATGAAAACACATTGATTTTTATCATTTGTATTGGAAACAACATTGTCATATGTCTTTTCTTGGATCTAAATAATACTAAACCTCGCTCTATGATTTGAAGTTAAAATCCTCAAATATGGTTAAATAGTGACTTTTTTACCGTTTTTCATGTAGTTTGATATTACGTAAATATATTCATTTTTACCAATATTTCGATACTATTTTATGTAGTATCACGATATGTGATTTGGCCTTCAAATCTCAGAATTTCGCAAAATATTGCATTTTAAGCAAGTTTTCTTGCATTTTGTTTCGTACGAAAAATCATCGAATTTAGCAATATTTTGACGTTTATCATCCCCTTTTCCTTCATGTGATTTAAACAAAATATCATCGAATTAGGCAATATTTTGCCGATTTCCACGTTTTTGTGAATTTTCAGTCCATGGGTATTACTTCATATATATACGATAAAAATGATGCAAACACATAATTGATTAGATAATAACCTTAAATACTTCATTTTCAATCATCTATTTGTTTCTCGTTAAAATACTGAGTAAGATATTGAAAAGGGGAGAAGTTCGGTTTTTATTGCATATATCGACGTTTCAGCCGGATTAGAGCGGTTTTACGTGTACATCTTCCATCGGTAATATAAACGGAAAATCGGGAACATTTTAGTTAATTCTAATGAAAACACATTGTTTTTTATCATTTGTATTGGAAACAACATTGTCATATGTCTTTTCTTGGAACTAAATAATTCGAAACCTCGCTCTATGATTTGAAAGAAAAATCCTCAAATATGGTAAAATAGTGACTTTTTTCACGTTTTTCATGTAGTTTGATATTACGTAAATATATTCATTTTTACCAATATTTCGATACTATTTCATGTAGTATCACGATATGTGATTTGGCCTTCAAATCTCAGAATTTCGCATAATATTGCATTTTAAGCAAGTTTTCTTGCAATTTGTTTCGTACGAAAAATCATCGAATTTACCAATATTTTGACGTTTATCATCCCCTTTTCCTTCATGTGATTTAAATAAAATATCATCGAGTTAGGCAATATTTTTCCGTTTTCCACGTTTTTGTGAATTTTCCGTCCATGGGTATTAATTCATATATATACGATAAAAATGATGCAAACACATAATTGATTAGATAATAACCTTAAATTCCTCATTTTCAATCATCTATTTTTTTCTCGTTAAAATACTGAGTAAGATATTGAAAAGGGGAGAAGTTCGGTTTTTATTGCATATATCGACGTTTCAGCCGGATTAGAGCGATTTTACGTGTACATCTTCCATCGGTAATATAAACGGAAAATCAGGAACATTTTAGTTAATTCTAATGAAAACACATTGTTTTTTATCATTTGTATTGGAAACAACATTGTCATATGTCTTTTCTTGGATCTAAATAATACGAAACCTCGCTCTATGATTTGAAGTTAAAATCCTCAAATATCGTTATATAGTGACTTTTTCACGTTTTTCATGTAGTTTGATATTACGTAAATATATTCATTTTTACCAATATTTCGATACTATTTCATGTAGTATCACGATATGTGATTTGGCCTTCAAATCTCAGAATTTCGCATAATATTGCATTTTAAGCAAGTTTTCTTGCATTTTGTTTCGTACGAAAAATCATCGAATTTAGCAATATTTTGACGTTTATCATCTCCTTTTCCTTCATGTGATTTAAACAAAATATCATCGAATTAGGCAATATTTTGCCGATTTCCACGTTTTTGTGAATTTTCAGTCAATGGGTATTACTTCATATATATACGATAAAAATGATGCAAACACATAATTGATTAGATAATAACCTTAAATACTTCATTTTCAATCATCTATTTGTTTCTCGTTAAAATACTGAGTAAGATATTGAAAAGGGGAGAAGTTCGGTTTTTATTGCATATATCGACGTTTCAGCCGGATTAGAGCGATTTTACGTGTACATCTTCCATCGGTAATATAAACGGAAAATCAGGAACATTTTAGTTAATTCTAATGAAAACACATTGTTTTTTATCATTTGTATTGGAAACAACATTGTCATATGTCTTTTCTTGGATCTAAATAATACGAAACCTCGCTCTATGATTTGAAGTTAAAATCCTCAAATATGGTTAAATAGTGACTTTTTCACGTTTTTCATGTAGTTTGATATTACGTAAATAAATTCATTTTTACCAATATTTCGATACTATTTCATGTAGTATCACGATATGTGATTTGGCCTTCAAATCTCAGAATTTCGCATAATATTGCATTTTAAGCAAGTTTTCTTGCGTTTTGTTTCGTACGAAAAATCATCGAATTTAGCAATATTTTGACGTTTATCATCTCCTTTTCCTTTATGTGATTTAAACAAAATATCATCGAGTTAGGCAATATTTTTCCGTTTTCCACGTTTTTGTGAATTTTCCGTCCATGGGTATTAATTCATATATATACGATAAAAATGATGCAAACACATAATTGATTAGATAATAACCTTAAATACTTCATTTTCAATCATCTATTTGTTTCTCGTTAAAATACTGAGTAAGATATTGAAAAGGGGGAGAAGTTCTGTTTTTATTGCATATATCGACGTTTCAGCCTGATTAGAGCGGTTTTACGTGTACATCTTCCATCGGTAATATAAACGGAAAATCAGGAACATTTTAGTTAATTCTAATGAAAACACATTGATTTTCATCATTTGTATTGGAAACAACATTGTCATATGTCTGTTTTTGGATCTAAATAATACGAAACCTCGCTCTATGATTTGAAGTTAAAATCCTCAAATATCGTTATATAATGACTTTTTCACGTTTTTCATGTAGTTTGATATTACGTAAATATATTCATTTTTACCAATATTTCGATACTATTTCATGTAGTATCACGATATGTGATTTGGCCTTCAAATCTCAGAATTTCGCATAATATTGCATTTTAAGCAAGTTTTCTTGCATTTTGTTTCGTACGAAAAATCATCGAATTTAGCAATATTTTGACGTTTATCATCTCCTTTTCCTTCATGTGATTTAAACAAAATATCATCGAATTAGGCAATATTTTGCCGATTTCCACGTTTTTGTGAATTTTCAGTCAATGGGAATTACTTCATATATATACGATAAAAATGATGCAAACACATAATTGATTAGATAATAACCTTAAATACTTCATTTTCAATCATCTATTTGTTTCTCGTTAAAATACTGAGTAAGATATTGAAAAGGGGAGAAGTTCGGTTTTTATTGCATATATCGACGTTTCAGCCGGATTAGAGCGATTTTACGTGTACATCTTCCATCGGTAATATAAACGGAAAATCAGGAACATTTTAGTTAATTCTAATGAAAACACATTGTTTTTTATCATTTGTATTGGAAACAACATTGTCATATGTCTTTTCTTGGATCTAAATAATACGAAACCTCGCTCTATGATTTGAAGTTAAAATCCTCAAATATGGTTAAATAGTGACTTTTTCACGTTTTTCATGTAGTTTGATATTACGTAAATATATTCATTTTTACCAATATTTCGATACTATTTCATGTAGTATCACGATATGTGATTTGGCCTTCAAATCTCAGAATTTCGCATAATATTGCATTTTAAGCAAGTTTTCTTGCATTTTGTTTCGTACGAAAAATCATCGAATTTAGCAATATTTTGACGTTTATCATCTCCTTTTCCTTTATGTGATTTAAACAAAATATCATCGAGTTAGGCAATATTTTTCCGTTTTCCACGTTTTTGTGAATTTTCCGTCCATGGGTATTAATTCATATATATACGATAAAAATGATGCAAACACATAATTGATTAGATAATAACCTTAAATACTTCATTTTCAATCATCTATTTGTTTCTCGTTAAAATACTGAGTAAGATATTGAAAAGGGGAGAAGTTCGGTTTTTATTGCATATATCGACGTTTCAGCCTGATTAGAGCGGTTTTACGTGTACATCTTCCATCGGTAATATAAACGGAAAATCAGGAACATTTTAGTTAATTCTAATGAAAACACATTGATTTTTATCATTTGTATTGGAAACAACATTGTCATATGTCTTTTTTTGGATCAAAATAATACGAAACCTCGCTCTATGATTTGAAGTTAAAATCCTCAAATATCGTGTTATAGTGACTTTTTCACGTTTTTCATGTAGTTTGATATTACGTAAATATATTCATTTTTACCAATATTTCGATACTATTTCATGTAGTATCACGATATGTGATTTGGCCTTCAAATCTCAGAATTTCGCATAATATTGCATTTTAAGCAAGTTTTCTTGCATTTTGTTTCGTACGAAAAATCATCGAATTTAGCAATATTTTGACGTTTATCATCTCCTTTTCCTTTATGTGATTTAAACAAAATATCATCGAGTTAGGCAATATTTTTCCGTTTTCCACTTTTTTGTGAATTTTCCGTCCATGGGTATTAATTCATATATATGTATCATTTGTATCATTTTTATCGTATATATATATTGAATTAATACCCATAGAATGAAAATTCACAAAAACGTGGAAAAACGGCAAAATATTGCCTAATTCGATGATATTTTGTTTAAATCAAATAAAGGAAAGGGGATGATAAACGTCAAAATATTGCTAAATTCGATGATTTTTCGTACGAAACAAAATGCAAGAAAACTTGCTTAAAATGCAATATTATGCGAAATTCTGAGATTTAAAGGCCAAATCACATATCGTGATACTACATGAAATAGTATCGGAATATTGGTAAAAATGAATATATTTGCGTAATATCAAACTACATGATTAACGTGAAAAAGTCCCTTTTTTACCATATTTGAGGATTTTACCTTCAAATCATAGAGCGAGGTTTCGTATTATTTAGTTCCAGGAAAAGACATGACAATGTTGTTTCCAATACAAATGATAAAAAAAACAATGTGTTTTCATTAGAATTACCTATAATGTTCTTGATTTTCCGTTTATATTAACGAAGGAAGATGTACACGTAAAACCGCTCTAATCCGGCTGAAACGTCGATATATGCAATAAAAATCGAATTTCTCCCCTTTTCAATATCTTACTCAGTATTTTAACGAAAAACAAATAGATGATTGAAAATGAAGTATTTAAGGTTATTATCTAATCAATTATGTGTTTGCAACCTTATTTATCGTATATATATGAATTAATACCTATGGACTGAAAATTCACAAAAACGTGGAAAACGGCAAAATATTGCCTAATTCGATGATATTTTGTTTAAATCACATGAAGGAAAAGGGGATGATAAACGTCAAAATATTGCTAAATTCGATGATTTTTCGTACGAAACAAAATGCAAGAAAACTTGCTTAAATGCAATATTAAGCGAAATTCTGGGATTTGAAATCCAAATCACATACCGTGATACTACATGAAATAGTATCGAAATATTGGTAATAATGAATATATTTACGTAATATCAAACTACATGAAAAACGTGAAAAAAGTCACTATTTAACCATATTTGAGGATTTTAGCTTCAAATCATAGAGCGAGGTTTCGTATTATTTAGTTCCAAGAAAAGACATATGACAATGTTGTTTCCAATACAAATGATAAAAAAAACAATGTGTTTTCATTAAAATTAAAAAAAAAAAAAATTATAATAAAAATTATAAAATTAATGAAATTAAAATTTCAGTAAAATACATATGATAAAAAACGATGTGTTTTCATTATAATTAACTAAAATGTTCCTGATTTTCCGTTTATATTACCGATGGAAGATGTACACGTAAAACCGCTCTAATCCGGCTGAAACGTCGATATATGCAATAAAAACCGAACTTCTCCCCTTTTCAATATCTTACTCAGTATTTTAACGTGAAAAAAATAGATGATTGAAAATGAAGTATTTAAGGTTATTTTCTAATCAATTATGTGTTTGCATCATTTTTATCGTATATATATGTATTAATACCCATGGACTGAAAATTCACAAAAACGTGGAAAACGGCAAAATATTGCCTAATTCGATGATATTTTATTTAAATCACATGAAGGAAAAGGGGATGATAAACGTCAAAATATTGCTAAATTTGATGATTTTTCGTACGAAACAAAATGCAAGAAAACTTGCATAAAATGCAATATTATGCGAAATTCTGTGATTTCAAGGCCAAATCACATAGCGTGATACTACATGAAATAGTATCGGAATATTGGTAAAAATGAATATATTTACGTAATATCAAACTACACGAAAAACGTGAAAAAAGTCACTATTTAACCATATTTGAGGATTTTAACTTCAAATCATAAAGCGAGGTTTCGTATTATTTAGATCCAAGAAAAGACATATGACAATGTTGTTTCCAATACAAATGATAAAAAACAATGTGTTTTCATTATAATTACCTATAATTTTCTTGATTTTCCGTTTATATTAACGAGGGAAAATGTACACGTAAAACCGCTCTTATCCGGCTGAAACGTCAATATATGCAATAAAAATCGAATTTCTCCCCTTTTCAATATCTTACTCAGTATTTTAACGAGAAACAAATAGATGATTGAAAATAAAGTATTTAAGGTTATTATCTAATCAATTATGTGTTTGCAACCTTATTTATCGTATATATATGAATTAATACCTATGGACTGAAAATTCACAAAAACGTGGAAAACGGCAAAATATTGCCTAATTCGATGATATTTTGTTTAAATCACATGAAGGAAAAGGGGATGATAAACGTCAAAATATTGCTAAATTCGATGATTTTTCGTACGAAACAAAATGCAAGAAAACTTGCTTAAATGCAATATTAAGCGAAATTCTGGGATTTGAAATCCAAATCACATACCGTGATACTACATGAAATAGTATCGAAATATTGGTAATAATGAATATATTTACGTAATATCAAACTACATGAAAAACGTGAAAAAAGTCACTATTTAACCATATTTGAGGATTTTAGCTTCAAATCATAGAGCGAGGTTTCGTATTATTTAGTTCCAAGAAAAGACATATGACAATGTTGTTTCCAATACAAATGATAAAAAAAACAATGTGTTTTCATTAAAATTAAAAAAAAAAAAAAATTATAATAAAAATTATAAAATTAATGAAATTAAAATTTCAGTAAAATACATATGATAAAAAACGATGTGTTTTCATTATAATTAACTAAAATGTTCCTGATTTTCCGTTTATATTACCGATGGAAGATGTACACGTAAAACCGCTCTAATCCGGCTGAAACGTCGATATATGCAATAAAAACCGAACTTCTCCCCTTTTCAATATCTTACTCAGTATTTTAACGTGAAAAAAATAGATGATTGAAAATGAAGTATTTAAGGTTATTTTCTAATCAATTATGTGTTTGCATCATTTTTATCGTATATATATGTATTAATACCCATGGACTGAAAATTCACAAAAACGTGGAAAACGGCAAAATATTGCCTAATTCGATGATATTTTATTTAAATCACATGAAGGAAAAGGGGATGATAAACGTCAAAATATTGCTAAATTTGATGATTTTTCGTACGAAACAAAATGCAAGAAAACTTGCATAAAATGCAATATTATGCGAAATTCTGTGATTTCAAGGCCAAATCACATAGCGTGATACTACATGAAATAGTATCGGAATATTGGTAAAAATGAATATATTTACGTAATATCAAACTACACGAAAAACGTGAAAAAAGTCACTATTTAACCATATTTGAGGATTTTAACTTCAAATCATAAAGCGAGGTTTCGTATTATTTAGATCCAAGAAAAGACATATGACAATGTTGTTTCCAATACAAATGATAAAAAACAATGTGTTTTCATTATAATTACCTATAATTTTCTTGATTTTCCGTTTATATTAACGAGGGAAAATGTACACGTAAAACCGCTCTTATCCGGCTGAAACGTCAATATATGCAATAAAAATCGAATTTCTCCCCTTTTCAATATCTTACTCAGTATTTTAACGAGAAACAAATAGATGATTGAAAATAAAGTATTTAAGGTTATTATCTAATCAATTATGTGTTTGCAACCTTATTTATCGTATATATATGAAGTAATACCTATGGACTGAAAATTCACAAAAACGTGGAAAACGGCAAAATATTGCCTAATTCGATGATATTTTGTTTAAATCACATGAAGGAAAAGGGGATGATAAACGTCAAAATATTGCTAAATTCGATGATTTTTCGTACGAAACAAAATGCAAGAAAACTTGCTTAAAATGCAATATTAAGCGAAATTCTGAGATTTGAAGGCCAAATCACATACCGTGATACTACATGAAATAGTATCGAAATATTGGTAAAAATGAATATATTTACGTAATATCAAACTACATGAAAAACGTGAAAAAGTCACTATTTAACCATATTTGAGGATTTTAACTTTAAATCATAGAGCGAGGTTTCGTATTATTTAGTTCCAAGAAAAGACATATGACAATGTTGTTTCCAATACATATGATAAAAAACGATGTGTTTTCATTATAATTAACTAAAATGTTCCTGATTTTCCGTTTATATTACCGATGGAAGATGTACACGTAAAACCGCTCTAATCCGGCTGAAACGTCGATATATGCAATAAAAACCGAACTTCTCCCCTTTTCAATATCTTACTCAGTATTTTAACGTGAAAAAAATAGATGATTGAAAATGAAGTATTTAAGGTTATTATCTAATCAATTATGTGTTTGCATCATTTTTGTCGTATATATATGAATTAATACCCATGGACTGAAAATTCACAAAAACGTGGAAAACGGCAAAATATTGCCTAATTCGATGATATTTTATTTAAATCACATGAAGGAAAAGGGGATGATAAACGTCAAAATATTGCTAAATTTGATGATTTTTCGTACGAAACAAAATGCAAGAAAACTTGCATAAAATGCAATTTTATGCGAAATTCTGTGATTTCAAGGCCAAATCACATATCGTGATACTACATGAAATAGTATCGGAATATTGGTAAAAATGAATATATTTACGTAATATCAAACTACACGAAAAACGTGAAAAAAGTCACTATTTAACCATATTTGAGGATTTTAACTTCAAATCATAAAGCGAGGTTTCGTATTATTTAGATCCAAGAAAAGACATATGACAATGTTGTTTCCAATACAAATGATAAAAAAACAATGTGTTTTCATTATAATTACCTATAATTTTCCTGATTTTCCGTTTATATTAACGAGGGAAGATGTACACGTAAAACCGCTCTAATCCGGCTGAAACGTCGATATATGCAATAAAAATCGAATTTCTCCCCTTTTCAATATCTTACTCAGTATTTTAACGAGAAACAAATAGATGATTGAAAATGAAGTATTTAAGGTTATTATCTAATCAATTATGTGTTTGCAACCTTATTTATCGTATATATATGAAGTAATACCTATGGACTGAAAATTCACAAAAACGTGGAAAACGGCAAAATATTGCCTAATTCGATGATATTTTGTTTAAATCACATGAAGGAAAAGGGGATGATAAACGTCAAAATATTGCTAAATTCGATGATTTTTCGTACGAAACAAAATGCAAGAAAACTTGCTTAAAATGCAATATTAAGCGAAATTCTGAGATTTGAAGGCCAAATCACATACCGTGATACTACATGAAATAGTATCGAAATATTGGTAAAAATGAATATATTTACGAAATATCAAACTACATGAAAAACGTGAAAAAAGTCACTATTTAACCATATTTGAGGATTTTAACTTCAAATCATAGAGCGAGGTTTCGTATTATTTAGTTCCAAGAAAAGACATATGACAATGTTGTTTCCAATACATATGATAAAAAACGATGTGTTTTCATTATAATTAACTAAAATGTTCCTGATTTTCCGTTTATATTACCGATGGAAGATGTACACGTAAAACCGCTCTAATCCGGCTGAAACGTCGATATATGCAATAAAAACCGAACTTCTCCCCTTTTCAATATCTTACTCAGTATTTTAACGTGAAAAAAATAGATGATTGAAAATGAAGTATTTAAGGTTATTATCTAATCAATTATGTGTTTGCATCATTTTTATCGTATATATATGTATTAATACCCATGGACTGAAAATTCACAAAAACGTGGAAAACGGCAAAATATTGCCTAATTCGATGATATTTTATTTAAATCACATGAAGGAAAAGGGGATGATAAACGTCAAAATATTGCTAAATTTGATGATTTTTCGTACGAAACAAAATGCAAGAAAACTTGCATAAAATGCAATATTATGCGAAATTCTGTGATTTCAAGGCCAAATCACATAGCGTGATACTACATGAAATAGTATCGGAATATTGGTAAAAATGAATATATTTACGTAATATCAAACTACACGAAAAACGTGAAAAAAGTCACTATTTAACCATATTTGAGGATTTTAACTTCAAATCATAAAGCGAGGTTTCGTATTATTTAGATCCAAGAAAAGACATATGACAATGTTGTTTCCAATACAAATGATAAAAAACAATGTGTTTTCATTATAATTACCTATAATTTTCTTGATTTTCCGTTTATATTAACGAGGGAAAATGTACACGTAAAACCGCTCTTATCCGGCTGAAACGTCAATATATGCAATAAAAATCGAATTTCTCCCCTTTTCAATATCTTACTCAGTATTTTAACGAGAAACAAATAGATGATTGAAAATAAAGTATTTAAGGTTATTATCTAATCAATTATGTGTTTGCAACCTTATTTATCGTATATATATGAAGTAATACCTATGGACTGAAAATTCACAAAAACGTGGAAAACGGCAAAATATTGCCTAATTCGATGATATTTTGTTTAAATCACATGAAGGAAAAGGGGATGATAAACGTCAAAATATTGCTAAATTCGATGATTTTTCGTACGAAACAAAATGCAAGAAAACTTGCTTAAAATGCAATATTAAGCGAAATTCTGAGATTTGAAGGCCAAATCACATACCGTGATACTACATGAAATAGTATCGAAATATTGGTAAAAATGAATATATTTACGTAATATCAAACTACATGAAAAACGTGAAAAAGTCACTATTTAACCATATTTGAGGATTTTAACTTTAAATCATAG
Organism: Procambarus clarkii; assembly: GCF_040958095.1. Taxonomy (NCBI): domain Eukaryota; kingdom Metazoa; phylum Arthropoda; class Malacostraca; order Decapoda; family Cambaridae; genus Procambarus; species Procambarus clarkii. The sequence goes on from NC_091195.1 coordinate 38,093,251, forward strand.
AGCGAGGTTTCGTATTATTTAGTTCCAAGAAAAGACATATGACAATGTTGTTTCCAATACATATGATAAAAAACGATGTGTTTTCATTATAATTAACTAAAATGTTCCTGATTTTCCGTTTATATTACCGATGGAAGATGTACACGTAAAACCGCTCTAATCCGGCTGAAACGTCGATATATGCAATAAAAACCGAACTTCTCCCCTTTTCAATATCTTACTCAGTATTTTAACGTGAAAAAAATAGATGATTGAAAATGAAGTATTTAAGGTTATTATCTAATCAATTATGTGTTTGCATCATTTTTGTCGTATATATATGAATTAATACCCATGGACTGAAAATTCACAAAAACGTGGAAAACGGCAAAATATTGCCTAATTCGATGATATTTTATTTAAATCACATGAAGGAAAAGGGGATGATAAACGTCAAAATATTGCTAAATTTGATGATTTTTCGTACGAAACAAAATGCAAGAAAACTTGCATAAAATGCAATATTATGCGAAATTCTGTGATTTCAAGGCCAAATCACATATCGTTATACTACATGAAATAGTATCGGAATATTGGTAAAAATGAATATATTTACGTAATATCAAACTACACGAAAAACGTGAAAAAAGTCACTATTTAACCATATTTGAGGATTTTAACTTCAAATCATAGAGCGAGGTTTCGTATTATTTAGATCCAAGAAAAGACATATGACAATGTTGTTTCCAATACAAATGATAAAAATCAATGTGTTTTCATTAGAATTAACTAAAATGTTCCTGATTTTCCGTTTATATTACCGATGGAAGATGTACACGTAAAACCGCTCTATTCCGGCTGAAACGTCGATATATGCAATAAAAACAGAACTTCTCCCCTTTTCAATATCTTACTCAGTATTTTAACGAGCAACAAATAGTTGATTGAAAATTAAGTATTTAAGGTTATTATCTAATCAATTATGTGTTTGCATCATTTTTATCGTATATATATGAAGTAATACCCATAGACTGAAAATTCACAAAAACGTGGAAAACGGCAAAATATTGCCTAATTCGATGATATTTTGTTTAAATCACATGAAGGAAAAGGAGATGATAAACGTCAAAATATTGCTAAATTCGATGATTTTTCGTACGAAACAAAATGCAAGAAAACTTGCTTAAAATGCAATATTATGCGAAATTCTAAGATTTGAAGGCCAAATCACATATCGTGATACTACATGAAATAGTATCGAAATATTGGTAAAAATGAATATATTTGCGTAATATCAAACTACATGATTAACGTGAAAAAGTCACTTTTTTACCAAATTTGAGGATTTTACCTTCAAATCATAGAGCGAGGTTTCGTATTATTTAGTTCCAGGAAAAGACATATGACAAAGTTGTTTCCAATACAAATGATAAAAAAACAATGTGTTTTCATTAGAATTACCTATAATGTTCTTGATTTTCCGTTTATATTAACGAGGGAAGATGTACACGTAAAACCGCTCTAATCCGGCTGAAACGTCGATATATGCAATAAAAATCGAATTTCTCCCCTTTTCAATATCTTACTCAGTATTTTAACGAGAAACAAATAGATGATTGAAAATGAAGTATTTAAGGTTATTATCTAATCAAGTATGTGTTTGCAACCTTATTTATCGTATATATATGAAGTAATACCCATGGACTGAAAATTCACAAAAACGTGGAAAACGGCAAAATATTGCCTAATTCGATGATATTTTGTTTAAATCACATGAAGGAAAAGGGGATGATAAACGTCAAAATATTGCTAAATTCGATGATTTTTCGTACGAAACAAAATACAAGAAAACTTGCTTAAAATGCAATATTAAGCGAAATTCTGAGATTTGAAGGCCAAATCACATATCGTGATACTACATGAAATAGTATCGAAATATTGGTAAAAATGAAGTATATTTGCGTAATATCAAACTACATGAAAAACGTGAAAAAAGTCACTATTTAACCATATTTGAGGATTTTAACTTCAAATCATAGAGCGAGGTTTCGTATTATTTAGTTCCAAGAAAAGACATATGACAATGTTGTTTCCAATACAAATGATAAAAAACAATGTGTTTTCATTAGAATTAACTAAAATGTTCCTGATTTTCCGTTTATATTACCGATGGAAGATGTACACGTAAAACCGCTCTAATCCGGCTGAAACGTCGATATATGCAATAAAAACCGAACTTCTCCCCTTTTCAATATCTTACTCAGTATTTTAACGTGAAAAAAATAGATGATTGAAAATGAAGTATTTAAGGTTATTATCTAATCAATTATGTGTTTGCATCATTTTTATCGTATATATATGAATTAAAACCCATGGACCTAAAATTCACAAAAACGTGGAAAACGGCAAAATATTGCCTAATTCGATGATATTTTATTTAAATCACATGAAGGAAAAGGGGATGATAAACGTCAAAATATTGCTAAATTTGATAATTTTTCGTACGAAACAAAATGCAAGAAAACTTGCTTAAAATGCAATATTATGCGAAATTCTGTGATTTCAAGGCCAAATCACATATCGTGATACTACATGAAATAGTATCGGAATATTGGTAAAAATGAATATATTTACGTAATATCAAACTACACGAAAAACGTGAAAAAGTCACTATTTAACTATATTTGTGGATTTTAACTTCAAATCATAAAGTGAGGTTTCGTATTATTTAGGTCCAAGAAAAGACATATGACAATGTTGTTTCCAATACAAATGATAAAAAACAATGTGTTTTCATTATAATTAACTATAATGTTCTTGATTTTCCGTTTATATTAACGAGGGAAGATGTACACGTAAAACCGCTCTAATCCGGCTGAAACGTCGATATATGCAATAAAAACCGAACTTCTCCCCTTTTCAATATCTTACTTAGTATTTTAACGAGAAACAAATAGATGATTGAAAATGAAGTATTTAAGGTTATTATCTAATCAATTATGTGTTTGCATCGTTTTTATCGTATATATATGAATTAATACCCATGGACTGAAAATTCACAAAAACGTGGAAAACGGCATAATATTGCCTAATTCGATGATATTTTATTTAAATCACATGAAGGAAAAGGGGATGATAAACGTCAAAATATTGCTAAATTCGATGATTTTTCGTACGAAACAAAATGCAAGAAAACTTGCTTAAAATGCAATATTATGCAAAATTCTGAGATTTGAAGGCCAAATCACATATCGTGATAATACATGAAACAGTGTCGAAATATTGGTAAAAATTAATATATTTGCGTAATATCAAACTACATGATTAACGTGAAAAAGTCACTATTTTACCATATTTGAGGATTTTACCTTCAAATCATAGAGCGAGGTTTCGTAATATTTAGTTCCAAGAAAAGACATGACAATGTTGTTTCCAATACAAATGATAAAAAAGAATGTGTTTTCATTAGAATTAACTATAATGTTCTTGATTTTCCGTTTATAATAACGAGGGAAGATGTACACGTAAAACCGCTCTAGTCCTGCTGAAACGTCGATATATGCAATAAAAACCGAACTTCTCCCCTTTTCAATATCTTACTCAGTATTTTAACGAGAAACAAATAGATGATTGAAAATGAAGTATTTAAGGTTATTATCTAATCAATTATGTGTTTGCATCATTTTTATCGTATATATATGAAGTAATACCCATGGACTGAAAATTCACAAAAACGTGGAAAACGGCAAAATATTGCCTAATTCGATGATATTTTATTTAAATCACATGAAGGAAAAGGGGATGATAAACGTCAAAATATTAGTAAATTCGATGATTTTTCGTACAAAACAAAATGCAAGAAAACTTGCTTAAAATGCAATATTATGCGAAATTCTGAGATATGAAGGCCAAATCACATACCGTGATACAACATGAAATAGTATCGAAATATTGGTAAAAATGAATATATTTGCGTAATATCAAACTACATGATTAACGTGAAAAAGTCACTATTTTACCATATTTGAGGATTTTGCCTTCAAATCATAGAGCGAGGTTTCGTATAATTTAGTTCCAGGAAAAGACATATGACAATGTTGTTTCCAATACAAATGATAAAAAACAATGTGTTTTCATCAGAATTACCTATAATGTTCTTGATTTTCCGTTTATATTAACGAGGGAAGATGTACACGTAAAACCGCTCTAATCCGGCTGAAACGTCGATATATGCAATAAAAACCGAACTTCTCCCCTTTTCAATATCTTACTCAGTATTTTAACGAGAAACAAATAGATGATTGAAAATGAAGTATTTAAGGTTATTATCTAATCAATTATGTGTTTGCATCATTTTTATCGTATATATATATGAAGTAATACCCATGGACAGAAAATTCACAAAAACGTGGAAAACTGCAAAATATTGCCTAATTCGATGATATTTTGTTTAAATCACATGAAGGAAAAGGGGATGATAAACGTCAAAATATTGCTAAATTCGATGATTTTTCGTACGAAACAAAATCCAAGAAAACTTGCTTAAAATGCAATATTTTGCGAAATTCTGAGATTTGAAGGCCAAATCACATATCGTGATACTACATAAAATAGTATCGAAATATTGGTAAAAATGAATATATTTACGTAATATCAAACTACATGAAAAACGGTAAAAAAGTCACTATTTAACCATATTTGAGGATTTTAACTTCAAATCATAGAGCGAGGTTTCGTATTATTTAGATCCAAGAAAAGACATATGACAATGTTGTTTCCAATACAAATGATAAAAATGAATGTGTTTTCATTAGAATTAACTAAAATGTTCCTGATTTTCCGTTTATATTACCGATGGAAGATGTACACGTAAAACCGCTCTATTCCGGCTGAAACGTCGATATATGCAATAAAAACAGAACTTCTCCCCTTTTCAATATATTACTCAGTATTTTAGCGAGAAACAAATAGTTGATTGAAAATGAAGTATTTAGGGTTATTATCTAATCAATTATGTGTTTGTATCATTTTGATCGTATATATATTGAATTAATACCCATAGAATGAAAATTCACAAAAACGTGGAAAAACGGCAAAATATTGCCTAATTCGATGATATTTTGTTTAAATCAAATAAAGGAAAGGGGATGATAAACGTCAAAATATTGCTAAATTCGATGATTTTTCGTACGAAACAAAATGCAAGAAAACTTGCTTAAAATGCAATATTATGCGAAATTCTGAGATTTAAAGGCCAAATCACATATCGTGATACTACATGAAATAGTATCGAAATATTGGTAAAAATGAATATATTTGGGTAATATCAAACTACATGATTAACGTGAAAAAGTCACTTTTTTACCAAATTTGAGGATTTTACCTTCAAATCATAGAGCGAGGTTTCGTATTATTTAGTTCCAGGAAAAGACATATGACAAAGTTGTTTCCAATACAAATGATAAAAAAACAATATGTTTTCATTAGAATTACCTATAATGTTCTTGATTTTCCGTTTATATTAACGAGGGAAGATGTACACGTAAAACCGCTCTAATCCGGCTGAAACGTCGATATATGCAATAAAAATCGAATTTCTCCCCTTTTCAATATCTTACTCAGTATTTTAACGAGAAACAAATAGATGATTGAAAATGAAGTATTTAAGGTTATTATCTAATCAAGTATGTGTTTGCAACCTTATTTATCGTATATATATGAAGTAATACCCATGGACTGAAAATTCACAAAAACGTGGAAAACGGCAAAATATTGCCTAATTCGATGATATTTTGTTTAAATCACATGAAGGAAAAGGGGATGATAAACGTCAAAATATTGCTAAATTCGATGATTTTTCGTACGAAACAAAATACAAGAAAACTTGCTTAAAATGCAATATTAAGCGAAATTCTGAGATTTGAAGGCCAAATCACATATCGTGATACTACATGAAATAGTATCGAAATATTGGTAAAAATGAAGTATATTTGCGTAATATCAAACTACATGAAAAACGTGAAAAAAGTCACTATTTAACCATATTTGAGGATTTTAACTTCAAATCATAGAGCGAGGTTTCGTATTATTTAGTTCCAAGAAAAGACATATGACAATGTTGTTTCCAATACAAATGATAAAAAACAATGTGTTTTCATTAGAATTAACTAAAATGTTCCTGATTTTCCGTTTATATTACCGATGGAAGATGTACACGTAAAACCGCTCTAATCCGGCTGAAACGTCGATATATGCAATAAAAACCGAACTTCTCCCCTTTTCAATATCTTACTCAGTATTTTAACGTGAAAAAAATAGATGATTGAAAATGAAGTATTTAAGGTTATTATCTAATCAATTATGTGTTTGCATCATTTTTATCGTATATATATGAATTAAAACCCATGGACCTAAAATTCACAAAAACGTGGAAAACGGCAAAATATTGCCTAATTCGATGATATTTTATTTAAATCACATGAAGGAAAAGGGGATGATAAACGTCAAAATATTGCTAAATTTGATGATTTTTCGTACGAAACAAAATGCAAGAAAACTTGCTTAAAATGCAATATTATGCGAAATTCTGTGATTTCAAGGCCAAATCACATATCGTGATACTACATGAAATAGTATCGGAATATTGGTAAAAATGAATATATTTACGTAATATCAAACTACACGAAAAACGTGAAAAAGTCACTATTTAACTATATTTGTGGATTTTAACTTCAAATCATAAAGCGAGGTTTCGTATTATTTAGGTCCAAGAAAAGACATATGACAATGTTGTTTCCAATACAAATGATAAAAAACAATGTGTTTTCATTATAATTAACTATAATGTTCTTGATTTTCCGTTTATATTAACGAGGGAAGATGTACACGTAAAACCGCTCTAATCCGGCTGAAACGTCGATATATGCAATAAAAACCGAACTTCTCCCCTTTTCAATATCTTACTTAGTATTTTAACGAGAAACAAATAGATGATTGAAAATGAAGTATTTAAGGTTATTATCTAATCAATTATGTGTTTGCATCATTTTTATCGTATATATATGAATTAATACCCATGGACTGAAAATTCACAAAAACGTGGAAAACGGCATAATATTGCCTAATTCGATGATATTTTATTTAAATCACATGAAGGAAAAGGGGATGATAAACGTCAAAATATTGCTAAATTCGATGATTTTTCGTACGAAACAAAATGCAAGAAAACTTGCTTAAAATGCAATATTATGCAAAATTCTGAGATTTGAAGGCCAAATCACATATCGTGATAATACATGAAACAGTGTCGAAATATTGGTAAAAATTAATATATTTGCGTAATATCAAACTACATGATTAACGTGAAAAAGTCACTATTTTACCATATTTGAGGATTTTACCTTCAAATCATAGAGCGAGGTTTCGTAATATTTAGTTCCAAGAAAAGACATGACAATGTTGTTTCCAATACAAATGATAAAAAAGAATGTGTTTTCATTAGAATTAACTATAATGTTCTTGATTTTCCGTTTATAATAACGAGGGAAGATGTACACGTAAAACCGCTCTAGTCCTGCTGAAACGTCGATATATGCAATAAAAACCGAACTTCTCCCCTTTTCAATATCTTACTCAGTATTTTAACGAGAAACAAATAGATGATTGAAAATGAAGTATTTAAGGTTATTATCTAATCAATTATGTGTTTGCATCATTTTTATCGTATATATATGAAGTAATACCCATGGACTGAAAATTCACAAAAACGTGGAAAACGGCAAAATATTGCCTAATTCGATGATATTTTATTTAAATCACATGAAGGAAAAGGGGATGATAAACGTCAAAATATTAGTAAATTCGATGATTTTTCGTACGAAACAAAATGCAAGAAAACTTGCTTAAAATGCAATATTATGCGAAATTCTGAGATATGAAGGCCAAATCACATACCGTGATACAACATGAAATAGTATCGAAATATTGGTAAAAATGAATATATTTGCGTAATATCAAACTACATGATTAACGTGAAAAAGTCACTATTTTACCATATTTGAGGATTTTGCCTTCAAATCATAGAGCGAGGTTTCGTATAATTTAGTTCCAGGAAAAGACATATGACAATGTTGTTTCCAATACAAATGATAAAAAACAATGTGTTTTCATCAGAATTACCTATAATGTTCTTGATTTTCCGTTTATATTAACGAGGGAAGATGTACACGTAAAACCGCTCTAATCCGGCTGAAACGTCGATATATGCAATAAAAACCGAACTTCTCCCCTTTTCAATATCTTACTCAGTATTTTAACGAGAAACAAATAGATGATTGAAAATGAAGTATTTAAGGTTATTATCTAATCAATTATGTGTTTGCATCATTTTTATCGTATATATATATGAAGTAATACCCATGGACAGAAAATTCACAAAAACGTCGAAAACTGCAAAATATTGCCTAATTCGATGATATTTTGTTTAAATCACATGAAGGAAAAGGGGATGATAAACGTCAAAATATTGCTAAATTCGATGATTTTTCGTACGAAACAAAATCCAAGAAAACTTGCTTAAAATGCAATATTTTGCGAAATTCTGAGATTTGAAGGCCAAATCACATATCGTGATACTACATAAAATAGTATCGAAATATTGGTAAAAATGAATATATTTACGTAATATCAAACTACATGAAAAACGGTAAAAAAGTCACTATTTAACCATATTTGAGGATTTTAACTTCAAATCATAGAGCGAGGTTTCGTATTATTTAGATCCAAGAAAAGACATATGACAATGTTGTTTCCAATACAAATGATAAAAATGAATGTGTTTTCATTAGAATTAACTAAAATGTTCCTGATTTTCCGTTTATATTACCGATGGAAGATGTACACGTAAAACCGCTCTATTCCGGCTGAAACGTCGATATATGCAATAAAAACAGAACTTCTCCCCTTTTCAATATATTACTCAGTATTTTAGCGAGAAACAAATAGTTGATTGAAAATGAAGTATTAAGGGTTATTATCTAATCAATTATGTGTTTGTATCATTTTTATCGTATATATATTGAATTAATACCCATAGAATGAAAATTCACAAAAACGTGGAAAAACGGCAAAATATTGCCTAATTCGATGATATTTTGTTTAAATCAAATAAAGGAAAGGGGATGATAAACGTCAAAATATTGCTAAATTCGATGATTTTTCGTACGAAACAAAATGCAAGAAAACTTGCTTAAAATGCAATATTATGCGAAATTCTGAGATTTAAAGGCCAAATCACATATCGTGATACTACATGAAATAGTATCGGAATATTGGTAAAAATAAATATATTTGCGTAATATCAAACTACATGATTAACGTGAAAAAGTCACTTTTTTACCATATTTGAGGATTTTACCTTCAAATCATAGAGCGAGGTTTCGTATTATTTAGTTCCAGGAAAAGACATATGACAATGTTGTTTCCAATACAAATGATAAAAAAACAATGTGTTTTCATTAGAATTACCTATAATGTTCTTGATTTTCCGTTTATATTAACGAGGGAAGATGTACACGTAAAACCGCTCTAATCCGGCTGAAACGTCGATATATGCAATAAAAACCGAACTTTTCCCCTTTTCAATATCTTACTCAGTATTTTAACGTGAAAAAAATAGATGATTGAAAATGAAGTATTTAAGGTTATTATCTAATCAATTATGTGTTTGCATCATTTTTGTCGTATATATATGAATTAATACCCATGGACTGAAAATTCACAAAAACGTGGAAAACGGCAAAATATTGCCTAATTCGATGATATTTTATTTAAATCACATGAAGGAAAAGGGGATGATAAACGTCAAAATATTGCTAAATTTGATGATTTTTCGTACGAAACAAAATGCAAGAAAACTTGCATAAAATGCAATATTATGCGAAATTCTGTGATTTCAAGGCCAAATCACATATCGTGATACTACATGAAATAGTATCGGAATATTGGTAAAAATGAATATATTTACGTAATATCAAACTACACGAAAAACGTGAAAAAAGTCACTATTTAACCATATTTGAGGATTTTAACTTCAAATCATAGAGCGAGGTTTCGTATTATTTAGATCCAAGAAAAGACATATGACAATGTTGTTTCCAATACAAATGATAAAAATCAATGTGTTTTCATTAGAATTAACTAAAATGTTCCTGATTTTCCGTTTATATTACCGATGGAAGATGTACACGTAAAACCGCTCTATTCTGGCTGAAACGTCGATATATGCAATAAAAACAGAACTTCTCCCCTTTTCAATATCTTACTCAGTATTTTAACGAGAAACAAATAGTTGATTGAAAATGAAGTATTTAAGGTTATTATCTAATCAATTATGTGTTTGCATCATTTTTATCGTATATATATGAAGTAATACCCATAGACTGAAAATTCACAAAAACGTGGAAAACGGCAAAATATTGCCTAATTCGATGATATTTTGTTTAAATCACATGAAGGAAAAGGAGATGATAAACGTCAAAATATTGCTAAATTCGATGATTTTTCGTACGAAACAAAATGCAAGAAAACTTGCTTAAAATGCAATATTATGCGAAATTCTAAGATTTGAAGGCCAAATCACATATCGTGATACTACATGAAATAGTATCGAAATATTGGTAAAAATGAATATATTTGCGTAATATCAAACTACATGATTAACGTGAAAAAGTCACTTTTTTACCAAATTTGAGGATTTTACCTTCAAATCATAGAGCGAGGTTTCGTATTATTTAGTTCCAGGAAAAGACATATGACAAAGTTGTTTCCAATACAAATGATAAAAAAACAATGTGTTTTCATTAGAATTACCTATAATGTTCTTGATTTTCCGTTTATATTAACGAGGGAAGATGTACACGTAAAACCGCTCTAATCCGGCTGAAACGTCGATATATGCAATAAAAATCGAATTTCTCCCCTTTTCAATATCTTACTCAGTATTTTAACGAGAAACAAATAGATGATTGAAAATGAAGTATTTAAGGTTATTATCTAATCAAGTATGTGTTTGCAACCTTATTTATCGTATATATATGAAGTAATACCCATGGACTGAAAATTCACAAAAACGTGGAAAACGGCAAAATATTGCCTAATTCGATGATATTTTGTTTAAATCACATGAAGGAAAAGGGGATGATAAACGTCAAAATATTGCTAAATTCGATGATTTTTCGTACGAAACAAAATGCAAGAAAACTTGCTTAAAATGCAATATTAAGCGAAATTCTGAGATTTGAAGGCCAAATCACATATCGTGATACTACATGAAATAGTATCGAAATATTGGTAAAAATGAAGTATATTTGCGTAATATCAAACTACATGAAAAACGTGAAAAAAGTCACTATTTAACCATATTTGAGGATTTTAACTTCAAATCATAGAGCGAGGTTTCGTATTATTTAGTTCCAAGAAAAGACATATGACAATGTTGTTTCCAATACAAATGATAAAAAACAATGTGTTTTCATTAGAATTAACTAAAATGTTCCTGATTTTCCGTTTATATTACCGATGGAAGATGTACACGTAAAACCGCTCTAATCCGGCTGAAACGTCGATATATGCAATAAAAACCGAACTTCTCCCCTTTTCAATATCTTACTCAGTATTTTAACGTGAAAAAAATAGATGATTGAAAATGAAGTATTTAAGGTTATTATCTAATCAATTATGTGTTTGCATCATTTTTATCGTATATATATGAATTAAAACCCATGGACCTAAAATTCACAAAAACGTTGAAAACGGCAAAATATTGCCTAATTCGATGATATTTTATTTAAATCACATGAAGGAAAAGGGGATGATAAACGTCAAAATATTGCTAAATTTGATGATTTTTCGTACGAAACAAAATGCAAGAAAACTTGCTTAAAATGCAATATTATGCGAAATTCTGTGATTTCAAGGCCAAATCACATATCGTGATACTACATGAAATAGTATCGGAATATTGGTAAAAATGAATATATTTACGTAATATCAAACTACACGAAAAACGTGAAAAAGTCACTATTTAACTATATTTGTGGATTTTAACTTCAAATCATAAAGCGAGGTTTCGTATTATTTAGGTCCAAGAAAAGACATATGACAATGTTGTTTCCAATACAAATGATAAAAAACAATGTGTTTTCATTATAATTAACTATAATGTTCTTGATTTTCCGTTTATATTAACGAGGGAAGATGTACACGTAAAACCGCTCTAATCCGGCTGAAACGTCGATATATGCAATAAAAACCGAACTTCTCCCCTTTTCAATATCTTACTTAGTATTTTAACGAGAAACAAATAGATGATTGAAAATGAAGTATTTAAGGTTATTATCTAATCAATTATGTGTTTGCATCATTTTTATCGTATATATATGAATTAATACCCATGGACTGAAAATTCACAAAAACGTGGAAAACGGCAAAATATTGCCTAATTCGATGATATTTTATTTAAATCACATGAAGGAAAAGGGGATGATAAACGTCAAAATATTGCTAAATTCGATGATTTTTCGTACGAAACAAAATGCAAGAAAACTTGCTTAAAATGCAATATTATGCAAAATTCTGAGATTTGAAGGCCAAATCACATATCGTGATAATACATGAAATAGTGTCGAAATATTGGTAAAAATTAATATATTTGCGTAATATCAAACTACATGATTAACGTGAAAAAGTCACTATTTTACCATATTTGAGGATTTTACCTTCAAATCATAGAGCGAGGTTTCGTAATATTTAGTTCCAAGAAAAGACATGACAATGTTGTTTCCAATACAAATGATAAAAAAGAATGTGTTTTCATTAGAATTAACTATAATGTTCTTGATTTTCCGTTTATAATAACGAGGGAAGATGTACACGTAAAACCGCTCTAGTCCTGCTGAAACGTCGATATATGCAATAAAAACCGAACTTCTCCCCTTTTCAATATCTTACTCAGTATTTTAACGAGAAACAAATAGATGATTGAAAATGAAGTATTTAAGGTTATTATCTAATCAATTATGTGTTTGCATCATTTTTATCGTATATATATATGAAGTAATACCCATGGACAGAAAATTCACAAAAACGTGGAAAACTGCAAAATATTGCCTAATTCGATGATATTTTGTTTAAATCACATGAAGGAAAAGGGGATTATAAACGTCAAAATATTGCTAAATTCGATGATTTTTCGTACGAAACAAAATCCAAGAAAACTTGCTTAAAATGCAATATTTTGCGAAATTCTGAGATTTGAAGGCCAAATCACATATCGTGATACTACATAAAATAGTATCGAAATATTGGTAAAAATGAATATATTTACGTAATATCAAACTACATGAAAAACGGTAAAAAAGTCACTATTTAACCATATTTGAGGATTTTAACTTCAAATCATAGAGCGAGGTTTCGTATTATTTAGATCCAAGAAAAGACATATGACAATGTTGTTTCCAATACAAATGATAAAAATGAATGTGTTTTCATTAGAATTAACTAAAATGTTCCTGATTTTCCGTTTATATTACCGATGGAAGATGTACACGTAAAACCGCTCTATTCCGGCTGAAACGTCGATATATGCAATAAAAACAGAACTTCTCCCCTTTTCAATATATTACTCAGTATTTTAGCGAGAAACAAATAGTTGATTGAAAATGAAGTATTTAGGGTTATTATCTAATCAATTATGTGTTTGCATCATTTTTATCGTATATATATGAATTAATACCCATGGACTGAAAATTCACAAAAACGTGGAAAACGGCAAAATATTGCCTAATTCGATGATATTTTACTTAAATCACATGAAGGAAAAGGGGATGATAAACGTCAAAATATTGCTAAATTTGATGATTTTTCGTACGAAACAAAATGCAAGAAAACTTGCTTAAAATGCAATATTATGCGAAATTCTGTGATTTCAAGGCCAAATCACATATCGTGATACTCCATGAAATAGTATCGGAATATTGGTAAAAATGAATATATTTACGTAATATCAAACTACACGAAAAACGTGAAAAAAGTCACTATTTAACCATATTTGAGGATTTTAACTTCAAATCATAAAGCGAGGTTTCGTATTATTTAGATCCAAGAAAAGACATATGACAATGTTGTTTCCAATACAAATGATAAAAAACAATGTGTTTTCATTATAATTAACTATAATGTTCTTGATTTTCCGTTTATATTAACGAGGGAAGATGTACACGTAAAACCGCTCTAATCCGGCTGAAACGTCGATATATGCAATAAAAACCGAACTTCTCCCCTTTTCAATATCTTACTTAGTATTTTAACGAGAAACAAATAGATGATTGAAAATGAAGTATTTAAGGTTATTATCTAATCAATTATGTGTTTGCATCATTTTTATCGTATATATATATGAAGTAATACCCATGGACTGAAAATTCACAAAAACGTGGAAAACTGCAAAATATTGCCTAATTCGATGATATTTTGTTTAAATCACATGAAGGAAAAGGGGATGATAAACGTCAAAATATTGCTAAATTCGATGATTTTTCGTACGAAACAAAATGCAAGAAAACTTGCTTAAAATGCAATATTTTGCGAAATTCTGAGATTTGAAGGCCAAATCACATATCGTGATACTACATAAAATAGTACCGAAATATTGGTAAAAATGAATATATTTACGTAATATCAAACTACATGAAAAACGGTAAAAAAGTCACTATTTAACCATATTTGAGGATTTTAACTTCAAATCATAGAGCGAGGTTTCGTATTATTTAGATCCAAGAAAAGACATATGACAATGTTGTTTAAAATACAAATGATAAAAAACAATGTGTTTTCATTATAATTAACTATAATGTTCTTGATTTTCCGTTTATATTAACGAGGGAAGATGTACACGTAAAACCGCTCTAATCCGGCTGAAACGTCGATATATGCAATAAAACCTATCTTCTCCCCTTTTCAATATCTTACTCAGTATTTTAACGAGAAACAAATAGTTGATTGAAAATGAAGTATTTAAGGTTATTATCTAATCAATTATGTGTTTGCATCATTTTTATCGTATATATATGAATTAATACCCATGGACTGAAAATTCACAAAAACGTGGAAAACGGCAAAATATTGCCTAATTCGATGATATTTTATTTAAATCACATGAAGGAAAAGGGGATGATAAACGTCAAAGTATTGCTAAATTCGATGATTTTTCGTACGAAACAAAATGCAAGAAAACTTGCTTAACATGCAATATTATGCAAAATTCTGAGATTTGAAGGTCAAATCACATATCGTGATACTAGATGAAATAGTATCGAAATATTGGTAAAAAATGAATATATTTACGTAATATCAAACTACATGAAAAACGTGAAAAAAGCCACTATTTAACCATATTTGAGGATTTTAACTTCAAATCATAGAGCGAGGTTTCGTATTATTTAGATCCAAGAAAAGACATATGACAATGTTGTTTCCAATACAAATGATAAAAATCAATGTGTTTTCATTAGAATTAACTAAAATGTTCCTGATTTTCCGTTTATATTACCGATGGAAGATGTACACGTAAAACCGCTCTATTCCGGCTGACACGTCGATATATGCAATAAATACAGAACTTCTCCCCTTTTCAATATCTTACTCAGTATTTTAACGAGAAACAAATAATTGATTGAAAATGAAGTATTTTAGGTTATTATCTAATTAATTATGTGTTTGCATCAATTTTATCGTATATATAATGAATTGTTACCCATAGACTGAAAATTCACAAAAACGTGGAAAAACGGCAAAATATTGCCTAATTCGATGATATTTTGTTTAAATCAAATGAAGGAAAAGGGGATGATAAACGTCAAACTATTGCTAAATTCGATGATTTTTCGTACGAAACAAAATGCAAGAAAACTTGCTTAAAATGCAATATTATGCGAAATTCTGAGATTTGAAGGCCAAATCACATATCGTGATACTACATGAAATAGTGTCGAAATATTGGTAAAAATGAATATATTTGCGTAGTATCAAACTACATGATTAACGTGAAAAAGTCACTATTTTACCATATTTGAGGATTTTACCTTCAAATCATAGAGCGAGGTTTCGGATTATTTAGATCCAAGAAAAGACATATGACAATGTTGTTTCCAATACAAATGATAAAAAAGAATGTGTTTTCATTAGAATTATCTATAATGTTCTTGATTTTCCGTTTATATTAACGAGGGAAGATGTACACGTAAAACCGCTCTAATCCGGCTGAAACGTCGATATATGCAATAAAAACCGAACTTCTCCCCTTTTCAATATCTTACTCAGTATTTTAACGTGAAACAAATAGATGATTGAAAATGAAGTATTTAAGGTTATTATCTAATCAATTATGTGTTTGCATCATTTTTATCGTATATATATGAAGTAATACCCATGGACTGAAAATTCACAAAAACGTGGAAAACTGCAAAATATTGCCTAATTCGATGATATTTTGTTTAAATCACATGAAGGAAAAGGGGATGATAAACGTCAAAATATTGCTAAATTCGATGATTTTTCGTACGAAACAAAATGGAAGAAAACTTGCTTAAAATGCAATATTATGCGAAATTCTGAGATTTGAAGGCCAAATCACATACCGTGATACTACATGAAATAGTGTCGAAATATTGGTAAAAATGAATATATTTGCGTAATATCAAACTACATGATTAACGTGAAAAAGTCACTATTTTACCATATTTGAGGATTTTACCTTCAAATCATAGAGCGAGGTTTCGTATAATTTAGTTCCAGGAAAAGACATATGACAATGTTGTTTCCAATACAAATGATAAAAAACAATGTGTTTTCATCAGAATTACCTATAATGTTCTTGATTTTCCGTTTATATTAACGAGTGAAGATGTACACGTAAAACCGCTCTAATCCGGCTGAAACGTCGATATATGCAATAAAAACCGAACGTCTCCCCTTTTCAATATCTTACTCAGTATTTTAACGAGAAACAAATAGATGATTGAAAATGAAGTATTTAAGGTTATTATCTAATCAATTTTGTGTTTGCATCATTTTTATCGTATATATATGAAGTAATACCCATGGACTGAAAATTCACAAAAACGTGGAAAACGGCAAAATATTGCCTAATTCGATGATATTTTGATTAAATCACATGAAGGAAAAGGAGATGATAAACGTCAAAATATTGCTAAATTCGATGATTTTTCGTACGAAACAAAATGCAAGAAAACTTGCTTAAAATGCAATATTATGCGAAATTCTAAGATTTGAAGGCCATATCACATATCGTGATACTAAATGAAATAGTATCGAAATATTGGTTAAAATGAATATATTTACGTAATATCAAACTACATGAAAAACGTGAAAAAAGTCACTATTTAACCATATTTGAGGATTTTAACTTCAAATCATAGAGCGAGGTTTCGTATTATTTAGATTCAAGAAAAGACATATGACAATGTTGTTTCCAATACAAATGATAAAAAACAATGTGTTTTCATTAGAATTAACTAAAAAGTTCCTGATTTTCCGTTTATATTACCGATGGAAGAGGTACACGTAAAACCGCTCTAATCCGGCTGAAACGTCGATATATGCAATAAAAACCGAACTTCTCCCCTTTTCAATATCTTACTCAGTATTTTAACGAGAAAAAAATAGATGATTGAAAATGAAGAATTTAAGGTTATTATCTAATCAATTATGTGTTTGCATCATTTTTATCGTATATATATGAATTAATACCCATGGACTGAAAATTCACAAAAACGTGGAAACGGCAAAATATTGCCTAATTCGATGATATTTTATTTAAATCACATGAAGGAAAAGGGGATGATAAACGTCAAAATATTGCTAAATTCGATGATTTTTCGTACGAAACAAAATGCAAGAAAATTTGCTTAAAATGCAATATTACGCGAAATTCTGTGATTTCAAGGCCAAATCACATATCGTGGTACTACATGAAATAGTATCGGAATATTGGTAAAAATGAATATATTTACGTAATATCAAAACTACACGAAAAACGTGAAAAAAGTCACTATTTAACCATATTTAAGGATTTTAACTTCAAATCATAGAGCGAGGTTTCGTATTATTTAGATCCAAGAAAAGACATGACAATGTTGTTTCGAATACAAATGATAAAAATCAATGTGTTTTCATTAGAATTAACTAAAATGTTCCTGTTTTTCCGTTTATATTACCGATGGAAGATGTACACGTAAAACCGCTCTAATCCGGCTGAAACGTCGATATATGCAATAAAAACCGAACTTCTCCCCTTTTCAATATCTTACTCAGTATTTTAACGAGAAACAAATAGTTGATTGAAAATGAAGTATTTAAGGTTATTATCTAATCAATTATGTGTTTGCATCATTTTTATCGTATATATATCAATTAATACCCATGGACTGAAAATTCACAAAAACGTGGAAAACGGCAAAATATTGCCTAATTCGATCATATTTTATTTAAATCACATGAAGGAAAAGGGGATGATAAACGTCAAAATATTGCTAAATTCGATGATTTTTCGTACGAAACAAAATCCAAGAAAACTTGCTTAAAATGCAATATTATGCGAAATTCTGAGATTTGAAGGCCAAATCACATATCGTGATACTACATGAAATAGGATCGAAATATTGGTAAAAATGAATATATTTACGTAATATCAAACTACATGAAAAACGTGAAAAAAGTCACTATTTAACCATATTTGAGGCTTTTAACTTCAAATCATAGAGCGAGGTTTCGTATTATTTAGTTCCAAGAAAAGACATATGACAATGTTGTTTCCAATACAAATGATAAAAAACAATGTGTTTTCATTAGAATTAACTAAAATGTTCCTGATTTTCCGTTTATATTACCGATGGAAGATGTACACGTAAAACCGCTCTAATCCGGCTGAAACGTCGATATATGCAATAAAAACCGAACTTCTCCCCATTTCAATATCTTACTCAGTATTTTAACGTGAAAAAAATAGATGATATAAAATGAAGTATTTAAGGTTATCATCTAATCAATTATGTGTTTGCATAATTTTTATCGTATATATATGAATTAATACCCATGGACTTTGAAAATTCACAAAAACGTGGAAAACGGCAAAATATTGCCTAATTCGATGATATTTTATTTAAATCACATGAAGGAAAAGGGGATGATAAACGTCAAAATATTGCTAATATTGATGATTTTTCGTACGAAACAAAATGCAAGAAAACTTGCTTAAAATGCAATATTATGCGAAATTCTGTGATTTCAAGGCCAAATCACATATCGTGATACTACATGAAATAGTATCGGAATATTTGTAAAAATGAATATATTTACGTAATATCAAACTACACGAAAAACGTGAAAAAAGTCACTATTTAACCATATTTGAGGATTTTAACTTCAAATCATAAAGCGAGGTTTCGTATTATTTAGATCCAAGAAAAGACATATGACAATGTTGTTTCCAATACAAATGATAAAAAACAATGTGTTTTCATTATAATTAACTATAATGTTCTTGATTTTCCGTTTATATTAACGAGGGAAGATGTACACGTAGAACCGCTCTAATCCGGCTGAAACGTCGATATATGCAATAAAAACCGAACTTCTCCCCTTTTCAATATCTTACTCAGTATTTTAACGAGAAACAAATAGATGATTGAAAATGAAGTATTTAAGGTTATTATCTAATCAATTATGTGTTTGCATCATTTTTATCGTATATATATATGAAGTAATACCCATGGACTGAAAATTCACAAAAACGTGGAAAACTGCAAAATATTGCCTAATTCGATGATATTTTGTTTAAATCACATGAAGGAAAAGGGGATGATAAACGTCAAAATATTGCTAAATTCGATGATTTTTCGTACGAAACAAAATGGAAGAAAACTTGCTTAAAATGCAATATTATGCGAAATTCTGAGATTTGAAGGCCAAATCACATATCGTGGTACTACATGAAATAGTATCGGAATATTGGTAAAAATGAATATATTTACGTAATATCAAAACTACACGAAAAACGTGAAAAAAGTCACTATTTAACCATATTTAAGGATTTTAACTTCAAATCATAGAGCGAGGTTTCGTATTATTTAGATCCAAGAAAAGACATGACAATGTTGTTTCGAATACAAATGATAAAAATCAATGTGTTTTCATTAGAATTAACTAAAATGTTCCTGATTTTCCGTTTATATTACCGATGGAAGATGTACACGTAAAACCGCTCTAATCCGGCTGAAACGTCGATATATGCAATAAAAACCGAACTTCTCCCCTTTTCAATATCTTACTCAGTATTTTAACGAGAAACAAATAGTTGATTGAAAATGAAGTATGTAAGGTTATTATCTAATCAATTATGTGTTTGCATCATTTTTATCGTATATATATCAATTAATACCCATGGACTGAAAATTCACAAAAACGTGGAAAACGGCAAAATATTGCCTAATTCGATCATATTTTATTTAAATCACATGAAGGAAAAGGGGATGATAAACGTCAAAATATTGCTAAATTCGATGATTTTTCGTACGAAACAAAATCCAAGAAAACTTGCTTAAAATGCAATATTATGCGAAATTCTGAGATTTGAAGGCCAAATCACATATCGTGATACTACATGAAATAGTATCGAAATATTGGTAAAAATGAATATATTTACGTAATATCAAACTACATGAAAAACGTGAAAAAAGTCACTATTTAACCATATTTGAGGATTTTAGCTTCAAATCATAGAGCGAGGTTTCGTATTATTTAGATCCAAGAAAAGACATATGACAATGTTGTTTCCAATACAAATGATAAAAAAGAATGTGTTTTCATTAGAATTATCTATAATGTTCTTGATTTTCCGTTTATATTAACGAGGGAAGATGTACACGTAAAACCGCTCTAATCCGGCTGAAACGTCGATATATGCAATAAAAACAGAACTTCTCCCCTTTTCAATATCTTACTCAGTATTTTAACGAGAAACAAATAGATGATTGAAAATGAAGTATTTAAGGTTATTATCTAATCAATTATGTGTTTGCATCATTTTTATCGTATATATATGAAGTAATACCCATGGACTGAAAATTCACAAAAACGTGGAAAACGGCAAAATATTGCCTAATTCGATGATATTTTATTTAAATCACATGAAGGAAAAGGGGATGATAAACGTCAAAATATTAGTAAAATCGATGATTTTTCGTACGAAACAAAATGCAAGAAACTTGCTTAAAATGCAATATTATGCGAAATTCTGAGATATGAAGGCCAAATCACATACCGTGATACTACATGAAATAGTATCGAAATATTGGTAAAAATGAATATATTTACGTAATATCAAACTACATGAAAAACGTGAAAAAAGTCACTATTTAACCATATTTGAGGATTTTAACTTCAAATCATAGAGCGAGGTTTCGTATTATTTAGATCCAAGAAAAGACATATGACAATGTTGTTTCCAATACAAATGATAAAAAAGAATGTGTTTTCATTAGAATTATCTATAATGTTCTTGATTTTCCGTTTATATTAACGAGGGAAGATGTACACGTAAAACCGCTCTAATCCGGCTGAAACATCGATATATGCAATAAAAACCGAACTTCTCCCCTTTTCAATATCTTACTCAGTATTTTAACGTGAAAAAAATAGATGATATAAAATGAAGTATTTAAGGTTATCATCTAATCAATTATGTGTTTGCATAATTTTTATCGTATATATATGAATTAATACCCATGGACTTTGAAAATTCACAAAAACGTGGAAAACGGCAAAATATTGCCTAATTCGATGATATTTTATTTAAATCACATGAAGGAAAAGGGGATGATAAACGTCAAAATATTGCTAATATTGATGATTTTTCGTACGAAACAAAATGCAAGAAAACTTGCTTAAAATGCAATATTATGCGAAATTCTGTGATTTCAAGGCCAAATCACATATCGTGATACTACATGAAATAGTATCGGAATATTTGTAAAAATGAATATATTTACGTAATATCAAACTACACGAAAAACGTGAAAAAAGTCACTATTTAACCATATTTGAGGATTTTAACTTCAAATCATAAAGCGAGGTTTCGTATTATTTAGATCCAAGAAAAGACATATGACAATGTTGTTTCCAATACAAATGATAAAAAACAATGTGTTTTCATTATAATTAACTATAATGTTCTTGATTTTCCGTTTATATTAACGAGGGAAGATGTACATGTAGAACCGCTCTAATCCGGCTGAAACGTCGATATATGCAATAAAAACCGAACTTCTCCCCTTTTCAATATCTTACTCAGTATTTTAACGAGAAACAAATAGATGATTGAAAATGAAGTATTTAAGGTTATTATCTAATCAATTATGTGTTTGCATCATTTTTATCGTATATATATATGAAGTAATACCCATGGACTGAAAATTCACAAAAACGTGGAAAACTGCAAAATATTGCCTAATTCGATGATATTTTGTTTAAATCACATGAAGGAAAAGGGGATGATAAACGTCAAAATATTGCTAAATTCGATGATTTTTCGTACGAAACAAAATGGAAGAAAACTTGCTTAAAATGCAATATTATGCGAAATTCTGAGATTTGAAGGCCAAATCACATATCGTGGTACTACATGAAATAGTATCGGAATATTGGTAAAAATGAATATATTTACGTAATATCAAAACTACACGAAAAACGTGAAAAAAGTCACTATTTAACCATATTTAAGGATTTTAACTTCAAATCATAGAGCGAGGTTTCGTATTATTTAGATCCAAGAAAAGACATGACAATGTTGTTTCGAATACAAATGATAAAAATCAATGTGTTTTCATTAGAATTAACTAAAATGTTCCTGATTTTCCGTTTATATTACCGATGGAAGATGTACACGTAAAACCGCTCTAATCCGGCTGAAACGTCGATATATGCAATAAAAACCGAACTTCTCCCCTTTTCAATATCTTACTCAGTATTTTAACGAGAAACAAATAGTTGATTGAAAATGAAGTATTTAAGGTTATTATCTAATCAATTATGTGTTTGCATCATTTTTATCGTATATATATCAATTAATACCCATGGACTGAAAATTCACAAAAACGTGGAAAACGGCAAAATATTGCCTAATTCGATCATATTTTATTTAAATCACATGAAGGAAAAGGGGATGATAAACGTCAAAATATTGCTAAATTCGATGATTTTTCGTACGAAACAAAATCCAAGAAAACTTGCTTAAAATGCAATATTATGCGAAATTCTGAGATTTGAAGGCCAAATCACATATCGTGATACTACATGAAATAGTATCGAAATATTGGTAAAAATGAATATATTTACGTAATATCAAACTACATGAAAAACGTGAAAAAAGTCACTATTTAACCATATTTGAGGATTTTAGCTTCAAATCATAGAGCGAGGTTTCGTATTATTTAGATCCAAGAAAAGACATATGACAATGTTGTTTCCAATACAAATGATAAAAAAGAATGTGTTTTCATTAGAATTATCTATAATGTTCTTGATTTTCCGTTTATATTAACGAGGGAAGATGTACACGTAAAACCGCTCTAATCCGGCTGAAACGTCGATATATGCAATAAAAACAGAACTTCTCCCCTTTTCAATATCTTACTCAGTATTTTAACGAGAAACAAATAGATGATTGAAAATGAAGTATTTAAGGTTATTATCTAATCAATTATGTGTTTGCATCATTTTTATCGTATATATATGAAGTAATACCCATGGACTGAAAATTCACAAAAACGTGGAAAACGGCAAAATATTGCCTAATTCGATGATATTTTATTTAAATCACATGAAGGAAAAGGGGATGATAAACGTCAAAATATTAGTAAAATCGATGATTTTTCGTACGAAACAAAATGCAAGAAACTTGCTTAAAATGCAATATTATGCGAAATTCTGAGATATGAAGGCCAAATCACATACCGTGATACTACATGAAATAGTATCGAAATATTGGTAAAAATGAATATATTTACGTAATATCAAACTACATGAAAAACGTGAAAAAAGTCACTATTTAACCATATTTGAGGATTTTAACTTCAAATCATAGAGCGAGGTTTCGTATTATTTAGATCCAAGAAAAGACATATGACAATGTTGTTTCCAATACAAATGATAAAAAAGAATGTGTTTTCATTAGAATTATCTATAATGTTCTTGATTTTCCGTTTATATTAACGAGGGAAGATGTACACGTAAAACCGCTCTAATCCGGCTGAAACATCGATATATGCAATAAAAACCGAACTTCTCCCCTTTTCAATATCTTACTCAGTATTTTAACGAGAAACAAATAGATGATTGAAAATGAAGTATTTAAGGTTATTATCTAATCAATTATGTGTTTGCATCATTTTTATCGTATATATATGAAGTAATACCCATGGACTGAAAATTCACAAAAACATGGAAAACGACAAAATATTGCCTAATTCGATGATATTTTGTTTAAATCACATGAAGGAAAAGGAGATGATAAACGTCAAAATATTGCTAAATTCGATGATTTTTCGTACGAAACAAAATGCAAGAAAACTTGCTTAAAATGCAATATTAAGCGAAATTCTGAGATTTGAAGGCCAAATCACATATCGTGATACTACATGAAATAGTATCGAAATATTGGTTAAAATGAATATATTTACGTAATATCAAACTACATGAAAAACGTGAAAAAAGTCACTATTTAACCATATTTGAGGCTTTTAACTTCAAATCATAGAGCGAGGTTTCGTATTATTTAGTTCCAAGAAAAGACATATGACAATGTTGTTTCCAATACAAATGATAAAAAACAATGTGTTTTCATTAGAATTAACTAAAATGTTCCTGATTTTCCGTTTATATTACCGATGGAAGATGTACACGTAAAACCGCTCTAATCCGGCTGAAACGTCGATATATGCAATAAAAACCGAACTTCTCCCCATTTCAATATCTTACTCAGTATTTTAACGTGAAAAAAATAGATGATATAAAATGAAGTATTTAAGGTTATCATCTAATCAATTATGTGTTTGCATAATTTTTATCGTATATATATGAATTAATACCCATGGACTTTGAAAATTCACAAAAACGTGGAAAACGGCAAAATATTGCCTAATTCGATGATATTTTATTTAAATCACATGAAGGAAAAGGGGATGATAAACGTCAAAATATTGCTAATATTGATGATTTTTCGTACGAAACAAAATGCAAGAAAACTTGCTTAAAATGCAATATTATGCGAAATTCTGTGATTTCAAGGCCAAATCACATATCGTGATACTACATGAAATAGTATCGGAATATTTGTAAAAATGAATATATTTACGTAATATCAAACTACACGAAAAACGTGAAAAAAGTCACTATTTAACCATATTTGAGGATTTTAACTTCAAATCATAAAGCGAGGTTTCGTATTATTTAGATCCAAGAAAAGACATATGACAATGTTGTTTCCAATACAAATGATAAAAAACAATGTGTTTTCATTATAATTAACTATAATGTTCTTGATTTTCCGTTTATATTAACGAGGGAAGATGTACATGTAGAACCGCTCTAATCCGGCTGAAACGTCGATATATGCAATAAAAACCGAACTTCTCCCCTTTTCAATATCTTACTCAGTATTTTAACGAGAAACAAATAGTTGATTGAAAATGAAGTATTTAAGGTTATTATCTAATCAATTATGTGTTTGCATCATTTTTATCGTATATATATCAATTAATACCCATGGACTGAAAATTCACAAAAACGTGGAAAACGGCAAAATATTGCCTAATTCGATCATATTTTATTTAAATCACATGAAGGAAAAGGGGATGATAAACGTCAAAATATTGCTAAATTCGATGATTTTTCGTACGAAACAAAATCCAAGAAAACTTGCTTAAAATGCAATATTATGCGAAATTCTGAGATTTGAAGGCCAAATCACATATCGTGATACTACATGAAATAGTATCGAAATATTGGTAAAAATGAATATATTTACGTAATATCAAACTACATGAAAAACGTGAAAAAAGTCACTATTTAACCATATTTGAGGATTTTAGCTTCAAATCATAGAGCGAGGTTTCGTATTATTTAGATCCAAGAAAAGACATATGACAATGTTGTTTCCAATACAAATGATAAAAAAGAATGTGTTTTCATTAGAATTATCTATAATGTTCTTGATTTTCCGTTTATATTAACGAGGGAAGATGTACACGTAAAACCGCTCTAATCCGGCTGAAACGTCGATATATGCAATAAAAACAGAACTTCTCCCCTTTTCAATATCTTACTCAGTATTTTAACGAGAAACAAATAGATGATTGAAAATGAAGTATTTAAGGTTATTATCTAATCAATTATGTGTTTGCATCATTTTTATCGTATATATATGAAGTAATACCCATGGACTGAAAATTCACAAAAACGTGGAAAACGGCAAAATATTGCCTAATTCGATGATATTTTATTTAAATCACATGAAGGAAAAGGGGATGATAAACGTCAAAATATTAGTAAAATCGATGATTTTTCGTACGAAACAAAATGCAAGAAACTTGCTTAAAATGCAATATTATGCGAAATTCTGAGATATGAAGGCCAAATCACATACCGTGATACTACATGAAATAGTATCGAAATATTGGTAAAAATGAATATATTTACGTAATATCAAACTACATGAAAAACGTGAAAAAAGTCACTATTTAACCATATTTGAGGATTTTAACTTCAAATCATAGAGCGAGGTTTCGTATTATTTAGATCCAAGAAAAGACATATGACAATGTTGTTTCCAATACAAATGATAAAAAAGAATGTGTTTTCATTAGAATTATCTATAATGTTCTTGATTTTCCGTTTATATTAACGAGGGAAGATGTACACGTAAAACCGCTCTAATCCGGCTGAAACATCGATATATGCAATAAAAACCGAACTTCTCCCCTTTTCAATATCTTACTCAGTATTTTAACGAGAAACAAATAGATGATTGAAAATGAAGTATTTAAGGTTATTATCTAATCAATTATGTGTTTGCATCATTTTTATCGTATATATATGAAGTAATACCCATGGACTGAAAATTCACAAAAACATGGAAAACGACAAAATATTGCCTAATTCGATGATATTTTGTTTAAATCACATGAAGGAAAAGGAGATGATAAACGTCAAAATATTGCTAAATTCGATGATTTTTCGTACGAAACAAAATGCAAGAAAACTTGCTTAAAATGCAATATTAAGCGAAATTCTGAGATTTGAAGGCCAAATCACATATCGTGATACTACATGAAATAGTATCGAAATATTGGTTAAAATGAATATATTTACGTAATATCAAACTACATGAAAAACGTGAAAAAAGTCACTATTTAACCATATTTGAGGCTTTTAACTTCAAATCATAGAGCGAGGTTTCGTATTATTTAGTTCCAAGAAAAGACATATGACAATGTTGTTTCCAATACAAATGATAAAAAACAATGTGTTTTCATTAGAATTAACTAAAATGTTCCTGATTTTCCGTTTATATTACCGATGGAAGATGTACACGTAAAACCGCTCTAATCCGGCTGAAACGTCGATATATGCAATAAAAACCGAACTTCTCCCCATTTCAATATCTTACTCAGTATTTTAACGTGAAAAAAATAGATGATATAAAATGAAGTATTTAAGGTTATCATCTAATCAATTATGTGTTTGCATAATTTTTATCGTATATATATGAATTAATACCCATGGACTTTGAAAATTCACAAAAACGTGGAAAACGGCAAAATATTGCCTAATTCGATGATATTTTATTTAAATCACATGAAGGAAAAGGGGATGATAAACGTCAAAATATTGCTAATATTGATGATTTTTCGTACGAAACAAAATGCAAGAAAACTTGCTTAAAATGCAATATTATGCGAAATTCTGTGATTTCAAGGCCAAATCACATATCGTGATACTACATGAAATAGTATCGGAATATTTGTAAAAATGAATATATTTACGTAATATCAAACTACACGAAAAACGTGAAAAAAGTCACTATTTAACCATATTTGAGGATTTTAACTTCAAATCATAAAGCGAGGTTTCGTATTATTTAGATCCAAGAAAAGACATATGACAATGTTGTTTCCAATACAAATGATAAAAAACAATGTGTTTTCATTATAATTAACTATAATGTTCTTGATTTTCCGTTTATATTAACGAGGGAAGATGTACATGTAGAACCGCTCTAATCCGGCTGAAACGTCGATATATGCAATAAAAACCGAACTTCTCCCCTTTTCAATATCTTACTCAGTATTTTAACGAGAAACAAATAGATGATTGAAAATGAAGTATTTAAGGTTATTATCTAATCAATTATGTGTTTGCATCATTTTTATCGTATATATATATGAAGTAATACCCATGGACTGAAAATTCACAAAAACGTGGAAAACTGCAAAATATTGCCTAATTCGATGATATTTTGTTTAAATCACATGAAGGAAAAGGGGATGATAAACGTCAAAATATTGCTAAATTCGATGATTTTTCGTACGAAACAAAATGGAAGAAAACTTGCTTAAAATGCAATATTATGCGAAATTCTGAGATTTGAAGGCCAAATCACATATCGTGGTACTACATGAAATAGTATCGGAATATTGGTAAAAATGAATATATTTACGTAATATCAAAACTACACGAAAAACGTGAAAAAAGTCACTATTTAACCATATTTAAGGATTTTAACTTCAAATCATAGAGCGAGGTTTCGTATTATTTAGATCCAAGAAAAGACATGACAATGTTGTTTCGAATACAAATGATAAAAATCAATGTGTTTTCATTAGAATTAACTAAAATGTTCCTGATTTTCCGTTTATATTACCGATGGAAGATGTACACGTAAAACCGCTCTAATCCGGCTGAAACGTCGATATATGCAATAAAAACCGAACTTCTCCCCTTTTCAATATCTTACTCAGTATTTTAACGAGAAACAAATAGTTGATTGAAAATGAAGTATTTAAGGTTATTATCTAATCAATTATGTGTTTGCATCATTTTTATCGTATATATATCAATTAATACCCATGGACTGAAAATTCACAAAAACGTGGAAAACGGCAAAATATTGCCTAATTCGATCATATTTTATTTAAATCACATGAAGGAAAAGGGGATGATAAACGTCAAAATATTGCTAAATTCGATGATTTTTCGTACGAAACAAAATCCAAGAAAACTTGCTTAAAATGCAATATTATGCGAAATTCTGAGATTTGAAGGCCAAATCACATATCGTGATACTACATGAAATAGTATCGAAATATTGGTAAAAATGAATATATTTACGTAATATCAAACTACATGAAAAACGTGAAAAAAGTCACTATTTAACCATATTTGAGGATTTTAGCTTCAAATCATAGAGCGAGGTTTCGTATTATTTAGATCCAAGAAAAGACATATGACAATGTTGTTTCCAATACAAATGATAAAAAAGAATGTGTTTTCATTAGAATTATCTATAATGTTCTTGATTTTCCGTTTATATTAACGAGGGAAGATGTACACGTAAAACCGCTCTAATCCGGCTGAAACGTCGATATATGCAATAAAAACAGAACTTCTCCCCTTTTCAATATCTTACTCAGTATTTTAACGAGAAACAAATAGATGATTGAAAATGAAGTATTTAAGGTTATTATCTAATCAATTATGTGTTTGCATCATTTTTATCGTATATATATGAAGTAATACCCATGGACTGAAAATTCACAAAAACGTGGAAAACGGCAAAATATTGCCTAATTCGATGATATTTTATTTAAATCACATGAAGGAAAAGGGGATGATAAACGTCAAAATATTAGTAAAATCGATGATTTTTCGTACGAAACAAAATGCAAGAAACTTGCTTAAAATGCAATATTATGCGAAATTCTGAGATATGAAGGCCAAATCACATACCGTGATACTACATGAAATAGTATCGAAATATTGGTAAAAATGAATATATTTACGTAATATCAAACTACATGAAAAACGTGAAAAAAGTCACTATTTAACCATATTTGAGGATTTTAACTTCAAATCATAGAGCGAGGTTTCGTATTATTTAGATCCAAGAAAAGACATATGACAATGTTGTTTCCAATACAAATGATAAAAAAGAATGTGTTTTCATTAGAATTATCTATAATGTTCTTGATTTTCCGTTTATATTAACGAGGGAAGATGTACACGTAAAACCGCTCTAATCCGGCTGAAACATCGATATATGCAATAAAAACCGAACTTCTCCCCTTTTCAATATCTTACTCAGTATTTTAACGAGAAACAAATAGATGATTGAAAATGAAGTATTTAAGGTTATTATCTAATCAATTATGTGTTTGCATCATTTTTATCGTATATATATGAAGTAATACCCATGGACAGAAAATTCACAAAAACATGGAAAACGACAAAATATTGCCTAATTCGATGATATTTTGTTTAAATCACATGAAGGAAAAGGAGATGATAAACGTCAAATTATTGCTAAATTCGATGATTTTTCGTACGAAACAAAATGCAAGAAAACTTGCTTAAAATGCAATATTAAGCGAAATTCTGAGATTTGAAGGCCAAATCACATATCGTGATACTACATGAAATAGTATCGAAATATTGGTTAAAATGAATATATTTACGTAATATCAAACTACATGAAAAACGTGAAAAAGGTCACTATTTAACCATATTTGAGGCTTTTAACTTCAAATCATAGAGCGAGGTTTCGTATTATTTAGTTCCAAGAAAAGACATATGACAATGTTGTTTCCAATACAAATGATAAAAAACAATGTGTTTTCATTAGAATTAACTAAAATGTTCCTGATTTTCCGTTTATATTACCGATGGAAGATGTACACGTAAAACCGCTCTAATCCGGCTGAAACGTCGATATATGCAATAAAAACCGAACTTCTCCCCATTTCAATATCTTACTCAGTATTTTAACGTGAAAAAAATAGATGATATAAAATGAAGTATTTAAGGTTATCATCTAATCAATTATGTGTTTGCATAATTTTTATCGTATATATATGAATTAATACCCATGGACTTTGAAAATTCACAAAAACGTGGAAAACGGCAAAATATTGCCTAATTCGATGATATTTTATTTAAATCACATGAAGGAAAAGGGGATGATAAACGTCAAAATATTGCTAATATTGATGATTTTTCGTACGAAACAAAATGCAAGAAAACTTGCTTAAAATGCAATATTATGCGAAATTCTGTGATTTCAAGGCCAAATCACATATCGTGATACTACATGAAATAGTATCGGAATATTTGTAAAAATGAATATATTTACGTAATATCAAACTACACGAAAAACGTGAAAAAAGTCACTATTTAACCATATTTGAGGATTTTAACTTCAAATCATAAAGCGAGGTTTCGTATTATTTAGATCCAAGAAAAGACATATGACAATGTTGTTTCCAATACAAATGATAAAAAACAATGTGTTTTCATTATAATTAACTATAATGTTCTTGATTTTCCGTTTATATTAACGAGGGAAGATGTACACGTAGAACCGCTCTAATCCGGCTGAAACGTCGATATATGCAATAAAAACCGAACTTCTCCCCTTTTCAATATCTTACTCAGTATTTTAACGAGAAACAAATAGATGATTGAAAATGAAGTATTTAAGGTTATTATCTAATCAATTATGTGTTTGCATCATTTTTATCGTATATATATATGAAGTAATACCCATGGACTGAAAATTCACAAAAACGTGGAAAACTGCAAAATATTGCCTAATTCGATGATATTTTGTTTAAATCACATGAAGGAAAAGGGGATGATAAACGTCAAAATATTGCTAAATTCGATGATTTTTCGTACGAAACAAAATGGAAGAAAACTTGCTTAAAATGCAATATTATGCGAAATTCTGAGATTTGAAGGCCAAATCACATACCGTGATACTACATGAAATAGTGTCGAAATATTGGTAAAAATGAATATATTTGCGTAATATCAAACTACATGATTAACGTGAAAAAGTCACTATTTTACCATATTTGAGGATTTTACCTTCAAATCATAGAGCGAGGTTTCGTATGATTTAGTTCCAGGAAAAGACATATGACAATGTTGTTTCCAATACAAATGATAAAAAACAATGTGTTTTCATCAGAATTACCTATAATGTTCTTGATTTTCCGTTTATATTAACGAGTGAAGATGTACACGTAAAACCGCTCTAATCCGGCTGAAACGTCGATATATGCAATAAAAACCGAACTTCTCCCCTTTTCAATATCTTACTCAGTATTTTAACGAGAAACAAATAGATGATTGAAAATGAAGTATTTAAGGTTATTATCTAATCAATTTTGTGTTTGCATCATTTTTATCGTATATATATGAAGTAATACCCATGGACTGAAAATTCACAAAAACGTGGAAAACGGCAAAATATTGCCTAATTCGATGATATTTTGATTAAATCACATGAAGGAAAAGGAGATGATAAACGTCAAAATATTGCTAAATTCGATGATTTTTCGTACGAAACAAAATGCAAGAAAACTTGCTTAAAATGCAATATTATGCGAAATTCTAAGATTTGAAGGCCATATCACATATCGTGATACTAAATGAAATAGTATCGAAATATTGGTTAAAATGAATATATTTACGTAATATCAAACTACATGAAAAACGTGAAAAAAGTCACTATTTAACCATATTTGAGGATTTTAACTTCAAATCATAGAGCGAGGTTTCGTATTATTTAATTCCAAGAAAAGACATATGACAATGTTGTTTCCAATACAAATGATAAAAAACAATGTGTTTTCATTAGAATTAACTAAAATGTTCCTGATTTTCCGTTTATATTACCGATGGAAAATGTACACGTAAAACCGCTCTAATCCGGCTAACGTCGATATATGCAATAAAAACCGAACTTCTCCCCATTTCAATATCTTACTCAGTATTTTAACGAGAAAAAAATAGATGATTGAAAATGAGGTATTTAAGGTTATTATCTAATCAATTATGTGTTTGCATCATTTTTATCGTATATATATGAATTAATACCCATGGACTGAAAATTCACAAAAACGTGGAAAACGGCAAAATATTGCCTAATTCGATGATATTTTATTTAAATCACATGAAGGAAAAGGGGATGATAAACGTCAAAATATTGGTAAATTCGATGATTTTTCGTACAAAACAAAATGCAAGAAAACTTGCTTAAAATGCAATATTATGCGAAATTCTGAGATTTGAAGGCCAAATCACATATCGTGATACTACATGAAATAGTATCGAAATATTTTAAAAATGAATATAATTACGTAATATCAAACTCCATGAAAAACGTGAAAAAAGTCACTATTTTACCATATTTGAGGATTTTACTTTCAAACCATAGAGCGAGGTTTCGAATTATTTAGTTCCAAGAAAAGACATATGACAATGTTGTTTCCAATACAAATGATAAAAAACAATGTGTTTTCATTAGAATTAACTATAATGTTCTTGATTTTCCATTTATATTAACGAGGGAAGATGTACACGTAAAACCGCTCTAATCCGGCTAAACGTCGATATATGCAATAAAAACCGAACTTCTCCCGTTTTCAATATCTTACTCAGTATTTTAACGAGAAACAAATAGATGATTGAAAATGAAGTATTTAAGGTTATTATCTAATCAATTATGTGTTTGCATCATTTTTATCGTATATATATGAAGTAATACCCATTGACTGAAAATTCACAAAAACGTGGAAATCCAGCAAAATATTGCCTAATTCGATGATATTTTGTTTAAATCACATGAAGGAAAAGGAGATGATAAACGTCCAAATATTGCTAAATTCGATTATTTTTCGTAAGAAACAAAATGCAAGAAAACTTGCTTAAAATGCAATATTATGCGAAATTCTGAGATTTGAAGGCCAAATCACATATCGTGATACTACATGAAATAGTATCTAAATATTGGTAAAAACGAATATATTTACGTAATATCAAACTACATGAAAAACGTGAAAAAGTCACTATTTAACCATATATGAGGATTTTAACTTCAAATCATAGAGCGAGGTTTCGTATTATTTAGATCCAAAAAAAGACATATGACAATGTTGTTTACAATACAAATGATAAAAATCAATGTGTTTTCATTAGAATTAACTTAAATGTTCCTGATTTTCCGTTTATATTACCGATGGAAGATGTACACGTAAAACCGCTCTATTCCGGCTGAACCGTCGATATATGCAATAAAAACAGAACTTCTCCCCTTTTCAATATCTTACTCAGTATTTTAACGAGAAACAAATAGATGATTGAAAATGAAGTATTTAAGGTTATTATCTAATCAATTATGTGTTTGCAACCTTATTTCTCGTATATATATGAAGTAATACCCATGGACTGAAAATTCACAAAAACGTGGAAAACGGCAAAATATTGCCTAATTCGATGATATTTTGTTTAAATCACATGGAGGAAAAGGGGATGATAAACGTCAAAATATTGCTAAATTCGATGATTTTTCGTACTAAACAAAATGCAAGAAAACTTGCTTAAAATGCAATATTATGCGTAATTCTGAGATTTGAAGGCCAAATCACATATCGTGATACTACATGAAATAGTATCGAAATATTGGTAAAAATGAATATATTTACGTAATATCAAACTACATGAAAAACGTGAAAAAGTCACTATTTAACCATATTTGAGGATTTTAACTTCAAATCATAGAGCGAGGTTTCGTATTATTTAGATCCAAGAAAAGACATATGACAATGTTGTATCCAATACAAATGATAAAAAACAATGTGTTTTCATTAGAATTAACTATAATGTTCCTGATTTTCCGTTTATATTACCGATGGAAGATGTACACGTAAAACCGCTCTATTCCGGCTGAAACGTCGATATATGCAATAAAAACAGAACTTCTCCCCTTTTCAATATCTTACTCAGTATTTTAACGAGAAACAAATAGTTGATTGAAAATGAAGTATTTAAGGTTATTACCTAATCAATTTAGAATTAACTAAAATGTTCCTGATTTTCCGTTTATATTACCGATGGAAGATGTACACGTAAAACCGCTCTATTCCGGCTGAAACGTCGATATATGCAATAAAACAGAACTTCTCCCCTTTTCAATATCTTACTCAGTATTTTAACGAGAAACAAATAGTTGATTGAAAATGAAGTATTTAAGGTTATACCTAATCAATTATGTGTTTGTATCATTTTTATCGTATATATAATGAATTAATACCCATAGAATGAAAATTCACAAAAACGTGGAAAAACGGCAAAATATTGCCTAATTCGATGATATTTTGTTTAAATCAAATAAAGGAAAAGGGGATGATAAACGTCAAAATATTGCTAAATTCGATGATTTTTTGTACGAAACAAAATGCAAGAAAACTTGCTTATAATGCAATATTATGCGAAATTCTGAGATTTGAAGGC
This sequence comes from Procambarus clarkii, assembly GCF_040958095.1. NCBI lineage: Eukaryota > Metazoa > Arthropoda > Malacostraca > Decapoda > Cambaridae > Procambarus > Procambarus clarkii. The sequence continues at coordinate 38,128,933 of NC_091195.1, forward strand.
CAAATCACATATCGTGATACTACATGAAATAGTATCGAAATATTGGTAAAAATGAATATATTTACGTAATATCAAACTACATGAAAAACGTGAAAAGTCACTATTTAACCATATTTGAGGATTTTAACTTCAAATCATAGAGCGAGGTTTCGTATTATTTAGATCCAAGAAAAGACATATGACAATGCTGTTTCCAATACAAATGATAAAAAACAATGTGTTTTCATTAGAATTAACTAAAATGTTCCTGATTTTCCGTTTATATTACCGATGGAAGATGTACACGTAAAACCGCTCTAATCCGGCTGAAACGTCGATATATGCAATAAAAACCGAACTTCTCCCCTTTTCAATATCTTACTCAGTATTTTAACGAGAAAAAAATAGATGATTGAAAATGAGGTATTTAAGGTTATTATCTAATCAATTATGTGTTTGCATCATTTTTATCGTATATATATGAATTAATACCCATGGACTGAAAATTCACAAAAACGTGGAAAACGGCAAAATATTGCCTAATTCGATGATATTTTATTTAAATCACATGAAGGAAAAGGGGATGATAAACGTCAAAATATTGGTAAATTCGATGATTTTTCGTACGAAACAAAATGCAAGAAAACTTGCTTAAAATGCAATATTATGCGAAATTCTGAGATTTGAAGGCCAAATCACATATCGTGATACTACATGAAATAGTATCGAAATATTGGTAAAAATGAATATATTTACGTAATATCAAACTACATGAAAAACGTGAAAAAGTCACTATTTAACCATATTTGAGGATTTTAACTTCAAATCATAGAGCGAGGTTTCGTATTATTTAGATCCAAGAAAAGACATATGACAATGTTGTATCCAATACAAATGATAAAAAACAATGTGTTTTCATTAGAATTAACTATAATGTTCCTGATTTTCCGTTTATATTACCGATGGAAGATGTACACGTAAAACCGCTCTATTCCGGCTGAAACGTCGATATATGCAATAAAAACAGAACTTCTCCCCTTTTCAATATCTTACTCAGTATTTTAACGAGAAACAAATAGTTGATTGAAAATGAAGTATTTAAGGTTATTACCTAATCAATTTAGAATTAACTAAAATGTTCCTGATTTTCCGTTTATATTACCGATGGAAGATGTACACGTAAAACCGCTCTATTCCGGCTGAAACGTCGATATATGCAATAAAACAGAACTTCTCCCCTTTTCAATATCTTACTCAGTATTTTAACGAGAAACAAATAGTTGATTGAAAATGAAGTATTTAAGGTTATTACCTAATCAATTATGTGTTTGTATCATTTTTATCGTATATATAATGAATTAATACCCATAGAATGAAAATTCACAAAAACGTGGAAAAACGGCAAAATATTGCCTAATTCGATGATATTTTGTTTAAATCAAATAAAGGAAAAGGGGATGATAAACGTCAAAATATTGCTAAATTCGATGATTTTTCGTACGAAACAAAATGCAAGAAAACTTGCTTATAATGCAATATTATGCGAAATTCTGAGATTTGAAGGCTAAATCACATATCGTGATACTACATGAAATAGTATCGAAATATTGGTAAAAATGAATATATTTACGTAATATCAAACTACATGATTAACGTGAAAAAGTCACTATTTTACCATATTTGAGGATTTTACCTTCAAATCATAGAGCGAGGTTTCGTATTATTTAGTTCCAAAAAAAGACATATGACAATGTTGTTTCCAATACAAATGATAAAAAACAATGTGTTTTCATTAGAATTAACTATAGTGTTCTTGATTTTCAGTTTATATTAACGATGGAAGATGTACACGTAAAACCGCTCTAATCCGGCTGAAACGTCGATATATGCAATAAAAACCGAACTTCTCCCCATTTCAATATCTTACTCAGTATTTTAACGTGAAAAAAATAGATGATATAAAATGAAGTATTTAAGGTTATCATCTAATCAATTATGTGTTTGCATAATTTTTATCGTATATATATGAATTAATACCCATGGACTTTGAAAATTCACAAAAACGTGGAAAACGGCAAAATATTGCCTAATTCGATGATATTTTATTTAAATCACATGAAGGAAAAGGGGATGATAAACGTCAAAATATTGCTAATATTGATGATTTTTCGTACGAAACAAAATGCAAGAAAACTTGCTTAAAATGCAATATTATGCGAAATTCTGTGATTTCAAGGCCAAATCACATATCGTGATACTACATGAAATAGTATCGGAATATTTGTAAAAATGAATATATTTACGTAATATCAAACTACACGAAAAACGTGAAAAAAGTCACTATTTAACCATATTTGAGGATTTTAACTTCAAATCATAAAGCGAGGTTTCGTATTATTTAGATCCAAGAAAAGACATATGACAATGTTGTTTCCAATACAAATGATAAAAAACAATGTGTTTTCATTATAATTAACTATAATGTTCTTGATTTTCCGTTTATATTAACGAGGGAAGATGTACACGTAGAACCGCTCTAATCCGGCTGAAACGTCGATATATGCAATAAAAACCGAACTTCTCCCCTTTTCAATATCTTACTCAGTATTTTAACGAGAAACAAATAGATGATTGAAAATGAAGTATTTAAGGTTATTATCTAATCAATTATGTGTTTGCATAATTTTTATCGTATATATATATGAAGTAATACCCATGGACTGAAAATTCACAAAAACGTGGAAAACTGCAAAATATTGCCTAATTCGATGATATTTTGTTTAAATCACATGAAGGAAAAGGGGATGATAAACGTCAAAATATTGCTAAATTCGATGATTTTTCGTACGAAACAAAATGGAAGAAAACTTGCTTAAAATGCAATATTATGCGAAATTCTGAGATTTGAAGGCCAAATCACATACCGTGATACTACATGAAATAGTGTCGAAATATTGGTAAAAATGAATATATTTGCGTAATATCAAACTACATGATTAACGTGAAAAAGTCACTATTTTACCATATTTGAGGATTTTACCTTCAAATCATAGCGCGAGGTTTCGTATGATTTAGTTCCAGGAAAAGACATATGACAATGTTGTTTCCAATACAAATGATAAAAAACAATGTGTTTTCATCAGAATTACCTATAATGTTCTTGATTTTCCGTTTATATTAACGAGTGAAGATGTACACGTAAAACCGCTCTAATCCGGCTGAAACGTCGATATATGCAATAAAAACCGAACTTCTCCCCTTTTCAATATCTTACTCAGTATTTTAACGAGAAACAAATAGATGATTGAAAATGAAGTATTTAAGGTTATTATCTAATCAATTTTGTGTTTGCATCATTTTTATCGTATATATATGAAGTAATACCCATGGACTGAAAATTCACAAAAACGTGGAAAACGGCAAAATATTGCCTAATTCGATGATATTTTGATTAAATCACATGAAGGAAAAGGAGATGATAAACGTCAAAATATTGCTAAATTCGATGATTTTTCGTACGAAACAAAATGCAAGAAAACTTGCTTAAAATGCAATATTATGCGAAATTCTAAGATTTGAAGGCCATATCACATATCGTGATACTAAATGAAATAGTATCGAAATATTGGTTAAAATGAATATATATACGTAATATCAAACTACATGAAAAACGTGAAAAAAGTCACTATTTAACCATATTTGAGGATTTTAACTTCAAATCATAGAGCGAGGTTTCGTATTATTTAGTTCCAAGAAAAGACATATGACAATGTTGTTTCCAATACAAATGATAAAAAACAATGTGTTTTCATTAGAATTAACTAAAATGTTCCTGATTTTCCGTTTATATTACCGATGGAAAATGTACACGTAAAACCGCTCTAATCCGGCTGAAACGTCGATATATGCAATAAAAACCGAACTTCTCCCCATTTCAATATCTTACTCAGTATTTTAACGAGAAAAAAATAGATGATTGAAAATGAGGTATTTAAGGTTATTATCTAATCAATTATGTGTTTGCATCATTTTTATCGTATATATATGAATTAATACCCATGGACTGAAAATTCACAAAAACGTGGAAAACGGCAAAATATTGCCTAATTCGATGATATTTTATTTAAATCACATGAAGGAAAAGGGGATGATAAACGTCAAAATATTGGTAAATTCGATGATTTTTCGTACGAAACAAAATGCAAGAAAACTTGCTTAAAATGCAATATTATGCGAAATTCTGAGATTTGAAGGCCAAATCACATATCGTGATACTACATGAAATAGTATCGAAATATTTTAAAAATGAATATAATTACGTAATATCAAACTCCATGAAAAACGTGAAAAAAGTCACTATTTTACCATATTTGAGGATTTTACTTTCAAACCATAGAGCGAGGTTTCGAATTATTTAGTTCCAAGAAAAGACATATGACAATGTTGTTTCCAATACAAATGATAAAAAACAATGTGTTTTCATTAGAATTAACTATAATGTTCTTGATTTTCCATTTATATTAACGAGGGAAGATGTACACGTAAAACCGCTCTAATCCGGCTAAACGTCGATATATGCAATAAAAACCGAACTTCTCCCGTTTTCAATATCTTACTCAGTATTTTAACGAGAAACAAATAGATGATTGAAAATGAAGTATTTAAGGTTATTATCTAATCAATTATGTGTTTGCATCATTTTTATCGTATATATATGAAGTAATACCCATTGACTGAAAATTCACAAAAACGTGGAAATCCAGCAAAATATTGCCTAATTCGATGATATTTTGTTTAAATCACATGAAGGAAAAGGAGATGATAAACGTCCAAATATTGCTAAATTCGATTATTTTTCGTACGAAACAAAATGCAAGAAAACTTGCTTAAAATGCAATATTATGCGAAATTCTGAGATTTGAAGGCCAAATCACATATCGTGATACTACATGAAATAGTATCTAAATATTGGTAAAAATGAATATATTTACGTAATATCAAACTACATGAAAAACGTGAAAAAGTCACTATTTAACCATATATGAGGATTTTAACTTCAAATCATAGAGCGAGGTTTCGTATTATTTAGATCCAAAAAAAGACATATGACAATGTTGTTTACAATACAAATGATAAAAATCAATGTGTTTTCATTAGAATTAACTTAAATGTTCCTGATTTTCCGTTTATATTACCGATGGAAGATGTACACGTAAAACCGCTCTATTCCGGCTGAACCGTCGATATATGCAATAAAAACAGAACTTCTCCCCTTTTCAATATCTTACTCAGTATTTTAACGAGAAACAAATAGATGATTGAAAATGAAGTATTTAAGGTTATTATCTAATCAATTATGTGTTTGCAACCTTATTTCTCGTATATATATGAAGTAATACCCATGGACTGAAAATTCACAAAAACGTGGAAAACGGCAAAATATTGCCTAATTCGATGATATTTTGTTTAAATCACATGGAGGAAAAGGGGATGATAAACGTCAAAATATTGCTAAATTCGATGATTTTTCGTACTAAACAAAATGCAAGAAAACTTGCTTAAAATGCAATATTATGCGTAATTCTGAGATTTGAAGGCCAAATCACATATCGTGATACTACATGAAATAGTATCGAAATATTGGTAAAAATGAATATATTTACGTAATATCAAACTACATGAAAAACGTGAAAAAGTCACTATTTAACCATATTTGAGGATTTTAACTTCAAATCATAGAGCGAGGTTTCGTATTATTTAGATCCAAGAAAAGACATATGACAATGTTGTATCCAATACAAATGATAAAAAACAATGTGTTTTCATTAGAATTAACTATAATGTTCCTGATTTTCCGTTTATATTACCGATAGAAGATGTACACGTAAAACCGCTCTATTCCGGCTGAAACGTCGATATATGCAATAAAAACAGAACTTCTCCCCTTTTCAATATCTTACTCAGTATTTTAACGAGAAACAAATAGTTGATTGAAAATGAAGTATTTAAGGTTATTACCTAATCAATTTAGAATTAACTAAAATGTTCCTGATTTTCCGTTTATATTACCGATGGAAGATGTACACGTAAAACCGCTCTATTCCGGCTGAAACGTCGATATATGCAATAAAACAGAACTTCTCCCCTTTTCAATATCTTACTCAGTATTTTAACGAGAAACAAATAGTTGATTGAAAATGAAGTATTTAAGGTTATTACCTAATCAATTATGTGTTTGTATCATTTTTATCGTATATATAATGAATTAATACCCATAGAATGAAAATTCACAAAAACGTGGAAAAACGGCAAAATATTGCCTAATTCGATGATATTTTGTTTAAATCAAATAAAGGAAAAGGGGATGATAAACGTCAAAATATTGCTAAATTCGATGATTTTTCGTACGAAACAAAATGCAAGAAAACTTGCTTATAATGCAATATTATGCGAAATTCTGAGATTTGAAGGCTAAATCACATATCGTGATACTACATGAAATAGTATCGAAATATTGGTAAAAATGAATATATTTACGTAATATCAAACTACATGATTAACGTGAAAAAGTCACTATTTTACCATATTTGAGGATTTTACCTTCAAATCATAGAGCGAGGTTTCGTATTATTTAGTTCCAAAAAAAGACATTTGACAATGCAGTTTCCAATACAAATGATAAAAAACAATGTGTTTTCATTAGAATTAACTATAGTGTTCTTGATTTTCAGTTTATATTAACGAGGGAAGATGTACACGTAAAACCGCTCTAATCAGGCTGAATCGTCGATATATGCAATAAAAACCGAACTTCTCCCCTTTTCAATATCTTACTCAGTATTTTAACGAGAAAAAAATAGATGATTGAAAATGAGGTATTTAAGGTTATTATCTAATCAATTATGTGTTTGCATCATTTTTATCGTATATATATGAATTAATACCCATGGACTGAAAATTCACAAAAACGTGGAAAACGGCAAAATATTGCCTAATTCGATGATATTTTATTTAAATCACATGAAGGAAAAGGGGATGATAAACGTCAAAATATTGGTAAATTCGATGATTTTTCGTACGAAACAAAATGCAAGAAAACTTGCTTAAAATGCAATATTATGCGAAATTCTGAGATTTGAAGGCCAAATCACATATCGTGATACTACATGAAATAGTATCGAAATATTGGTAAAAATGAATATATTTACGTAATATCAAACTACATGAAAAACGTGAAAAAGTCACTATTTAACCATATTTGAGGATTTTAACTTCAAATCATAGAGCGAGGTTTCGTATTATTTAGATCCAAGAAAAGACATATGACAATGTTGTATCCAATACAAATGATAAAAAACAATGTGTTTTCATTAGAATTAACTATAATGTTCCTGATTTTCCGTTTATATTACCGATGGAAGATGTACACGTAAAACCGCTCTATTCCGGCTGAAACGTCGATATATGCAATAAAAACAGAACTTCTCCCCTTTTCAATATCTTACTCAGTATTTTAACGAGAAACAAATAGTTGATTGAAAATGAAGTATTTAAGGTTATTACCTAATCAATTTAGAATTAACTAAAATGTTCCTGATTTTCCGTTTATATTACCGATGGAAGATGTACACGTAAAACCGCTCTATTCCGGCTGAAACGTCGATATATGCAATAAAACAGAACTTCTCCCCTTTTCAATATCTTACTCAGTATTTTAACGAGAAACAAATAGTTGATTGAAAATGAAGTATTTAAGGTTATTACCTAATCAATTATGTGTTTGTATCATTTTTATCGTATATATAATGAATTAATACCCATAGAATGAAAATTCACAAAAACGTGGAAAAACGGCAAAATATTGCCTAATTCGATGAAATTTTGTTTAAATCAAATAAAGGAAAAGGGGATGATAAACGTCAAAATATTGCTAAATTCGATGATTTTTCGTACGAAACAAAATGCAAGAAAACTTGCTTATAATGCAATATTATGCGAAATTCTGAGATTTGAAGGCTAAATCACATATCGTGATACTACATGAAATAGTATCGAAATATTGGTAAAAATGAATATATTTACGTAATATCAAACTACATGATTAACGTGAAAAAGTCACTATTTTACCATATTTGAGGATTTTACCTTCAAATCATAGAGCGAGGTTTCGTATTATTTAGTTCCAAAAAAAGACATATGACAATGTTGTTTCCAATACAAATGATAAAAAACAATGTGTTTTCATTAGAATTAACTATAGTGTTCTTGATTTTCAGTTTATATTAACGAGGGAAGATGTACACGTAAAACCGCTCTAATCAGGCTGAATCGTCGATATATGCAATAAAAACCGAACTTCTCCCCTTTTCAATATCCTACTCAGTATTTTAACGAGAAACAAATAGATGATTGAAAATGAAGTATTTAAGGTTATTATATAATCAATTATGTGTTTGCATCATTTTTATCGTATATATATGAATTAATACCCATGGACGGAAAATTCACAAAAACGTGGAAAACGGAAAAATATTGCCTAACTCGATGATATTTTGTTTAAATCACATGAAGGAAAAGGAGATGATAAACGTCAAAATATTGCTAAATTCGATGATTTTTCGTACGAAACAAAATGCAAGAAAACTTGCTTAAAATGCAATATTATGCGAAATTCTGAGATTTGAAGGCCAAATCACATATCGTGATACTACATGAAATAGTATCGAAATATTGGTAAAAATGAATATATTTACGTAATATCAAACTACATGAAAAACGTGAAAAGTCACTATTTAACCATATTTGAGGATTTTAACTTCAAATCATAGAGCGAGGTTTCGTATTATTTAGATCCAAGAAAAGACATATGACAATGCTGTTTCCAATACAAATGATAAAAAACAATGTGTTTTCATTAGAATTAACTAAATTGTTCCTGATTTTCCGTTTATATTACCGATGGAAGATGTACACGTAAAACCGCTCTAATCCAGCTGAAACGTCGATATATGCAATAAAAACCGAACTTCTCCCCTTTTCAATATCTTACTCAGTATTTTAACGAGAAAAAAATAGATGATTGAAAATGAGGTATTTAAGGTTATTATCTAATCAATTATGTGTTTGCATCATTTTTATCGTATATATATGAATTAATACCCATGGACTGAAAATTCACAAAAACGTGGAAAACGGCAAAATATTGCCTAATTCGATGATATTTTATTTAAATCACATGAAGGAAAAGGGGATGATAAACGTCAAAATATTGGTAAATTCGATGATTTTTCGTACGAAACAAAATGCAAGAAAACTTGCTTAAAATGCAATATTATGCGAAATTCTGAGATTTGAAGGCCAAATCACATATGGTGATACTACATGAAATAGTATCGAAATATTGGTAAAAATGAATATATTTACGTAATATCAAACTACATGAAAAACGGTAAAAAAGTCACTATTTAACCATATTTGAGGATTTTAACTTCAAATCATAGAGCGAGGTTTCGTATTATTTAGATCCAAGAAAAGACATATGACAATGTTGTTTCCAATACAAATGATAAAAATCAATGTGTTTTCATTAGAATTAACTAAAATGTTCCTGATTTTCCGTTTATATTACCGATGGAAGATTTACACGTAAAACCGCTCTATTCCGGCTGAAACGTCGATATATGCAATAAAAACAGAACTTCTCCCCTTTTCAATATCTTACTCAGTATTTTAACGAGAAACAAAGAGTTGAATGAAAATGAAGTATTTAAGGTTATTATCTAATCAATTATGTGTTTGCAACCTTATTTATCGTATATATATGAAGTAAAACCTATGGACTGAAAATTCACAAAAACGTGGAAAACGGCAAAATATTGCCTAATTCGATGATATTTTATTTAAATCACATGAAGGAAAAGGGGATGATAAACGTCAAAATATTGCTAAATTCGATGATTTTTCGTACGAAACAAAATCAAAGAAAACTTGCTTAAAATGCAATATTATGCGAAATTCTGAGATTTGAAGGCCAAATCACATATCGTGATACTACATGAAATAGTATCGAAATATTGGTAAAAATGAATATATTTACGTAATATCAAACTACATGAAAAACGTGAAAAAGTCACTATTTAACCATATTTGAGGATTTTAACTTCAAATCCAACCCGTTCTCACACAAGACAGTACATATATGACTAGTGCTTAAAGTCAATATGTGGAATGTGATTTAGTACATATGTGATATATTCCCAGTTAACTTTTTTACCAAGGCTCAAACTCTTCCTCACGTACCAATTTACGTCTCACAGTACTCGTCCATCAACGTAGATAGCTGAATAGTCGTGATTGGTTCAATTATAACGAAAATTGTAGTTTTCAGGTCCCACATGGGTTGTGAAATTCACCTACTATTGTCCATGCTCTTATAATATTACAGATCAGCTACATCCTATTGAAGGCTCGTAGTTTTGTTTTGAGAAATATTAGTTGTTCTTAGTAAATTATAATAAGCACAATAAATTATTACATAGAATAAGTGCTTCACCAATCAATATTATATACCATAGTTTGTGCTTTAGAAATCTTTAAAGAATGTTTTGTAGGAACGCTAACAGAAAACGATGTTATGTTGGAATGTATATAGGGTAAACTACTGCAAACAGGATGGTATGGTGTGGATTATTGGAAACTATAGGATTAGTATAGGGTCCACTACCACCTGTTAGGTGGGTAAGGGGTCCAATAACACCCGCAGGATGAGTATGGGGGTCACATCCACCCACAGGAATGGTATGGGGATCACTTCCACCCACAGGAAGGGTATGGGATCCAATACCATCCACTGGATGTGTATTACGTCCACTACCACCGACAGGATGGGTATGGGCTCACAACCACCCACAGGATAGGTATGGGGTCCAATACCACCCACAGGATGAGTATGGGGTCCACTATAACCCACAGGATGGGTATGGGGCTCCAACCACCCACAGAATAAGTATGGGGTACAATAACACCCACTGGATATGTATGGCATCCATTGCCCCCACAGGATGACTATAGGGTACAGTATCGCCCACAGGATTAGTATATAGGGTTCACTGCCGCCCACAGAGTCGGTATGGGGTCCACCGCCACCCACAGGGTCAGTATGGGGTCCACTACCGCCCACAGGGTCGCTATGAAGTCAACTACCGTCCACAGGGTCGGTAGGGGTCCACTACCGCCCACAGGGTCGGCAGGGGGTCCACTGCCACCCACTGGGTCGGTAGGGGGTCCACTGCCGCCCACAGGATCGATAGGGGGTCCACTGCCGCCCACAGGGTCGATATGGGGGGGGGTCCACTACCGCCCACAGGATCGATAGGGGGTCCACTGCCGCCCACAGGGTCGGTAGGGGGTCCACTGCCGCCCACACGTTCGGTAGGGGTCCACTGCCGCCCACAGGGTCGGTAGGGGGTCCACTGCCGCCCACAGGATCGATAGGGGGTCCACTGCCGCCCACAGGGTCGATAGGGGGTCCCTTACCGCCCACAGGGTCTCTATGAAGTCAACTACCGCCCATAGTGTTTGTATAGTGTCCACTATCGCCCATAGTGTTATTATGGGGTCCACTACCCCTCATAGGGTCGGTATGGGGGTCCATTACTACCCACAGGGTGTGTCTGGGGTCTATTTTGGCAATACTGCTTTTCCAATCTCATTTGTTGTTCAATGTAAAATATTTGTTGCTCGACTTGCAACAATTTATATATATATATATATATATATATATATATATATATATATATATATAGTATAGTGCCTTTGCAATAATGTACCAATGTGTGTATTTTCATAACTCGTTTTAAATTGTTGAAAAATAAATAACTACATTGTGAATGCAAGTCAATGTTTACATGCTAAATCAGAGTTGCCAGATTCCGCTTAAAATAGCAAATTGTGCTTATTTTCAAAGCTTGAGAATTTAGCTTTAAAGTAGTTAAAAAACTACGAATTTCGCAATTTGCTATGTACTTTAGTGTACTATTTTAAAATAAGGTTGGTTTTTAAGCTGCAAGTCATATGAATCTCAAAAAAAGTATATTATTAACAATCTTATCTCCATAGTTCACTAGTTTCTGTAAATCAGATCTGGTAACTGTAGGCCAAGTACTGGAAGACTCAAGACACAATGTGTTGAAGCTATTCTCTTTGAAGAAGTCATCTCGACAGGATCTTCCAGCTCCAGCTATAAAACTTCACCAAACATGGATCTACCTAGTACATCAAATGGTAAGGAATTACTAAACTGTACAAAGTTTTATGCTAGAACATTTGTTACAGAATTGTCCCTGTCAGGGACAATTCAGTCCCTATTCTATGTGTACTCCATCACATAGTGACGGAGTATGTGGGAATAATTTTGTTGACACTGTCCATTTTGTCAATTCTACAACAGCAGATAATATGAATTCCCAGAGATATTTGTAACTTGAGATACTTGGTTTGGTTTGGTTAAGTTAGGTTAGGTTAGCCTAACCCAGTAAATCCTCCCCGGCTAGAATATAAACCCCGGACAAAGTGCTCGTGAAATGCCAGGCATTTGCAAATATGAGGATGTGGTTGATTATATTATATTCTTTTCTATATCATAGATGTTCAATATATGAAAAATATTTTAGACTTAAAAATGGACCCCTGAGGTACTCAACTTACCACATTTCTTCATATTCATTCCCATTTAGTATGACCTTTTGCTCTCTTTGTTTTAACTATTGTTTTGTGCACTTTACAATTTTTTTCATGAACCTGTAATTTCCTTGCTAGTCTTCCATGTGGTACCTTATTAAAGTCTTTAGCATAATCCATGTATACTACATCCACCGGAAACCCTTTATCTGAGTACCATGTTACCATGTCCCAAAAGTGAGGAGGTTTATAAGGTAGCATCTGTTTTTAAGAAGACCATGGTGTGTCGATTGAATAAGATTGTTCACTGAAAGATGGTAAATGATTCCCTCCCTTAGGATTTTCGCCATGAGCTTGCAGATGTGTTATACCTAGCTGATCGGACATTAGTTTTGTGCTTAACTCTTTCTGCTTTTTTTTTAATACTGTAAGGGTGAAATTTTCATATTTCAAATCTCGGGGTACTATCCCTTGGTTCAGATATTTTGTGGAAAGTATTTTCAGCAGTATTCATAGTTCTTCTGTCAGTTTATTTTCCTTTATAATTAAGGTTTGTTTTCTTTTGTACCATAGAAAGTACCACAGAAAGGTGTTATAATGTTGTGTTAGCTTTTCTGTACAATTTTTCTTTTTTGTTTGTATAAAAGGCTATGCAATGAATTCAAATATTTACGCTACCAATCAATTTTTCAGATAGATCATCGGATTTTGACAGTATGCTGTACATACCAGATGTTCCAAAAATAACTACAGACAACAATAATGGTACTGTGTTTACTATTTTTATACTTTATATATAGGAAGACAAGTTCAATCAATGAGCATTTTAATATATCATCAAAATTTTCATACATTTCTTTCACTTTGTTACACTTGTAAAAACTTATTCTTAGCTATATTTATATAAATGTTAATACCACTGTTAAATGAACATATTGATTTGTGTCCTTATTAGTTATAGCTTATTTATGTTGACCCAGCACCTTACTAAAGGGATTACCTTAACTTGTGTCACTATCTCTCTAGGGGGCTCCAGGTAGGCAGTATAGGTAATGCCACTAACATGCATATCATTATGGGAAAGTCCATAATTTAACACATAATTATAAGTAGGTAATTTGTAGCAAATTTTAAGATTATTAATAGGTACATTGTAGCATAATTTTGCATAAGCATAATTTTCTTGTTTTGTTCTTGTACTTTTCCTTCGAACACTATTATTTTCTCTTCAGAATTTCACCGGAGAATAGCAGTGATGACTAGAGAACATCTTGAACGTGAGTACCAGAAAGCACGTGCTGCAATGATACAAAGAAATGAGTACTTGAAGAGACTCTTAAACGTGGAGGAACCAAACTCAATAAAGGTGACAAACAAGAAACAGAAAAAAGATAACATACAGGATGTATCACACATTAATTCAAAACAAAGACCAGCTGCACCCCAATCTGATGGTAATCTTCTATTATTTTTTTAACAATATTTCTACAGCTGTTATTTGTGTACTTTCCAATAATATTTGTTGCCTATTTTTAAGTGTATGCTAGACAATTATGGAGATTAAATTACTATAACACTGAACAACTTGGTAGCATAAAGTTAGTTATAGTAATATCTTGAGATTTGTCTGAAAATATTAATACTTGTATACAATTTGCAATTATGTACCATGCTTAAATCTTCAAATGTGCCACCCAGACATTCTGCCTGCTATACTTTCACCACCACACATTCAAAATGCGGGCTATTCTACTAGTGGCAGAACGTACACTCAAAGTTATTTGGCAGCTGGTGAAGAAACTTTGGAATCATTTGATGTTGGTATGTCCCAACATCATTTGTTGGTATTTAAATGAGGGTTTATTTAATGGACACACGTCATAAATATTATGTACCAAAATTGTGCTTAATGCCTATGAAATTTTGTTTAACATATTATACTAATCATTCCTTTCACTTACAAATTTTTCTTACTAATTTGTAATCCCATATTTCAAAGTACTTGCTGCAGAACTTGAACAAATTAAAGATTCTCAGCCAAGTGTTTCTGACTGGCAAAAAAGAAGAAAAAATGCAGAGATTAATTGGGGAGAATGCAGGGCAATGCTGTTCGATTGGACATTGTCTGAGTTGGGTGTTCCAGATAAAGGTAAATTAAATATTGCTGTGTTCATTAAGGTTATACTGTATAATAAGCATCATATGCAAATTAATGACACTCTATTAATACATTTAGACTTCAGATTGTTTAAAATGTTAGGTATACAGTATTTAAAATTAGTATAAATAATTACCCCTTTTTTCATCAGGTAAAGTTTGTGTACAATGTACAAATTGTGAGGCAAGCATCAAATGTGAAGACTGTTTTGCATTTTTGTGTCACATTTGTGACCAAATGCAACATTTTCTCATGCCTTTCCACCACAGATTATATTGGAAAAATGGCTTTTATGAGCCATTAGACCCGACACAAACTGTGTGCCCTGAAGGAAATATCTTTCACTGGAGTAAGTATACGATACCTGTATAAAATCCGTACTTTGTTCCGAGATTACTTCTACTTCCCAATCCCAGTCTAGAGCTACGATTATCTTGGTATAACAAAATAAAATGAATAAATGTTTCATTTCAGTCATTACAACATTTGGAGAAGTCTTAAAGTTTAAACCTGACACTTGGTTTTATAGATTGATTTAATCGTCTGATTGTTTCTTTTCTGTGAATTTCTCAGTCATTATCTGGAGAATAATGTCAATATTTTGTACAATCAAGAAACAATGAAATATTCAGTCTGAAATTCTTTTCCATAAAACTCATTTTGTCAAACTGTCTTCCTTTTCTTTGTTACCAGAACCTGTTGTACCAGCCCAACCACCAAATTCTTGCCCCAACTGCACAGATTGCAAGTTTAAAATTTCAAGCTCCAGCAATCTCTGCATCTTCATCACTATAATGGGTAAATAAACTTTAAAATTTACCCTTTTATTTCCATTACCGGATATTCCTGAATCACAATACATTTTGAAATTTTTGTTGCTATAAATGTTAATTTTTACATCACTATTTTAGCAAGTCGCCACACCACTCAATGCACTGTATTTTAAACTACAGGAAGGTATGACCTCTATACTCCAATCTATACATGCCACTGTGGATATGAGCATCAACAACTAGGCAAGACCATGCACAAGTCTGGTTTCTATTCATCATTAGGAAAGAGCAGCACATTCTACAGCACCAGTCTGCTTGAATCATGGCACCATATAAAAAGAAATTGTCCCGGAACATCATTTCGGGCATTAGTCACTGCACTGGAATCCTTTGGTGCTTCTCGTGGGCGTGTATGTTTTGATACCGTTATTCTTAATATTTTCAGTTTTATATTTCAATACAAAAATTATCAAAATTTTGTAGTAATGTATATTCATTTATTAATAATTAGTTTTTAATTTTGTTCAAACACAAAATGGAATGTTTTTTTTGTTTATTTATCTTATGTCATAATATGCATTTTAAATGTCACCATCTAAAAAATTCTATTCCTAGATTGGACCCATTAATTATATAACTTCGAAGAGAGTGTTCTTCGAATGGCGATTCCAGCAATATGAGCTGAGAAAAATTAGAGGAGAAGCTGACAATGAGTGTCCTGCTTGTGATAAAACCCCTTTAGCAGTACATATTGATGGCAACAAGAAGCTGTATCGTTACAACAAAGTTGGGAGGTAATAAAATGTGCTTTACAGATACTTAATGTATAGTATTCTTTTGTTCTCTACACACACTATATTATAATGAATTATATTGTCTTCAAATTAATGTTCTTATAAATAAAGTATGCACATATAAATATACATTGTCATATGACATATTTTTTAACTGAGTATGTCTTTATAGTTTGCCTTTCAATTGCATCCATATCATCATTTTATTTATCTAACACCATGTAAATTTTTGTTTTATGTAAAATTTAGCAGTGCATCAGAATTCTTCATATAAAACATTTTTTGATACCCCATTACCCATTGTTTAATATTATAGTGGTTACAGACAATAAATAATTATTTCTGAATTATCATTGCAGAGGTATCAGAAACCCCTATTATTCTGATAGTATCTTCAGCAAAGATGAAGATGTTCAAGCTCATGTTGGCACTATTCAGAGCTTGAAAACTAAGGTGAGTTTTATTATATATTGAGAAACCTTCAATTTTACCTAATAACTGTTTGGCGACTATAACATATGGTGGCCATTTTTGTATTTTTTCATTATAGTTTATATATATTGAATAAGGAAATATAACCCATAGAAATTCTTATGTGCAACAACAATGCCTATCGCGCAAAATAATCTCTACCTTCTACCCGTCCTACATAATTATAATCATGCTCACCAACTGGTTATTTAGTTACTATAAATATTTTTGTTTAACAGAGTAAGCACACGTGTGGAGTGTCTACATGGAAAGCTGCTCAAAATAAGCCTCTTTCATTCCAAAGTTTGGATGAAACAGGAATCAGCATGGCCTCCTGTCGACATGGTATTATCCTCCACACCTTGAATATGTATCAAGGAGAGCTGTACAGTTATGCCCACTATTTGCAAATTATGTATTTCAAATACATAAAGTTTATTTGTCAAGACATAATTTGCAAATATTGGCCATGGGCCTTAACTGTGGCTCAGAAACAATCACATTTTCACATTGGTCAAGCAAAGCCATTTTTAGGAGTCCTACATGCAAAAGGACATGCTTGGTATTGTCAGGTAAATAAAAATATAACATTACATTTATGTATACTAATGTATACATTTATGTATACTAATTAAATTTAATGTAATGTATACATTACATTAAATATAATAAGTACAGTTTGTGTAAAAAAATTTAAGATTTCTGATTGTTTAAGATTAATGATATACGTATCATTTAATATAGTAGGAGGCTTTTAATTTTTGTACAATAATTTGAATTTTTTTTACTGTATACTTTTATGTTAAAGGTATTGTATGGAGGGCGGTGGCAAGAAGGAAGTGGCATGACTTTAGGGGAAGAGGCCGAGCAAGTGTTTGCATACCTCTCACGATACAACTCTACAACTAAAAACATGCTGAAAGCTGGTATTTGTTTATATGGTTCATCTGATCAAGTTTTTTATTATTTTACCTGCCCTGTAATCAGTATAATGCGATTTGTATTCAGTATTCAATAAGTATCAACTCCCTCAAATAATCAATAAAAGAATGAAAACATATTGGTCAAACTTGAGTTGGTCGTGGTGAGTAAAGGTATGTTATGAAACTGTTATTAATCTATGCTCTTCAAGATGTTCATTGCTATAAATATTTTTCTCAGAAAGAACAGAAGAACTCACAGAGGGTGCAGTCTTTTGGAACCATCGAAAAATTGATGGACTGGCTCGTGCATTAGTTACTCGACTCAGAAAGGTACTAAAAATAATATATATTTATTTTATTTATTTGTATTTATTTTGAAACTTATTATAATGCATTTATATGTGAAAGGTATTATAATGCATTTATAGGTTAGTTATGTGTTCAGATCATGTACTACATATATTTTCCATTATAAATTAGCGACCATTTCCTTGAATTAACTGCTTGAACTTTTTCAATATATCAATAAGGTTAATTTGTATAAAGTATATAGTATTTAATTAACCTAAATGTATGATTCCGAGATATATCAAATGTGTTCACAGAGAAATCACAGTATCGTGATATATCACGGGAACTGTGATGAGGGTTTGAACCCCATGCACTGAGTGCTCTCAGATGCATGCTCTAGTTCACTACGCCACGACATGGTCAGATGAATTGCAACTTGGAGTACTACTGCACCCACAAGGATCCCAAGGCTTCCACTGAAGCCAAACCAGGTTTCACACAATTCCCCCATGAACTCGGTCTCTGTCATTCAGTAGTTCTGCCTTTGATGCCCCCATTTCAATGTCTTTCTCCATGTATTGATATATCACAATAATATGAATTCTATGTGTATTGAAAGGGCCATCAGAGGTAAAACTACTGGAGGACACAGACCAAGTACATGGGAAACTGCATGCACAACCGCCCATGGAATGGGTATGGGGGTGCATAATTAACAAAAATTGAATTGTGGGTTCATTAGTACCCTAGGTTGCAATTCTTTTGACCATGTTGTGGCGCATTCAACTACAGCAAGCATCTGGGAATGCCAAGCCCATAGGTTCGAACCACTCATCACGGTTAATGTGATTTGTTCATTAAATTTATTATATTTTCAAATAGGCCAGAGAGACGGAAATAACAGTTTCAAATGAGATCGACAAACTTGATGTTCAAAAGTCATTGATTCAAGAATGGCGATCTGACCTACAAATGATTTGTAAGGAGTTAGAGTTAAACACTGGAACAACCTCGAAGAACATAAAATATTCTATCGAGGCAGTTGCAGACTCTATCAGGCATCGCAAAAATCTGATTGCCACTGATGCAGGTAGGCTTACTATTTCTTTGTTAACTCTGAAGCAATTTCTATTTAGCTCTTGTCTATAATTTCTATGTAGGTAAATGATGAGGAAATTTTTTTAACAACTTTAAAACTTTCAGCCAAAAAACTTTATTTGCAGCATCCAGTAAAATGCGCTCTTCACTCCGGCACAGAAATGAGTGTGATAGGAAAAAGCTTCAAGGCTTCATAAAAATCTACAATAGTGAAAACTCTGAAATTCTCAGTGAAAAGGATGCAATAGAAGGTATCCTGCCATGGCACAATTTATTGCCTCATCATAGCCAAAATGGTATGTAACTACATCTCATTTTATCAGGGGTTACAATTCGGCCTTATCAAGATAACTAACATTTAGCATGCATAATGGATAAGCTTTACTTATTTTTGAAGTAAAATATCATCACTACTGTTTGTAAAATAGGTGCAGTATCATAATCCGTAGGTTTTTATCAGGTTGATACTGCACAATAAACTATGTATAGTATGTATAATGCAAGTACCTAAACTGTAATTACATTAAATTGAGTTGTAGTTTACTTGCAGTAAATATAATTTTCCTCTTTTATTAGTGTCCCTTGCTCAAAAAAAGAAGGCAGTAGAAGATGTGGAGCTTCAGAAGAGATCCAGAGAAGAGCAACAACACACTGTTCAAGAAATGCTGCATTATCTCGCATATTACAAGAATAAGAGAGAGATTTTAACCGAACATACTGAAGAGTTGTTATGTGGAATTTTTCCTTCATATCTAAGCAAGGTAAGCTAACAGCCTAAATGTGTGTTGCAATTCAGTTCTTCATAAACATTTATCCAGCAGAATTTTATACTTGAGTAAAGTCTTGCTATTTACAACTTTGACAGGTAGACAATTCCATGGTTTTCATATACTGTACTGGTGTGTTTTACATATATTTGAACTTTTACCGAAAACTTTATTTATTTATTTTAATTTCTTTAGTATTTTCAGGGAAATTTGTAAATGTCTTAAACCCCATTAAATAGTCTATATATTACAGGATCCTAACAAGTACACTATTGAAGAGAAGCACCTATCAACCAAAAATAAGAGTGGAATCTTGGCTCTTTTGAAGCAAGGGCAAAAGTTGTGTTCTGACAAGCTGAGTGATGCAAAGCGTTTATTTGGATACCAGGAAGAGGATGTTGATGTTTCCGAGCCCTACCTGGAGCTTTGTGACAGTGAAGATGATGATGATGAAGATGAAGATTTACTACTAAACTGATGATACAAAAGTTAAGTATAATAAATTTTACCTGATTTCTCTTGCTAATTTCTCTTACTTAATTTCTCTAATTTCTAATTATCCTAGCCCTAAGATTACTACTGGCCTCCATTGCCTTGCCTGCACTTTGTTTCCCCCTTAACCATATCACTCATTCTTACAGGTGTGAGACAGAGAGGTACAAGATCATCCAAGAGGAACAACACCTGAAGCACCCAACATTTGGGTGTTTTAATTAATAAAAACGCCCTTCATGGCTTCACTCATCCTGGCTGGTTTAATTAAAAAAACCTAACCTAAACCTAATATATATACCTCTAGAGTCAAGGGAGTTAAGTTTTAGGCTGCACAATGAAACTGCTATTGACAATTTTATAACTGCTGCTGATAATGTCTGTCCTGTGACTTTTTTGTAAGCATAACCAAAAGGCTTAACAATCCCTTGCTTACAAAGGGAATACTTAAACCCATTAATAAAAAACATGACCTTGAGAAGAAGTATAGGTTAGGAATTGTCTCCAAAGAATTCTCATGCTCTTCAACAGGTCACTTGAACTCCAAACCTTTCCAGTTATCCTAAAAAAAGCGAGTTACCCCTGTACACAAATGTGGTGATCTCACAGATGTTAACAACTACAGACCTATATCAATCCTGCCTAACTTGTCAACATTTTTTGAAAAGCTACTTGAACTTGAACTCCAAACCTTTCCAGTTATCCTAAAAAAAGCGAGTTACCCCTGTACACAAATGTGGTGATCTCACAGATGTTAACAACTACAGACCTATATCAATCCTGCCTAACTTGTCAACATTTTTTGAAAAACTAATCTACAAGCAGTTTTACTCTTATCTAGCCAAACACCATATACTTAGTACTAGGCTGTACAAGAATATAACAACTCTTGTATATATCTCAAAAAAAAAAAAAAAAAAAAAAAAAAAAGCACAAGACGAAGCTTGAAAAAGTTTAGTGGTATGCCAATAGGCTAGTCCCAGGACTAAGAGGCATGAGTTACGAGGACAGGCTGCGAGAAATGCAATTGATAGGGTACATAAAGATAAACTGTTTAACACGGGTGGTAGGCGAACAAGGGGACACAGGTGGAAACTTAGTACCCAAATGAACCACTAGGATGTTAGAAAGAACTTTTTCAGTGTCAGAGTAGTTAATAGATGGAATGCATTAGGCAGTGATGTGGTGGAGGCTGACTCCATACACAGTTTCAAATGCAGATATGATAGAGCCCAGTAGGCTCAGGAATCTGTACATCAGTTGATTGCCAGTTGAGAGGTGGGACCAAAGAGCCAGAGCTCAACCCCCCGCAACCACAACTAGGTGAGTATACACACAAACACACACACGTACACACACACACACACAGACACAAACATACACACACTAATGCCTCTATTCACCTTGCAGTAAATAGGAACCTGAAAGTCAGGAAGCTGCTAAAGGCTGCATCTTGGGGATGTGTGAGTGTGTTAGATAAAAATATATGTTGTTTAGATATGATGGAGGAAAAGAGGCCGAGAGTCGGTACATTAGACAACCGACGCTTAGAAAGGCGGGGTCCAAGAGCTAACAGCTAAATCTTGGAAATAATAAATTAAAATATTTAATACACCCACATACATGTTTCACATTATTTTGGCTGAGGGCACACTGAGGGCTGATGGCCCCGTCGACGGGGCAGGAAGTCGGTGGTTGATCAAAGGCCTCCCACATCCTCCACATACCTGAGGATTATTCCGGCTTAATTTTAAACGGAAGTAATGTCTTGGCATTTACGGCTTCAGCGGGTGGGTGGGTCCGTGGGTTTATTACACTGTGAGTGAAAACAATCGCCTATTCTCTATTTTATATTGCGGCTTGTAGAGCTAGAAGCTGTTGCCTCTTGTGTGCGTTGCACAAGGGGATTAATATCTGGATTAATAGCTTTCAATATTTCCAGTATTTTTTAAGGTAACGCTTAAATACCGAAGATACTGCTATTGGACACCGCTTAATTGACAATGTCTCAACAACGCAGGCTAAAGATGTGCGTGGCTCCTGCTATTGCAATGATGCTCATTTGTTTTTCAATGATGGGCCTTAGTTGCCCCCTCTCTAGCTTACCGTTCTAAATACCCCTTCTCCATCTTCCGCAAACATTTCCCCTCATACATCTCCCCCTCCTGTCCCCCTTGTCCATCTTTGTCCCCCTGTCCATCTTTGTCCCCTGTTCCTCACTTTGTCCCCTTGCCCACATTTTCTGTCCTCTGTCCCAGATCCCTTTCCCCCTCTCTGTCCCCCTCTCTGTCCCCCTGTCCCCCCTTTCCATCTCTCTGTCCCCCTGTCCCTCTCTATCCCATTGTCCCTGTCTCTGTCCCCCCTGTCTCTCTCTGTCCCCCTGTTCTTCTCTGTCCTCCTGTTCCTCTCTCTGTCCCCCTGTCACTCTCTGTCCCCCTGTTCCTCTATGTCCCCCTGTCCATCTCTCTGTCCCCTGTACCTCTCTGTCCCCCTGCCCACTCTTTCTGTCCGCTACATAGTACATACATACATACATAAGATATAAAACAGTGGAGGATTCCCAGGTAGAACAATCAACCACAATGCCCATTACCCCTTTACCCTGATGTCCTTAACTACACAACTATACAAGAGTCATTAACACGTGTAATGGCTGATCCCCCATCACGATAGCATAAAGACCAATTGCTTGACCCGCAGTCTGTCTTGCTCCTCAAATAATTTTCGGGTTAACATGAAAACGTCTCTCGAGTTTATCTTTCTAATGTTGTTTTCCCATCTTTCATTTTATCAGCTTAGTTCCTTTATTATGCCCCAATTACTCATCCCTTGAGCGGTAGTTAAACTGAACCCAAATTTAAAAAAAGTTCCTTTTGCTAAGCAAGCTACAGTCTTGATAAGTCAGATATATTGTTTGTTAACACATTTCTCAACAATGAACAGTCAGTTTTATCAAGCTAACATATCCTAACACAACGAGTGAGAGTATTAACTGGTCTAATTATTTTATTAGACCAGTATATATTATTAGATTAT
This sequence comes from Procambarus clarkii, assembly GCF_040958095.1. Taxonomy (NCBI): domain Eukaryota; kingdom Metazoa; phylum Arthropoda; class Malacostraca; order Decapoda; family Cambaridae; genus Procambarus; species Procambarus clarkii. Next base: position 38,152,393 of record NC_091195.1, read on the forward strand.
ACTGGTATAATTATATATATATATATATATATATATATATATATATATATATATATATATATATATATATATATATATATATATATATATATATATATATATATATATATATATATATATATGTATATATACATATATATATATATATAGATATATATATATATATATATATATATATATATATATATATATATATATATATATATATATATATATATATATATATATATATATATATATATATATATATATGTATGTATGAGTGTGTGTGTACATGTGTATACAACATTAATAATTTTGTAACTAGCGTCAAACATTGTTATTTGCTTAGCTAAACGAACTAGAGGGTTCAGGTCCTGAACCGATTATGTGCCTCTGTAATCCTTTACACCACGGCCCACGGGATGGATATGGGGTGCATAATAAAGAAAGCAATAGAAGAAATTGAAATTACATAATACGGTTATTGACATTCAATAATAGTAAGATAAAGCAATGAGGACCAAATGGGAGACCAGTGATCAGTGTCTTGTATCCCCTGCAATACCTCAAATCCTACGTACCTCACTGACAGGCTCCAGTATGTTTCTGTGAATAATTCAATTTCTCCCACCCTACCCATCAACATTGATGTTCCTCAGGGCAGCATACTTGGCATACTTGGGTATCCTTTGGAGGTGCTTATCCAGTTCTCACTTGAACACTGTGAGGGGATTGCCAGTTATGCCATGCAGTTATGCAATGTATGAATCTATCTATAAGTCCACCAATCTTTGTAAAAATTTCTTGTATAGATGTACCTTACCTAAATAAACATTTATTTATTTATTATTTATATTTAGGATTCATCAACTGCCAAAGATATTCACATGTCAGTATAATTCTGGCGAGAGAGAGGTTTGGGAAAAGCCGTTATACCAACTAGTCAGCAATAAGGGTGATATTTGTGGGGCACAGGCACGCTCGGCCTGGCCCATTAACCCCCAACTGACACTATAACTACTAGCTACTAGGTACATGAACATAATTACATAATTTACGTACATAATTTAAGGTACATAATTACTAGGTACATGAGGACTGGCCATTGTACTATATAGACCTGAAAAAGTGTAACTTAGCGACAACAAGAAAATATTGAATCACAAGACCACCGACGACCATTCCCTTACCCTGCCATAAACACTGAAATTTGACACCCTACCTCTGGAGCCACCCTGACCACAGGTCCACCAACTACATTTCCCTCCCTCCAACTCTGCCTCCACTTACATTGTACACACACATTGTACACCACGCAAGTGTGGACTAGTGTGTAAATCTTACTGATACCACACTTAACCTTTATTCTTTCTCAATGTGTTGTATAAAAGGATCTGATTATACCGTTTCATTTCTAACTCCTTTTCTTGGAAGAATGCCACATATGATCGTACACACACACAAGGTCTGTATAGGGTATAGGCAAGGTCTGACAAGGTATACTAGGTGAGTACTAGTTGAGTACTTACACACAAGATATTCTAGGTGAGACTAGGTGAGTATACACACACACGCAACATATACTAAGTTAGTACACCCAGAAACAAGATATACTAGGTGAATACACACATACAAGGTATACTAGGTGAGTACTAGTTGAGTACTTACACACAAGATATTCTAGGTGAGACTAGGTGAGTATACACACACACACGCAACATATACTAGGTTAGTACACCCAGAAACAAGATATACTAGGTGAATACACACATACAAGGTATACTAGGTGAGTACTAGTTGAGTACTTACACACAAGATATTCTAGGTGAGACTAGGTGAGTATACACACACACACGCAACATATACTAGGTTAGTACACCCAGAAACAAGATATACTAGGTGAATACACACATACAAGGTATACTAGGTGAGTACTAGTTGAGTACTTACACACAAAATATTCTAGGTGAGACTAGGTGAGTATACACACACACGCGCAACATATACTAGGTTAGTACACCCAGAAACAAGATATACTAGGTGAATACACACATACAAGGTATACTAGGTGAGTACTAGTTGAGTACTTACACACAAGATATTCTAGGTGAGACTAGGTGAGTATACACACACACGCAACATATACTAAGTTAGTACACCCAGAAACAAGATATACTAGGTGAATACACACATACAAGGTATACTAGGTGAGTACTAGTTGAGTACTTACACACAAGATATTCTAGGTGAGACTAGGTGAGTATACACACACACACGCAACATATACTAGGTTAGTACACCCAGAAACAAGATATACTAGGTGAATACACACATACAAGGTATACTAGGTGAGTACTAGTTGAGTACTTACACACAAGATATTCTAGGTGAGACTAGGTGAGTATACACACACACGCAACATATACTAAGTTAGTACACCCAGAAACAAGATATACTAGGTGAATACACACATACAAGGTATACTAGGTGAGTACTAGTTGAGTACTTACACACAAGATATTCTAGGTGAGACTAGGTGAGTATACACACACACGCAACATATACTAAGTTAGTACACCCAGAAACAAGATATTCTAGGTGAATACACACATACAAGGTATACTAGGTGAGTACTAGTTGAGTACTTACACACAAGATATTCTAGGTGAGACTAGGTGAGTATACACACACACGCAACATATACTAAGTTAGTACACCCAGAAACAAGATATACTAGGTGAATACACACATACAAGGTATACTAGGTGAGTACTAGTTGAGTACTTACACACAAGATATTCTAGGTGAGACTAGGTGAGTATACACACACACACGCAACATATACTAGGTTAGTACACCCAGAAACAAGATATACTAGGTGAATACCCCAACACCAACCTCCTACAGTACACCTCCCACAGTAACCCCAACACCAACCTCCCACAGGTAACCCCAACACCAACCTCCCACAGTACACCTCCCACAGGTAACCCCAGCACCAACCTCCCACAGTACACCTCCCACAGGTAACCCCAGCACCAACCTCCCACAGTAACCCCAACACCAACCTCCCACAGTACACAACACCAACCTCCCACAGTACACATCCCACAGGTAACCCCAGCACCAACCTCCCACAGTACACAACACCAACCTCCCACAGTACACAACACCAACCTCCCACAGTACACCTCCCACAGGTAACCCCAGCACCAACCTCCCACAGTACACAACACCAACCTCCCACAGTACACATCCCACAGGTAACCCCAGCACCAACCTCCCACAGTACACAACACCAACCTCCCACAGTACACCTCCCACAGGTAACCCCAGCACCAACCTCCCACAGTACACAACACCAACCTCCCACAGTACACATCCCACAGGTAACCCCAGCACCAACCTCCCACAGTACACAACACCAACCTCCCACAGTACACCTCCCACAGTACACCTCCCACAGGTAACCCCAGCACCAACCTCCCACAGTACACCTCCTACAGGTAACCCCAACACCAACCTCACACAGTACACCTCCCACAGTAACCCCAGCACCAACCTCCCACAGGTACAAAATGAAGCCATGAGAATTATCTTAGGATGCCCAAGAAATGCTATGATTGAGAAAATCAGGATGGAGTTGAATCTGCAGAGTATTGGGGATAGAATTGCAGAGATAAATGTAGCTTCTGCCATTAGATTAATGAGAGGTGGGGGAGCTAATGAATTGGTCCTCTCAGTTCAAAAGGTGGGAAGTACTGAACAATGTATGATGAAGAAAAGAGCATATATGAATACCTTATGTTCTAATGTTATTAAGTATGATGTTATTTCAGAGTGTATTGCTGTGCCCAAGAGAAAATTTACACCACCATGGGAGGATTGTAATGTAGATGTAGTAATTACTCCCTTGCAAAAGAAAAAAAGTATGTATGAAATAGGAGAGCTGAGGGCAACATATGATTGTATAATTAGAAAATTGCCTACAGAAAACACTCTACTACATGTATATTGTGATGGGTCAGTAGCTAGGGATGGGAAGGCAGGATGTATATTGTGATGGGTCAGTAGCTAGGGATGGGAAGGCAGGATGTATATGTTCTTAACATTCTGAAACCTATATTGTTTGCTGATGATACTACACTCATCTACTCCAACCCCAACCCACATACACTAAATACTGTAATGTTGTTAATAATGAACTAAAAAAAGTCCACTTATGGATGTCAACCAACAAACTAACACTTAACATAGAAAAGACCTACTACATCTTATTTGGAAGCCAATCTACAAATGCAATTCAGCTTCAGATGACAATGTAAACATTAGCAATAACAATGATGGAAAGTTTCTTGGTCTATTCTTAGACAAGAGACTCAACTTCAGTACCCACATACAACACATAACTAAGAAAGTCTCTAAAACAGTTGGTATACTCTCCAAAATCAGATATTATGTACCTAACCCTGCTCTCATCTCTCTATATTATACACTAATCTATCCCTATCTCAACTATGGTATCTGTGCATGGGGTTCAACCACTGCAAACCACCTCAAGTCCATCATCACCCAGCAAAAATCTGCTATCAGAATAATATCAAATTCTGCTTTCAGACAACACTCAGCCCCCTTGTTTAACTCCCTAAACATGCTAAACATAATCTCACTCCATAAATTCTCTTGTGTCAACTACATTTACAAAACTCTGTTCTTAAATGCAAATCCTGCTCTGAAACTCTTCCTGGACAGATGTAATAGGACCCATTATCACCACACCAGAAATAAATATCTCTTTGATATCCCCAGAGTTAAACTTGTATAAATAAATAAATAAATAAATAAATATGTTTATTCAGGTAAGGTACATACATACAAGTAATGTTACATTAATGGATCGATATATAGATAGAGCTAGTACATACAATGCCTAAAGCCACTATTACGCAACGCGTTTCGGGCAGGAAAAACATTAATATCTAGAACTTAATACTAATTGAGCATAAAGAATAAAATGTGTTGAGAACAAATACAAATAAAGATAAAAAAAAGAGGGAACATGACTGAAAAAGCAGCACAAATACAATAGGTTGACAAACAGTGTTAATTAAAAAAAAAAAAAAATAACAGACATGGGTTGACAATAGAGGGGTAAGGTAGGTTAGTGAATTTATTAGGTAGTGTTTAGTTTTTATCTTAAACTGGTTGAGAGAGGTACAGTCTTTAACATGGTTGGGAAGATCATTCCACATTCTGGGTCCCTTGATTTGTAGAGCATTTCTAGTTTGATTAAGTCGTACTCTTGGAATATCAAAACTGTATTTATTTCTGGTGTGGTGCTCATGGGTTCTGTTACAACCTTCAATGAAGCTTTTGAGCTTATATGTATGTATTTGTAATGTATGTATGTAAACAATGTATTTATTATCATTTATCAATTCTGATAGAAATTACCTACTTAAAATTATCTGTTAGATTAAGGACCTGCCTGAAACGCTGCGCATACTAGTGGCTTTACAAGATTGTAAATACTGTACTATTCAATGTATTCTCACAACCCCAATGTACCTACTTGTATATATATAAATAAAATAAAATAAAATATTGTGATGGGTCAGTAGCTAGGGATGGGAAGGCAGGATGCAGTATGCCAAACTGAATTCGTGCGCCCCTTGAGGGACTTGAAGTAGAGGGATAGGGATCACAGGATAAGTATGGGTTGCACAAACTACTGGTAACAGGATGAGTATGGGTTGCACAATTAATTACTACAAAGTGGTTGAGTATGGGGTGCACGTAAATGAAGACTCCCAAGAAGCAAATCAGAGATCAGCCCAAGCTTCATCTTGAGGCAAAGCTCAATGCCTTAAGCCATATTGATGCTCTGTCCACAGAGCATTCTCTCTCTCAAATCATAATAGTACACTAATGGTTCCCTACACCACCCCTCAGGTGCAGCTGCAGCAGGCTTGGGTGACATGATGACTATGGGGTGCACAATAAACTAACACTCACAGAATGAGTATGGGCTGCACAATAAGCTACCTCTCACAAGATTAGTAATAAAGAAACATTAATTTTTTGGGTAGGGTGACTGAAACTCATCCTGGGGTAAAAATGTTTATTTAAATTTATTATAGTTAAATGAATTTAGTAAATTATTCCATATATTGTATTATAAGTGAATTGACACTAAACTATAAATGATACTAATAAGGTTTTAAAAATGAAAAACAGTAAAAATCCTTCTTGTAAGATATGGAAGTTGAAAAGTAAATTAACTGTAAACTAAATTATAAACTGTAGACATAATATAAAGTATTATAAGTAAAATACCTATAAACTACCAAATAATAAGGTGTAAGGAACCATTTCTATTGTTTGTCCTTTTTTACCTGTTTCCTCAGGTATTTTAAAATTCCCATTCCGTTGTTACTACACTGTTTTCCTGGTGTAGTTCCCTGTGGTTCAAATTTTACTACTTGTACTTCTTGCTGTTTCTGAATGATTGCTAATGGTAGCCCTTGTTGCACCTGCGGAACTTTTTGTAAATGTTCCACCTGCGGAACTTTTTGTACTTGTTGAATTTCTTGCACCTGCGGTACTTTTTGGACTTTATGCACCTGCTGCACTTGTAGCTCGTCAGGATTTTTTTCCAAGGCATTATCGCTATCACCTTCTGATCCTAATGTAAGTTTATCTGCATCAAGCTTCCTTGTGCGTGCTGGAAAAAAAAATAAAAATAAAAAATAAAAAAATTTGAAATGGAAGATCCTGTGTAACAAATTTAATCAGTTACTATGATCGAGCCGCAGAAATTTTACAGGAAAGATATGGTTGGGTTGACTGCATCTATCTGGACCTAAAAGAGGCATTCAACAGAATTCCACATAAGAGTTTGTTCTGGAAACTGGAACATATTGGAGGGGTGACAGGTAAGCTTCTAACATGGATTAAAAAATTTCAAACTGATAGAAAAATGAGGGCAGTAATCAGAGGCAATGTATTGGACTGGAGAAATGTCACGAGTGGAGTACCACAGGGTTTAGTTCTGGCATTCATGGATAAATAATAAATAAATTGTTCATGATTTTTTTAGACAAAAGCTAGAATATGCAGCAGTTGTATGGTGCCCATATCTTAAGAAGTACATGTACAAACTTGAAATGATACAAAGACGTCATGGGTGTCATAGGGGCCCCAGCACACTGGTTTGCTAAAGGGCCCTTAATGCTGTCGAGACCTTATGGGCCCTTGGACCCATTACGTTAAGACATAGTGCTGTATTGGGCCACACACTTTTTGCCATATACATCAATGACAGAGATGATTGAATTGAAATTATATATATATATATATATATATATATATATATATATATATATATATATATATATATATATATATATATATATATATATATATATATGTATATGTATATATATATATATATATATATATATATATATACATATGTATATATATATATATATATGAGAGAAAATAATAGGTGGTGATATATTTATATATTATGTGAACTACTTACACAAAAAGAAGTTAGTGGTGAAGATCTTCTTGTCCTCTTCTTGTATTACGTTGTTTGGTAGGATACCATGTGTCACCCGTGCTGGTCCTTTCTTGTAATAGATAACGATTGATTCATACCCACAGCCACGCAGATATGTTAGCTGAAAAGCAAATAATATTTAAACAATAACACTATCTGGGAAAATGCAACAAAATAAATGTTTGAAGCATAGCTGGGCATGTGCAATAGAACCCATAATAGAATCACAATACCAGAAATAAATATCTTTGATATCCCCAGAGTCAAAGTTATTCTGTGTAAATACTCTATGCAAATAAAGGGACCTTGTCTATGGAACTCACTCGCTAACAAATTTAAAAACTGTCCAACTTCTGCCATTTTAAAAAATAAAACCAAAAAGTACCTAAATTTTTTCTTGATAGTTTCCTAACTAGTGTATTAAACTCGCACTGTATCTTATGAAATCCAATGCCAGAATATATGTGCCTAAACCATACAACTTTTCCATTGTAATCATTGCTATCACCTTATATCATGATTGTTATATTGAATGCATATCTTACTATATTATACCTTGAAATATTCCTCAAATTATGCTACAATTTATATGTTGATAACCCTCAAATTTTACTTTAATGTACATAGTAATCTTTGTGATACTTTCTTACAATGTACCAGCCAATTTTTTCCATTTAAGCTTTAAATTGCCTATTTAAAATTATCTGTTAGATTAAGGACCTGCCCAAAACACTATGTGTGCTAGTGGCTTTACAAGAATGTAAAAACATCAATGCTATGTACTCTCATAATCCCAGTGTGCTAACTTGTATATAAATAAATAAACAAATAGTATGTAAGTACTGTACAGCATTATTCATGTTGATTCTATACCTTATCAAGCAAGTTCAGCATAAGAAGAATACAAATGAATACAACAGATGTAGACAAACTTCAATACCTGATTTTCAATCCTTCGTAGAACCCGGCTTGCTGTATTTCGTTCTAAAGCCTTCTTGCCTTTAAGTAGAAAACGGGCTTCCTCTTCTTTCTTCATTAATTCTCTACTGTTTCGGAAGTCACACTGGCAGAACTTGCAAACATTGCTTCGGACATGCACACATTGTTTGCAGTTTGTGCATCTCCTCAAGAATTTTCCCTGAAGACCTGAAGGAAATAGTTTCTAATAAAATACTTATATTCAAATGACCTATGCTGCAAAAATTTTAAGTTAAATTGTTGTTAAAATGTACTACAGTAATTAAATATATTATTTAAATTATGAAATAATCTACATTAACACTAGTGAGAGCAATGTTAAAAATTTTAGGACTGCATCTGGAAATAACTTTAATTTTGGATGTGATTAACCATGCTGTAACTCGTATAACAAAACTGAGAGGAGTTGAATCCAACAGCCTGATTGACCAGGCTGTTAATTTCAAGCGAATACATTATTGGAAGAAAAAAAAATTATATATATATATATATATATATATATATATATATATATATATATATATATATATATATATATATATATATATATATATATATATATGCGAACAAGCCTGAATGGTCCCCAGGACTATATGCGAATGAAAACTCACACCCCAGAAGTGACTCGAACCCATACTCCCAGAAGCAACGCAACTGGTAACTACAGGGCGCCTTAATCCGCTTGACCATCACGGCCGTCAAAAGGAAGTGATAGCCGAGGCTATTTGAGCCACTTCCCCGACGGCAACTCGGATGGTAATCTTGGGCATAGCATTTCACCAAATCACCTCATTCTTTGGGGCACACGTGAGGAACACAAATGCGAACAAGCCTGAATGGTCCCCAGGACTATATGCGAATGAAAACTCACACCCCAGAAGTGACTCGAACCCATACTCCCAGAAGCAACGCAACTGGTAACTACAGGGCGCCTTAATCCGCTTGACCATCACGGCCGTCAAAAGGAAGTGGCTCAAATAGCCTCGGCTATCACTTCCTTTTGACGGCCGTGATGGTCAAGCGGATTAAGGCGCCCTGTAGTTACCAGTTGCGTTGCTTCTGGGAGTATGGGTTCGAGTCACTTCTGGGGTGTGAGTTTTCATTCATATATATATATATATATATATATATATATATATAATCAATATTGTAACTTTTTTTGTGTAATGACGTTTTCAAAGAAAGTTAGATAAATATACACACATACCAAAAGAATAAGGGTGGTAGGAGAAGAAAATATGAAAGTGTTCAGTGAGGATCCACAAGGTCTTCTCTGAGTACTCTTTATTTTCTTCTCCGAGGCTATGGGTCCCTACACTTGCACCAGAGGTGGTACCCCTCATATATATATATATATATATATATATATATATATATATATATATATATATATATATATATATATATATATATATATATATATATATATATATATATATATATATATATATGACAGTGTCAGATTCACCACCACCATCAAACACCACCAGCACCATACACCACCAGCATCATACACCAACAGCACCATACACCACCAGCATCATACACCACCAGCATCATACACCACCAGCATCATACACCATCAGCATCATACATCACCAGCATCATACACCATCAGCATAATACACCACCAGCATCATACACCATACACCACCAGCACCATACACCACCAGCACCATACACCACCAGCATCATACACCACCAGCACCATACACCACCAGCATCATACACCACCAGCACCATACACCACCAGCATCATACACCATCAGCATCATACACCATCAGCATCATACACCATCAGCATCATACTCCACCAGAATCATACACCACCAGCATCATACACCACCAGCACCATACACCAGCATCATACACCATCAGCATCATACACCATCAGCATCATACACCATCAGCATCATACACCATCAGCATCATACACCATCAGCATCATACACCATCAGCATCATACGCCACCAGCACCATACACCACCAGCACCATACACCACCACCATGTCAAATGGACAGTGTTAACAAAATTATTCCCACATAATCCGTCACTATGTGATGGAGTACACATAGAACAGGGGACTGTAACAAATGTTCTAGCATAAAACTTTGTACAGTTTAGTAATTCCTTACCATTTGATGTACTAGGTAGATCCATGTTTGGTGAAGTTTTATAGCTGGAGCTGGAAGATCCTGTCGAGATGACTTCTTCAAAGAGAATAGCTTCAACACATTGTGTCTCGAGTCTTCCAGTACTTGGCCTACAGTTACCAGATCTGATTTACAGAAACTAGTGAACTATGGAGATAAGATTGTTAATAATATACTTTTTTTGAGATTCATATGACTTGCAGCTTAAAAACCAACCTTATTTTAAAATAGTACACTAAAGTACATAGCAAATTGCGAAATTCGTAGTTTTTTAACTACTTTAAAGCTAAATTCTCAAGCTTTGAAAATAAGCACAATTTGTTATTTTAAGCGGAATCTGGCAACTCTGATTTAGCATGTAAACATTGACTTGCATTCACAATGTAGTTATTTATTTTTCAACAATTTAAAACGAGTTATGAAAATACACACATTGGTACATTATTGCAAAGGCACTATACTATATATATATATATATATATATATATATATATAAATTGTTGCAAGTCGAGCAACAAATATTTTACATTGAACAACAAATGAGATTGGAAAAGCAGTATTGCCAAAATAGACCCCAGACACACCCTGTGGGTAGTAATGGACCCCCATACCGACCCTATGAGGGGTAGTGGACCCCATAATAACACTATGGGCGATAGTGGACACTATACAAACACTATGGGCGGTAGTTGACTTCATAGAGACCCTGTGGGCGGTAAGGGACCCCCTATCGACCCTGTGGGCGGCAGTGGACCCCCTATCGATCCTGTGGGCGGTGTAACACTGTAAAAGTGTTTGGGTTAGTTTATTTAAAATATATATAGAGTACACGAGTCACAGACAAGGATCTGAGAGGCGCCAGTTGTCTGCCTGAGATCTCACACCTCAAAGCGTTAATGACCTCAAGTGACCTGAGGTCAGATCATGCGAATTTCACCTTGCTTCCGCTAAGCGTATAATGGGAGCCGGGTAGCCTTCAAACATGCCGACGTTTAAGGAGTGGCTTGGTAGTGCCGGAGGCTATCTATTTGTGGGCGGAGTTAGCTACTAGGTTCCCCAATAAATACTCGGAGAACTATCGAGCATAGAAGCATTAACAGACAGAACAGACAGAACGGCAGTCAGGAGAGCAGAGCAGACGGGAGGCTGTCGGCCGGCAGGGCGGGAGTCTCCGTCAACTACAACCCCCCCCCCTCTCTATTCAACTTAGACTCAGTCCTCGGTGAGTGAACATTAAGGTGACTTGGTCGTGTTTACATATGTTGTGTGATGATCAGGGGCAGTCAAGTTGTAGGGTTCTCGAATTCTTGGATAATGACTCTCTTTAACATTTTAATTGAATTGCTACATTATGATACTTCATGTGAAATATAATTATGAATTTATTATTTAAATTGTGTTTAACTTTGTTCCCTAGAGATTTGAGTTGAGGTGAGAAAGCCTCTGTGGTTACTGGTTTCATGGTTTAGAATGAGTACATGATAAAGATGGGAACTACTAATAATGAACTCATGATAACATCTTTGGTGAATATTTTGATACAGACAAGTTCCATTCCTTGTCTTGTATGTAATGATCATGAATGGATGGTGGCAGCATTTCGTCTTCTACTATCTACTCTTCTACTTCTATCTACTCTTCTACTTCTACCTATCTACACCTCTCCCTCCACCCATCTCTAAACTCTCACTTTCAACTAATGACCCTCCTCGCTCCTCCCACCTCCCTACCTCTTACCCCAAACCCTCACTAATTACTTCACTATTCATTTCTTTCCTTTCGTTTCCTCTTATACGTTTGTGGCAGTGATTATGTATTCTAGAGTTCTCTCTAGAGTTTCGGGTAACTGATCAAGTGACGGCGCCTTGTAGTCGTAGCACCTAGGTAGTCAAATACCTAGGTTACAAGGTGTTGAACGAGAGAGGTTGCTTTAGGAACTCTGGAGGTGCTCTAGAATAGTTAGCTAACTGGAGACGGGATAACGGACTAGAGAGAGCTGTTTCCCCCGGCCTCGTTAGTTAACTGGGGGGTGGAATAATGGACAAGATAGAGCTGTTTCCCCCCACCCCCGTTACAATGGTGGCAGCGGTGTTGAACAATGTTTAAGGTATTGGTGTTCTTTTAACATTGTTCAGTCCCACGTGTCTTTTTGCCGCTCAGGCGCTATCAGGGAGATCTTGACAGGTGTTTTACTTTCGCGAGTTAGCGAACTTTTTTTCAGGCTAGGAGATAGTGATTCTCTAGTGTTGTGGTTTAGTGATTTTGTGAGTTTTGTGGTATTCAGGGAATGTTCACCAGAACTTGCGTGTGTAGTGATTTATGTTAGTGATAAGATTTGGTGATTTTGGAACTTAGCGGTTGGTGGGTAGTGGAGGTCACCTGAGTGTGACAGGTGACCTCGCATGTCCCACGGGGACACCCAGCCACCGCTGGTCTCCAGGTCAGTGGGGGAGTGGCAGGTGTAGTTTTTAAGTGGTGGTTCTGCTCAGATTATTGCGATCGACTGTTTTACTCCATTTGAACGCAATAACCCGAGGTGTACTGGTCTTGTACAGCATGCTAGGGGGAGGCTTAGTATGTCAGTAGACTTCACGTTGGGGACGCTCGACGTTAGATAGTCTGGTCACAGGGGTGGCAACAGTTTGGGGTTGTTGACCGGCGGAGATGCTAGGGAAACACTCTGGGTCACGTAGGTGGCTGTAGGTTAAGGGTGGGAGTAACGGCGTTTTATGTACTTAAGATTAGGAATGGTACAGTTAAGTTTAGGCTAGTGTTTTGTCTATTAGTGTTGATTTTTTTTTGTGACAAGTTAAAAGTAGTGATGACCTTATTCTCTCTCTTCTCTAAACTTTACTCTGTTACTGTTTTATGTTCCACCAAGTCAATATCATTCAGTGTCAATTGGATTATTTTAAAAAATTTAAGTGTAGTTGTTGCCAGGAGGAGAGCGTTATGATATAACTGTGTAACCCTATACAAACTACAGGGTCACACAACAGCATGGAACACGGGTATTGTCGCCTTTATGTTCAATTCACAGGTGGGAGCCAGAGGAGAGGCGCGACGCATATACAGAAGAGGGAGACGGCTGCTGTGTACCACACTCAGGGGCGTTTATCACCACCACCACGACCAGCCCACTACCTGGAGGTCATGGCTCCACCACCACCACCACCCCAGGGGACCCCAAGATGCAGCCCTCTCGGTCGGTCAACATTGGTCTACCCAGTGGACCCCAGGACGGACGGACCCCAGTGGACCCCAAGACTTACGGACCCCAGTGGACCCCAAGACGGACGGACCCCAGTGGACCCCAGGTCGTTCTGCAGACGAACCCAGACGACCCAGTAAAGATGGAAGAGGAACAACGACTCCAGTCTGTCCCACCAACATCGGTCTACCCAGGACGGACCCCAATGGACCCCAGGTCGCTTGTCAAAGACCCATGGGAGGAGGAAGAGAGAAGAAAGAAGAGAGAAGAAAGAAGAGAGAAGAAGGAAGAGAGAAGAAAGAAGAGAGAAGAAAGAAGATAAGACAAGCTGAGTGAGACACGATGCCTCGTGTCCCTTGCTGGTATCAGCATCATTGCATGGAGCGTAATTGCAAGACAGGATCGTTTGCCTTAACTGGCCGCCCCTCCTACAAGCAGGTAGCTCTGTTGAGTGATTCTTCCTGTGTCATGCGGACTTGATGTGGCTGTCAGAAGTAGCTCTCTGAAGGAGGCGTGCTGGAGCAACAGGGAGGAAGAAGAGTAGGATGGGATTTCTACTGTTGGCAACTATATGAAGGTCTCGAAACTTGTAGTCCCTATAGCTGTGAAGAACCCCAATATACGTCTCTCATGGTGACTGACGTAGGGCCAATTACAGATCAGCTGGGACAACCGAATTCCACGGTCCTGTGCGCAGTTCAAGTAGTAACGGCTTTCGGGTTGACCAAGGGTTGTTGTGCGTTAACGACGGAGAAGCGACGGAGGCAGTTGTGTTGAAGAAATGTGGTACAGGATTATCTACAAGACCAAGCAGTGACGTCGCCCGGCCAGAGACAATGGACGTCTGTCTACATATTTCATTTTTTAGAGTAGGATGATGTATATTTGTTTAGCTAGGATGTATTCTTTTCGTTAATAAAGTTGTCGCACACAGCTAGCTTGCTTTAGCAGTGTTGCAAAAACTTTATTTCGGGGAGAAGGGGAGATGTAACACTGTAAAAGTGTTTGGGTTAGTTTATTTAAAATATATATAGAGTACACGAGTCACAGACAAGGATCTGAGAGGCGCCAGTTGTCTGCCTGAGATCTCACACCTCAAAGCGTTAATGACCTCAAGTGACCTGAGGTCAGATCATGCGAATTTCACCTTGCTTCCGCTAAGCGTATAATGGGAGCCGGGTAGCCTTCAAACATGCCGACGTTTAAGGAGTGGCTTGGTAGTGCCGGAGGCTATCTATTTGTGGGCGGAGTTAGCTACTAGGTTCCCCAATAAATACTCGGAGAACTATCGAGCATAGAAGCATTAACAGACAGAACAGACAGAACGGCAGTCAGGAGAGCAGAGCAGACGGGAGGCTGTCGGCCGGCAGGGCGGGAGTCTCCGTCAACTACAACCCCCCCCCCCCTCTCTATTCAACTTAGACTCAGTCCTCGGTGAGTGAACATTAAGGTGACTTGGTCGTGTTTACATATGTTGTGTGATGATCAGGGGCAGTCAAGTTGTAGGGTTCTCGAATTCTTGGATAATGACTCTCTTTAACATTTTAATTGAATTGCTACATTATGATACTTCATGTGAAATATAATTATGAATTTATTATTTAAATTGTGTTTAACTTTGTTCCCTAGAGATTTGAGTTGAGGTGAGAAAGCCTCTGTGGTTACTGGTTTCATGGTTTAGAATGAGTACATGATAAAGATGGGAACTACTAATAATGAACTCATGATAACATCTTTGGTGAATATTTTGATACAGACAAGTTCCATTCCTTGTCTTGTATGTAATGATCATGAATGGATGGTGGCAGCATTTCGTCTTCTACTATCTACTCTTCTACTTCTATCTACTCTTCTACTTCTACCTATCTACACCTCTCCCTCCACCCATCTCTAAACTCTCACTTTCAACTAATGACCCTCCTCGCTCCTCCCACCTCCCTACCTCTTACCCCAAACCCTCACTAATTACTTCACTATTCATTTCTTTCCTTTCGTTTCCTCTTATACGTTTGTGGCAGTGATTATGTATTCTAGAGTTCTCTCTAGAGTTTCGGGTAACTGATCAAGTGACGGCGCCTTGTAGTCGTAGCACCTAGGTAGTCAAATACCTAGGTTACAAGGTGTTGAACGAGAGAGGTTGCTTTAGGAACTCTGGAGGTGCTCTAGAATAGTTAGCTAACTGGAGACGGGATAACGGACTAGAGAGAGCTGTTTCCCCCGGCCTCGTTAGTTAACTGGGGGGTGGAATAATGGACAAGATAGAGCTGTTTCCCCCCACCCCCCGTTACAGCGGCAGTGGACCCCCTACCGACCCTGTGGGCGGCAGGGACCCCTACCGAACGTGTGGGCGGCAGTGGACCCCCTACCGACCCTGTGGGCGGCAGTGGACCCCCTATCGATCCTGTGGGCGGTAGTGGACCCCCCCCATATCGACCCTGTGGGCGGCAGTGGACCCCCTATCGATCCTGTGGGCGGCAGTGGACCCCCTACCGACCCAGTGGGTGGCAGTGGACCCCCTGCCGACCCTGTGGGCGGTAGTGGACCCCTACCGACCCTGTGGACGGTAGTTGACTTCATAGCGACCCTGTGGGCGGTAGTGGACCCCATACCGACCCTGTGGGTGGCGGTGGACCCCATACCGACTCTGTGGGCGGCAGTGAACCCTATATACTAATCCTGTGGGCGATACTGTACCCTATAGTCATCCTGTGGGGGCAATGGATGCCATACATATCCAGTGGGTGTTATTGTACCCCATACTTATTCTGTGGGTGGTTGGAGCCCCATACCCATCCTGTGGGTTATAGTGGACCCCATACTCATCCTGTGGGTGGTATTGGACCCCATACCTATCCTGTGGGTGGTTGTGAGCCCATACCCATCCTGTCGGTGGTAGTGGACGCAATACACATCCAGTGGATGGTATTGGATCCCATACCCTTCCTGTGGGTGGAAGTGATCCCCATACCATTCCTGTGGGTGGATGTGACCCCCATACTCATCCTGCGGGTGTTATTGGACCCCTTACCCACCTAACAGGTGGTAGTGGACCCTATACTAATCCTATAGTTTCCAATAATCCACACCATACCATCCTGTTTGCAGTAGTTTACCCTATATACATTCCAACATAACATCGTTTTCTGTTAGCGTTCCTACAAAACATTCTTTAAAGATTTCTAAAGCACAAACTATGGTATATAATATTGATTGGTGAAGCACTTATTCTATGTAATAATTTATTGTGCTTATTATAATTTACTAAGAACAACTAATATTTCTCAAAACAAAACTACGAGCCTTCAATAGGATGTAGCTGATCTGTAATATTATAAGAGCATGGACAATAGTAGGTGAATTTCACAACCCATGTGGGACCTGAAAACTACAATTTTCGTTATAATTGAACCAATCACGACTATTCAGCTATCTACGTTGATGGACGAGTACTGTGAGACGTAAATTGGTACGTGAGGAAGAGTTTGAGCCTTGGTAAAAAAGTTAACTGGGAATATATCACATATGTACTAAATCACATTCCACATATTGACTTTAAGCACTAGTCATATATGTACTGTCTTGTGTGAGAACGGGTTGTCAAATCATAGAGCGAGGTTTCGTATTATTTAGATCCAAAAAAAGACATATGACAATGTTGTTTCCAATACAAATGATAAAAATCAATGTGTTTTCATTAGAATTAACTAAAATGTTCCTGATTTTCCGTTTATATTACCGATGGAAGATGTACACGTAAAACTGCTCTATTCCGGCTGAAACGTCGATATATGCAATAAAAACAGAACTTCTCCCCTTTTCAATATCTTACTCAGTATTTTAACGAGAAACAAATAGTTGATTGAAAATGAAGTATTTAAGGTTATTATCTAATCAATTATGTGTTTGTATCATTTTTATCGTATATATAATGAATTAATACCCATAGAATGAAAATTCACAAAAACGTGGAAAAACGGCAAAATATTGCCTAATTCGATGATATTTTGTTTACATCAAATAAAGGAAAAGGGGATGATAAACGTCAAAATATTGCTAAATTTGATGATTTTTCGTACGAAACAA
Source organism: Procambarus clarkii (assembly GCF_040958095.1). NCBI lineage: Eukaryota > Metazoa > Arthropoda > Malacostraca > Decapoda > Cambaridae > Procambarus > Procambarus clarkii. The sequence goes on from NC_091195.1 coordinate 38,170,368, forward strand.
AATGCAAGAAAACTTGCTTAAAATGCAATATTATGCGAAATTCTGAGATTTGAAGGCCTAATCACATATCGTGATACTACATGAAATAGTATCGAAATATTGGTAAAAATGAATATATTTGCGTAATATCAAACTACATGATTAACGTGAAAAAGTCACTATTTTACCATATTTGAGGATTTTACCTTAAAATCATAAAGCGAGGTTTCGTATTATTTATTTCCAAGAAAAGACATATGACAATGTTGTTTCCAATACAAATGATAAAAAAGAATATGTTTTCATTAGAATTAACTATAATGTTCTTGATTTTCCGTTTATAAATACGAGGGTAGATGTACACGTAAAACCGCTCTAGTCCGGCTGAAACGTCGATATATGCAATAAAAACCGAACTTCTCCCCTTTTCAATATCTTACTCAGTATTTTAACGAGAAACAAATAGATGATTGAAAATGAAGTATTTAAGGTTATTATCTAATCAATTATGTGTTTGCATCATTTTTATCGTATATATATGAAGTAATACCCATGGACTGAAAATTCACAAAAACGTGGAAAACGGCAAAATATTGCCTAATTCGATGATATTTTGTTTAAATCACATGAAGGAAAAGGGGATGATAAACGTCAAAATATTGCTAAATTCGATGATTTTTCGTACGAAACAAAATGCAAGAAAACTTGCTTAAAATGCAATATTATGCGAAATTCTGAGATTTGAAGGCCAAATCACATTTCGTGATACTAAATGAAATAGTATCGAAATATTGGTTAAAATTAATATATTTACGTAATATCAAACTACATGAAAAACGTGAAAAAAGTCACTATTTAACCATATTTGAGGATTTTAACTTCAAATCATAGAGCGAGGTTTCGTATTATTTAGATTCAAGAAAAGACATATGACAATGTTGTTTCCAATACAAATGATAAAAAACAATGTGTTTTCATTAGAATTAACTAAAATGTTCCTGATTTTCCGTTTATATTACCGATGGATGATGTACACGTAAAACCGCTCTAATCCGGCTGAAACGTCGATATATGCAATAAAAACCGAACTTCTCCCCTTTTCAATATCTTACTCAGTATTTTAACAAGAAACAAATAGTTGATTGAAAATGAAGTATTTAAGGTTATTATCTAATCAATTATGTGTTTGCATCATTTTTATCGTATATATATGAATTAATACCCATGGACGGAAAATTCACAAAAACGTTAAAATCCACAAATTTGGAATAATAGTGATTTTTTCACGTTTTCATGTAGTTTGATATTACGTTAATATATTTATTTTTACCAATATTTCGATACTATTTCATGTAGTATCACGATATGTGATTTGGCCTTCATATCTCAGATTTCCGCATAATATTGCATTTTAAGCAAGTTTTCTTGCATTTTTGTTTCGTACTAAACATCATCGAATTTAGCAATATTTTGACGTTTATCATCCCCTTTTCCGTTATGTGATTTAAACAAAATATCATCGAATTAGGCAATATTTTGCCGTTTTTGCACGTTTTTGCGAATTTTCAGTTTAATGGTATTAATTCATATAATATACGATATATATGATACAAACACGTAATTGATTAGATAATAAACTTAAATACTTCATCTTCAATTATCTATTTGTTTCTCGTTGAAATACTGAGTAAGATATCGAAAAGGTGAGAAGTTCGGTTTTTATTGCATATATCGACGTTTCAGCCGGAATAGAGCGGTTTTACGTGTACATTTTCCATCGGTAATATAAACGGAAAATCAGGAACATTTTAGTTAATTCTAAAGAAAACAAATTGATTTTTATCATTTGTATTGGAAACAACATTGTCATATGTCTTTTGTTTGATCTAAATAATACGAAACCTCTCTCTATGATTCGAAGTTAAAATCCACAAATTTGGAATAATAGTGATTTTTTCACGTTTTCATGTAGTTTGATATTACGTAAATATATTAATTTTTACCAATATTTCGATACTATTTCAAGTAGTATCACGATATGTGAATTGGCCTTCAAATCACAGAATATCGCATAATATTGCATTTTAAGCAAGTTTTCTTGCATTTTGTTTCGTACTAAAAATCATCGAATTTAGCAATATTTTGACGTTTATCATCTCCTTTTTCCTTTATGTGATATAAACAAAATATAATCGAATTAGGCAATATTTTGCAGTTTTTCCACGTTTTGTAAATTTCCAGTTTATTGTTATTAATTCATTAAATATACGATAAAAATGATACAAACACATAATTGATTAGATAATAACCTTAAATACTTTATTTTCAATTATCTATTTGTTTCTCGTTAAAATACTGAGTAAGATATTGAAAAGGGGAGAAGTTCGGTTTTTATTGCATATATCGACGTTTCAACCGGAATAGAGCGATTTTACGTGTACATCTTCCATCGGCAATATAAACGGAAAATCAGGAACATTTTAGTTAATTCTAATGAAAACACATTGATTTTTATCATTTGTATTGGAAACAACATTGTCATATGTCTTTTTTTGGATCTAAATAATACGAAACCTCGCTTTATGATTCGAAGTTAAAATCCACAAATTTGGAATAATAGTGATTTTTTCACGTTTTCAGGTAGTTTGATATTACGTAAATATATTCATTTTTAACAACAATTCGATACTATTTCATGTAGTATCACGGTATGTGATTTGGCCTTCAAATCTCAGAACATCGCATAATATTGCATTTTAACCAAGTTTTCTTGCATTTTGTTTCGTACTAAAAATCATCGAATTTAGCAATATTTTGACGTTTATCATCTCCTTTTTCCTTTATGTGATATAAACAAAATATCATCGAATTAGGCAATATTTTGCAGTTTTTCCACGTTTTGTAAATTTCCAGTTTATTTTTATTAATTCATTAAATATACGATAAAAATGATACAAACACATAATTGATTAGATAATAACCTTAAATACTTCATTTTCAATTATCTATTTGTTTCTCGTTAAAATACTGAATAAGATATTGAAAAGGGGAGAAGTTCGGTTTTTATTGCATATATCGACGTTTCAGCCGGAATAGAGCGATTTTATGTGTACATCTTCCATCGGTAATATAAACGGAAAATCAGGAACATTTTAGTTAATTCTAATGAAAACACATTGATTTTAATCATTTGTATTGGAAACAACATTGTCATATGTCTTTTGTTGGATCTAAATAATACGAAACCTCGTTCTATGATTCGAAGCTAAAATCCACAAATTTGCAATAATAGTGATTTTTTTACGTTTTCATGTAGTTTGATATTACGTAAATATATTCATTTTTACCAATATTTCGATACTATTTCATGTAGTATCACGATATGTGATTTGGCCTTCATATCTCAGATTTTCGCATAATATTGCATTTTAAGCAAGTTTTCTTGCATTTTTCTTTCGTACTAAACATCATCGAATTTAGCAATATTTTGAATATGTTTTCATATGTTTTCATTAGAATTAACTATAATGTTCTTGATTTTCCGTTTATAATAACGAGGGAAGATGTACACGTAAAACCGCTCTAGTCCGGCTGAAACGTCGATATATGCAATAAAAACCGAACTTCTCCCCTTTTCAATATCTTACTCAGTATTTTAACGAGAAACAAATAGATGATTGAAAATGAAGTATTTAAGGTTATTATCTAATCAATTATGTGTTTGCATCATTTTTATCGTATATATATGAAGTAATACCCATGGACTGAAAATTCACAAAAACGTGGAAAACGGCAAAATATTGCCTAATTCGATGATATTTTATTTAAATCACATGAAGGAAAAGGAGATGATAAACGTCAAAATATTGCTAAATTCGATGATTTTTCGTACGAAACAAAATGCAAGAAAACTTGCTTAAAATGCAATATTATGCGAAATTCTGAGATTTGAAGGCCAAATCACATATCGTGATACTACATGAAATAGTATCTAAATATTGGTAAAAATGAATATATTTACGTAATATCAAACTACATGAAAAACGTGAAAAAGTCACTATTTAACCATATATGAGGATTTTAACTTCAAATCATAGAACGAGGTTTCGTATTATTTAGATCCAAAAAAAGACATATGACAATGTTGTTTACAATACAAATGATAAAAATCAATGTGTTTTCATTAGAATTAACTTAAATGTTCCTGATTTTCCGTTTATATTACCGATGGAAGATGTACACGTAAAACCGCTCTATTCCGGCTGAACCGTCGATATATGCAATAAAAACAGAACTTCTCCCCTTTTCAATATCTTACTCAGTATTTTAACGAGAAACAAATAGATGATTGAAAATGAAGTATTTAAGGTTATTATCTAATCAATTATGTGTTTGCAACCTTATTTATCGTATATATATGAAGTAATACCCATGGACTGAAAATTCACAAAAACGTGGAAAACGGCAAAATATTGCCTAATTCGATGATATTTTGTTTAAATCACATGGAGGAAAAGGGGATGATAAACGTCAAAATATTGCTAAATTCGATGATTTTTCGTACTAAACAAAATGCATGAAAACTTGCTTAAAATGCAATATTATGCGTAATTCTGAGATTTGAAGGCCAAATCACATATCGTGATACTACATGAAATAGTATCGAAATATTGGTAAAAATGAATATATTTACGTAATATCAAACTACATGAAAAACGTGAAAAAGTCACTATTTAACCATATTTGAGGATTTTAACTTCAAATCATAGAGCGAGGTTTCGTATTATTTAGATCCAAGAAAAGACATATGACAATGTTGTATCCAATACAAATGATAAAAAACAATGTGTTTTCATTAGAATTAACTATAATGTTCTTGATTTTCCGTTTATATTACCGAGGGAAGATGTACACGTAAAACCGCTCTAATCCGTCTGAAACGTCGATATATGCAATAAAAACCGAATTTCTCACCTTTTCAATATCTTACTCATGTATTTTAACGAGAAACAAATAGTTGATTGAAAATTAAGTATTTAAGGTTATTATCTAATCAATTATGTGTTTGCATCATTTTTATCGTATATATATGAATTAATACCCATGGACGGAAAATTCACAAAAACGTGGAAAACGGAAAAATATTGCCTAACTCGATGATATTTTGTTTAAATCACATGAAGGAAAAGGAGTAATAAACGTCAAAATATTGCTAAATTCGATCATTTTTCGTACGAAACAAAATGCAAGAAAACTTGCTTAAAATGCAATATAATGCGAAATTCTGAGATTTGAAGGCCAAATCACATATCGTGATACTACATGAAATAGTATCGAAATATTGGTAAAAATAAATATATTTACGTAATATCAAACTACATGAAAAACGTGAAAAAGTCACTATTTAACCATATTTGAGGATTTTAACTTCAAATCATAGAGCGAGGTTTCGTATTATTTAGATCCAAGAAAAGACATATGACAATGCTGTTTCCAATACAAATGATAAAAAACAATGTGTTTTCATTAGAATTAACTAAAATGTTCCTGATTTTCCGTTTATATTACCGATGGAAGATGTAGACGTAAAACCGCTCTAATCCGGCTGAAACGTCGATATATGCAATAAAAACCGAACTTCTCCCCTTTTCAATATCTTACTCAGTATTTTAACGAGAAAAAAATAGATGGTTGAAAATGAGGTATTTAAGGTTATTATCTAATCAATTATGTGTTTGCATCATTTTTATCGTATATATATGAATTAATACCCATGGACTGAAAATTCACAAAAACGTGGAAAACGGCAAAATATTGCCTAATTCGATGATATTTTATTTAAATCACATGAAGGAAAAGGGGATGATAAACGTCAAAATATTGGTAAATTCGATGATTTTTCGTACGAAACAAAATGCAAGAAAACTTGCTTAAAATGCAATATTATGCGAAATTCTGAGATTTGAAGGCCAAATCACATATCGTGATACTACATGAAATAGTATCGAAATATTGGAAAAAAGGAATATATTTACGTAATATCAAACTACATGAAAAACGTGAAAAAAGTCACTATGATACCATATTTGAGTATTTTTACTTTCAAATCATAGAGCGAGGTTTCGAATTATTTAGTTCCAAAAAAAGACATATGACAATGTTGTTTCCAATACAAATGATAAAAAACAATGTGTTTTCATTAGAATTAACTATAATGTTCTTGATTTTCCGTTTATATTAACGAGGGAAGATGTACACGTAAAACCGCTCTAATCCGGCTGAAACGTCGATATATGCAATAAAAACCGAACTTCTCCCCTTTTCAATATCTTACTCAGTATTTTAACGAGAAACAAATAGATGATTGAAAATGAAGTATTTAAGTTAATTATCTAATCAATTATGTGTTTGCATCATTTTTATCCTATATATATAAAGTAATACCCATTGACTGAAAATTCACAAAAACGTGGAAAACGGCAAAATATTGCCTAATTCGATGATATTTTATTTAAATCACATGAAGGAAAAGGGGATGATAAACGTCAAAATATTGCTAAATTCGATGATTTTTCGTACGAAACAAAATGCAAGAAAACTTGCTTAAAATGCAATATTATGCGAAATTCTGTGATTTCAAGGCCAAATCACATATCGTGGTACTACATGAAATAGTATCGGAATATTGGTAAAAATGAATATATTTACGTAATATCAAAACTACACGAAAAACGTGAAAAAAGTCACTATTTAACCATATTTAAGGATTTTAACTTCAAATCATAGAGCGAGGTTTCGTATTATTTAGATCCAAGAAAAGACATGACAATGTTGTTTCGAATACAAATGATAAAAATCAATGTGTTTTCATTAGAATTAACTAAAATGTTCCTGATTTTCCGTTTATATTACCGATGGAAGATGTACACGTAAAACCGCTCTAATCCGGCTGAAACGTCGATATATGCAATAAAAACCGAACTTCTCCCCTTTTCAATATCTTACTCAGTATTTTAACGAGAAACAAATAGTTGATTGAAAATGAAGTATTTAAGGTTATTGTCTAATCAATTATGTGTTTGCATCATTTTTATCGTATATATATGAATTAATACCCATGGACGTAAAATTCACAAAAACGTGGAAAACGGCAAAATATTGCCTAATTCGATCATATTTTATTTAAATCACATGAAGGAAAAGGGGATGATAAACGTCAAAATATTGTTAAATTCGATGATTTTTCGTACGAAACAAAATGCAAGAAAACTTGCCTAAAATGCAATATTATGCGAAATTCTGATATATGAAGGCCAAATCACATATCGTGATACTACATGAAATAGTATCGAAATATTGGTAAAAATGAATATATTTACGTAATATCAAACTACATGAAAAACGTGAAAAAAGTCACTATTTTACCATATTTGAGGATTTTACTTTCAAATCATAGAGCGAGGTTTCGAATTATTTAGTTCCAAGAAAAGACATATGACAATGTTGTTTCCAATACAAATGATAAAAAACAATGTGTTTTCATTAGAATTAACTATAATGTTCTTGATTTTCCGTTTATATTAACGAGGGAAGATGTACACGTAAAACCGCTCTAATCCGGCTGAAACGTCGATATATGCAATAAAAACCGAACTTCTCCCCTTTTCAATATCTTACTCAGTATTTTAACAAGAAACAAATAGATGTGTCAATTATGTGTTTGCATCATTTTCATCGTATATATATGAAGTAATACCCATGGACTGAAAATTCATAAAAACGTGAAAAACTGCAAAATATTGGCTAATTCGATGATATTTTGTTTAAATCACATGAAGGAAAAGGGGATGATAAACGTCAAAATATTGCTAAATTCGATGATTTTTCGTACGAAACAAAATGCAAGAAAACTTGCTTAAAATGCAATATTATGCGAAATTCTGAGATTTGAAAGCCAAATCACATATCGTGATACTACATGAAATAGTATCGAAATATTGGTAAAAATGAATATATTTACGTAATATCAAACTACATGAAAAACGTGAAAAAAGTCACAATTTAACCATATAAGAGGATTTTAACTTCAAATCATAGAGCGAGGTTTCGTATTATTTAGATCCAAGAAAAGACATATGACAATGTTGTTTCCAATACATATGATAAAAATCAATGTGTTTTCATTAGAATTAACTAAAATGTTCCTGATTTTCCGTTTATATTACCGATGGAAGATGTACACGTAAAACTGCTCTATTCCGGCTGAAACGTCGATATATGCAATAAAAACAGAACTTCTCCCCTTTTCAATATCTTACTCAGTATTTTAACGAGAAACAAAGAGTTGAATGAAAATGAAGTATTTAAGGTTATTATCTAATCAATTATGTGTTTGCAACCTATATATATTGTATCGTATATATATGAAGTAAAACCTATGGACTGAAAATTCACAAAAACATGGAAAACGGCAAAATATTGCCTAATTCGATGATATTTTATTTAAATCACATGAAGGAAAAGGGGATGATAAACGTCAAAATATTGCTAAATTCGATGATTTTTCGTACGAAACAAAATCCAAGAAAACTTGCTTAAAATGCAATATTATGCGAAATTATGAGATTTGAAGGCCAAATCACATATCGTGATACTACATGAAATAGTATCGAAATATTGGTAAAAATGAATATATTTACGTAATATCAAACTACATGAAAAACGTGAAAAAGTCACTATTTAACCATATTTGAGGATTTTAACTTCAAATCATAGAGCGAGGTTTCGTATTATTTAGATCCAAAAAAAGACATATGACAATGTTGTTTCGAATACAAATGATAAAATTCAATGTGTTTTCATTAGAATTAACTAAAATGTTCCTGATTTTCCGTTTATATTACCGATGGAAGATGTACACGTAAAACTGTTCTATTCCGGCTGAAACGTCGATATATGCAATAAAAACAGAACTTCTCCCCTTTTCAATATCTTACTCAGTATTTTAACGAGAAACAATTAGTTGATTGAAAATGAAGTATTTAAGGTTATTATCTAATCAATTATGTGTTTGTATCATTTTTATCGTATATATAATGAATTAATACCCATAGAATGAAAATTCACAAAAACGTGGAAAAACGGCAAAATATTGCCTAATTCGATGATATTTTGTTTACATCAAATAAAGGAAAAGGGGATGATAAACGTCAAAATATTGCTAAATTTGATGATTTTTCGTACGAAACAAAATGCAAGAAAACTTGCTTAAAATGCAATATTATGCGAAATTCTGAGATTTTAAGGCCTAATCACATATCGTGATACTACATGAAATAGTATCGAAATATTGGTAAAAATGAATATATTTGCGTAATATCAAACTACATGATTAACGTGAAAAAGTCACTATTTTACCATATTTGAGGATTTTACCTTCAAATCATAAAGCGAGGTTTCGTATTATTTATTTCCAAGAAAAGACATATGACAATGTTGTTTCCAATACAAATGATAAAAAAGAATATGTTTTCATTAGAATTAACTATAATGTTCATGATTTTCCGTTTATAAATACGAGGGAAGATGTACACGTAAAAGCGCTCTAGTCCGGCTGAAACTTCGATATATGCAATAAAAACCGAACTTCTCCCCTTTTCAATATCTTACTCAGTATTTTAACGAGAAAAAAATAGATGATTGAAAATGAAGTATTTAAGGTTATTATGTAATCAATTATGTGTTTGCATCATTTTTATCGTATATATATCAATTAATACCCATGGACTGAAAATTCACAAAAACGTGGAAAACAGCAAAATATTGCCTAATTCGATCACATTTTATTTAAATCACATGAAGGAAAATGGGATGATAAACGTCAAAATATTGTTAAATTCGATGATTTTTCGTACCAAACAAAATGCAAGAAAACTTGCTTAAAATGCAATATTATGCGAAATTCTGATATATGAAGGCCAAATCACATATCGTGATACTACATGAAATAGTATCGAAATATTGGTAAAAATGAATATATTTACGTAATATCAAACTACATGAAAAACGTGAAAAAAGTCACTATTTTACCATATTTGAGGATTTTACTTTCAAATCATAGAGCGAGGTTTCGAATTATTTAGTTCCAAGAAAAGACATATGACAATGTTGTTTCCAATACAAATGATAAAAAACAATGTGTTTTCATTAGAATTAACTATAATGTTCTTGATTTTCCGTTTATATTAACGAGGGAAGATGTACACGTGAAACCGCTCTAATCCGGCTGAAACGTCGATATATGCAATAAAAATCGAACTTCTCCCCTTTTCAATATCTTACTCAGTATTTTAACAAGAAACAAATAGATGTGGCAATTATGTGTTTGCATCATTTTCATCGTATATATATGAAGTAATACCCATGGACTGAAAATTCATAAAAACGTGAAAAACTGCAAAATATTGGCTAATTCGATGATATTTTGTTTAAATCACATGAAGGAAAAGGGGATGATAAACGTCAAAATATTGCTAAATTCGATGATTTTTCGTACGAAACAAAATGCAAGAAAACTTGCTTAAAATGCAATATTATGCGAAATTCTGAGATTTGAAAGCCAAATCACATATCGTGATACTACATGAAATAGTATCGAAATATTTATAAAAATGAATATATATACGTAATATCAAACTACATGAAAAACGTGAAAAAAGTCACTATTTAACCATATATGAGGATTTTAACTTCAAATCATAGAGCGAGGTTTCGTATTATTTAGATCCAAGAAAAGACATATGACAATGTTGTTTCCAATACAAATGATAAAAATCAATGTGTTTTCATTAGAATTAACTAAAATGTTCCTGATTTTCCGTTTATATTACCGATGGAAGATGTACACGTAAAACCGCTCTATTCCGGCTGAAACGTCGATATATGCAATAAAAACAGAACTCCCCTTTTCAATATCTTACTCAGTATTTTAACGAGAAACAAATAGTTGAATGAAAATGAAGTATTTAAGGTTATTATCTAATCAATTATGTGTTTGCAACCTTATTTATCGTATATATATGAAGTAAAACCCATGGACTGAAAATTCACAAAAACGTGGAAAACGGCAAAATATTGCCTAATTCGATGATATTTTATTTAAATCCCATGAAGGAAAAGGGGATGATAAACGTCAAAATATTGCTAAATTCGATGATTTTTCGTACGAAACAAAATCCAAGAAAACTTGCTTAAAATGCAATATTATGCGAAATTCTGAGATTTGAAGGCCAAATCACATATCGTGATACTACATGAAATAGTATCGAAATATTGGTAAAAATGAATATATTTACGTAATATCAAACTACATGAAAAACGTGAAAAAGTCACTATTTAACCATATTTGAGGATTTTAACTTCAAATCATAGAGCGAGGTTTCGTATTATTTAGATCCAAAAAAAGACATATGACAATGTTGTTTCGAATACAAATGATAAAAATCAATGTGTTTTCATTAGAATTAACTAAAATGTTCCTGATTTTCCGTTTATATTACCGATGGAAGATGTACACGTAAAACTGCTCTATTCCGGCTGAAACGTCGATATATGCAATAAAAACAGAACTTCTCCCCTTTTCAATATCTTACTCAGTATTTTAACGAGAAACAAATAGTTGATTGAAAATGAAGTATTCAAGGTTATTATCTAATCAATTATGTGTTTGTATCATTTTTGTCGTATATATAATGAATTAATACCCATAGAATGAAAATTCACAAAAACGTGGAAAAACGGCAAAATATTGCCTAATTCGATGATATTTTGATTACATCAAATAAAGGAAAAGGGGATGATAAACGTCAAAATATTGCTAAATTTGATGATTTTTCGGACGAAACAAAATGCAAGAAAACTTGCTTAAAATGCAATATTATGCGAAATTCTGAGATTTGAAGGCCTAATCACATATCGTGATACTACATGAAATAGTATCGAAATATTGGTAAAAATGAATATATTTGCGTAATATCAAACTACATGATTAACGTGAAAAAGTCACTATTTTCCCATATTTGAGGATTTTACCTTAAAATCATAAAGCGAGGTTTCGTATTATTTATTTCCAAGAAAAGACATATGACAATGTTGTTTCCAATACAAATGATAAAAAAGAATATGTTTTCATTAGAATTAACTATAATGTTCTTGATTTTCCGTTTATAAATACGAGGGAAGATGTACACGTAAAACCGCTCTAGTCCGGCTGAAACGTCGATATATGCAATAAAAACCGAACTTCTCCCCTTTTCAATATCTTACTCAGTATTTTAACGAGAAAAAAATAGATGATTGAAAATGAAGTATTTAAGGTTATTATGTAATCAATTATGTGTTTGCATCATTTTTATCGTATATATATGAATTAATACCCATGGACTGAAAATTCACAAAAACGTGGAAAACGGCAAAATATTGCCTAATTCGATGATATTTTATTTAAATCACGTGAAGGAAAAGGGGATGATAAACGTCAAAATATTGCTAATTCGATGATTTTTCGTACGAAACAAAATGCAAGAAAACTTGCTTAAAATGCAATATTATGCGAAATTCTGTGATTTCAAGGCCAAATCACATATCGTGGTACTACATGAAATAGTATCGGAATATTGGTAAAATTGAATATATTTACGTAATATCAAAACTACACGAAAAACGTGAAAAAAGTCACCATTTAACCATATTTAAGGATTTTAACTTCAAATCATAGAGCGAGGTTTCGTATTATTTAGATCCAAGAAAAGACATGACAATGTTGTTTCGAATACAAATGATAAAAATCAATGTGTTTTCATTAGAATTAACTAAAATGTTCCTGATTTTCCGTTTATATTACCGATGGAAGATGTACACGTAAAACCGCTCTAATCCGGCTGAAACGTCGATATATGCAATAAAAACCGAACTTCTCCCCTTTTCAATATCTTACTCAGTATTTTAACGAGAAACAAATAGTTGATTGAAAATGAAGTATTTAAGGTTATTATCTAATCAATTATGTGTTTGCATCATTTTTATCGTATATATATCAATTAATACCCATGGACTGAAAATTCACAAAAACGTGGAAAACGGCAAAATATTGCCTAATTCGATCATATTTTATTTAAATCACATGAAGGAAAAGGGGATGATAAACGTCAAAATATTGTTAAATTCGATGATTTTTCGTACGAAACAAAATGCAAGAAAACTTGCTTAAAATGCAATATTATGCGAAATTCTGATATATGAAGGCCAAATCACATATCGTGATACTACATGAAATAGTATCGAAATATTGGTAAAAATGAATATATTTACGTAATATCAAACTACATGAAAAACGTGAAAAAAGTCACTATTTTACCATATTTGAGGATTTTACTTTCAAATCATAGAGCGAGGTTTCGAATTATTTAGTTCCAAGAAAAGACATATGACAATGTTGTTTCCAATACAAATGATAAAAAACAATGTGTTTTCATTAGAATTAACTATAATGTTCTTGATTTTCCGTTTATATTAACGAGGGAAGATGTACACGTAAAACCGCTCTAATCCGGCTGAAACGTCGATATATGCAATAAAAACCGAACTTCTCCCCTTTTCAATATCTTACTCAGTATTTTAACAAGAAACAAATAGATGTGTCAATTATGTGTTTGCATCATTTTCATCGTATATATATGAAGTAATACCCATGGACTGAAAATTCATAAAAACGTGAAAAACTGCAAAATATTGCCTAATTCGATGATATTTTGTTTAAATCACATGAAGGAAAAGGGGATGATAAACGTCAAAATATTGCTAAATTCGATGATTTTTCGTACGAAACAAAATGCAAGAAAACTTGCTTAAAATGCAATATTATGCGAAATTCTGAGATTTGAAAGCCAAATCACATATCGTGATACTACATGAAATAGTATCGAAATATTTATAAAAATGAATATATATACGTAATATCAAACTACATGAAAAACGTGAAAAAAGTCACTATTTAACCATATATGAGGATTTTAACTTCAAATCATAGAGCGAGGTTTCGTATTATTTAGATCCAAGAAAAGACATATGACAATGTTGTTTCCAATACAAATGATAAAAATGAATGTGTTTTCATTAGAATTAACTAAAATGTTCCTGATTTTCCGTTTATATTACCGATGGAAGATGTACACGTAAAACCGCTCTATTCCGGCTGAAACGTCGATATATGCAATAAAAACAGAACTCCCCTTTTCAATATCTTACTCAGTATTTTAAGGAGAAACAAATAGTTGAATGAAAATGAAGTATTTAAGGTTATTATCTAATCAATTATGTGTTTGCAACCTTATTTATCGTATATATATGAAGTAAAACCCATGGACTGAAAATTCACAAAAACGTGGAAAACGGCAAAATATTGCCTAATTCGATGATATTTTATTTAAATCACATGAAGGAAAAGGGGATGATAAACGTTAAAATATTGCTAAATTCGATGATTTTTCGTACGAAACAAAATCCAAGAAAACTTGCTTAAAATGCAATATTATGCGAAATTCTGAGATTTGAAGGCCAAATCACATATCGTGATACTACATGAAATAGTATCGAAATATTGGTAAAAATGAATATATTTACGTAATATCAAACAACATGAAAAACGTGAAAAAGTCACTATTTAACCATATTTGAGGATTTTAACTTCAAATCATAGAGCGAGGTTTCGTATTATTTAGATCCAAAAAAAGACATATGACAATGTTGTTTCGAATACAAATGATAAAAATCAATGTGTTTTCATTAGAATTAACTAAAATGTTCCTGATTTTCCGTTTATATTACCGCTGGAAGATGTACACGTAAAACTGCTCTATTCCGGCTGAAACGTCGATATATGCAATAAAAACAGAACTTCTCCCCTTTTCAATATCTTACTCAGTATTTTAACGAGAAACAAATAGTTGATTGAAAATGAAGTATTTAAGGTTATTATCTAATCAATTATGTGTTTGTATCATTTTTATCGTATATATAATGAATTAATACCCATAGAATGAAAATTCACAAAAACGTGGAAAAACGGCAAAATATTGCCTAATTCGATGATATTTTGATTACATCAAATAAAGGAAAAGGGGATGATAAACGTCAAAATATTGCTAAATTTGATGATTTTTCGTACGAAACAAAATGCAAGAAAACTTGCTTAAAATGCAATATTATGCGAAATTCTGAGATTTGAAGGCCTAATCACATATCGTGATACTACATGAAATAGTATCGAAATATTGGTAAAAATGAATATATTTGCGTAATATCAAACTACATGATTAACGTGAAAAAGTCACTATTTTACCATATTTGAGGATTTTACCTTCAAATCATAAAGCGAGGTTTCGTATTATTTATTTCCAAGAAAAGACATATGACAATGTTGTTTCCAATACAAATGATAAAAAAGAATATGTTTTCATTAGAATTAACTATAATGTTCTTGATTTTCCGTTTATAAATACGAGGGAAGATGTACACGTAAAACCGCTCTAGTCCGGCTGAAACGTCGATATATGCAATAAAAACCGAACTTCTCCCCTTTTCAATATCTTACTCAGTATTTTAACGAGAAAAAAATTGATGATTGAAAATGAAGTATTTAAGGTTATTATGTAATCAATTATGTGTTTGCATCATTTTTATCGTATATATATGAATTAATACCCATGGACTGAAAATTCACAAAAACGTGGAAAACGGCAAAATATTGCCTAATTCGATGATATTTTATTTAAATCACATGAAGGAAAAGGGGATGATAAACGTCAAAATATTGCTAATTCGATGATTTTTCGTACGAAACAAAATGCAAGAAAACTTGCTTAAAATGCAATATTATGCGAAATTCTGTGGTGTCAAGGCCAAATCACATATCGTGGTACTACATGAAATAGTATCGGAATATTGGTAAAATTGAATATATTTACGTAATATCAAAACTACACGAAAAACGTGAAAAAAGTCACTATTTAACCATATTTAAGGATTTTAACTTCAAATCATAGAGCGAGGTTTCGTATTATTTAGATCCAAGAAAAGACATGACAATGTTGTTTCGAATACAAATGATAAAAATCAATGTGTTTTCATTAGAATTAACTAAAATGTTCCTGATTTTCCGTTTATATTACCGATGGAAGATGTACACGTAAAACCGCTCTAATCCGGCTGAAACGTCGATATATGCAATAAAAACCGAACTTCTCCCCTTTTCAATATCTTACTCAGTATTTTAACGAGAAACAAATAGTTGATTGAAAATGAAGTATTTAAGGTTATTATCTAATCAATTATGTGTTTGCATCATTTTTATCGTATATATATCAATTAATACCCATGGACTGAAAATTCACAAAAACGTGGAAAACGGCAAAATATTGCCTAATTCGATCATATTTTATTTAAATCACATGAAGGAAAAGGGGATGATAAACGTCAAAATATTGTTAAATTCGATGATTTTTCGTACGAAACAAAATGCAAGAAAACTTGCTTAAAATGCAATATTATGCGAAATTCTGATATATGAAGGCCAAATCACATATCGTGATACTACATGAAATAGTATCGAAATATTGGTAAAAATGAATATATTTACGTAATATCAAACTACATGAAAAACGTGAAAAAAGTCACTATTTTACCATATTTGAGGATTTTACTTTCAAATCATAGAGCGAGGTTTCGAATTATTTAGTTCCAAGAAAAGACATATGACAATGTTGTTTCCAATACAAATGATAAAAAACAATGTGTTTTCATTAGAATTAACTATAATGTTCTTGATTTTCCGTTTATATTAACGAGGGAAGATGTACACGTAATACCGCTCTAATCCGGCTGAAACGTCGATATATGCAATAAAAACCGAACTTCTCCCCTTTTCAATATCTTACTCAGTATTTTAACAAGAAACAAATAGATGTGTCAATTATGTGTTTGCATCATTTTCATCGTATATATATGAAGTAATACCCATGGACTGAAAATTCATAAAAACGTGAAAAACTGCAAAATATTGCCTAATTCGATGATATTTTGTTTAAATCACATGAAGGAAAAGGGGATGATAAACGTCAAAATATTGCTAAATTCGATGATTTTTCGTACGAAACAAAATGCAAGAAAACTTGCTTAAAATGCAATATTATGCGAAATTCTGAGATTTGAAAGCCAAATCACATATCGTGATACTACATGAAATAGTATCGAAATATTTATAAAAATGAATATATATACGTAATATCAAACTACATGAAAAACGTGAAAAAAGTCACTATTTAACCATATATGAGGATTTTAACTTCAAATCATAGAGCGAGGTTTCGTATTATTTAGATCCAAGAAAAGACATATGACAATGTTGTTTCCAATACAAATGATAAAAATCAATGTGTTTTCATTAGAATTAACTAAAATGTTCCTGATTTTCCGTTTATATTACCGATGGAAGATGTACACGTAAAACCGCTCTATTCCGGCTGAAACGTCGATATATGCAATAAAAACAGAACTCCCCTTTTCAATATCTTACTCAGTATTTTAAGGAGAAACAAATAGTTGAATGAAAATGAAGTATTTAAGGTTATTATCTAATCAATTATGTGTTTGCAACCTTATTTATCGTATATATATGAAGTAAAACCCATGGACTGAAAATTCACAAAAACGTGGAAAACGGCAAAATATTGCCTAATTCGATGATATTTTATTTAAATCACATGAAGGAAAAGGGGATGATAAACGTCAAAATATTGCTAAATTCGATGATTTTTCGTACGAAACAAAATCCAAGAAAACTTGCTTAAAATGCAATATTATGCGAAATTCTGAGATTTGAAGGCCAAATCACATATCGTGATACTACATGAAATAGTATCGAAATATTGGTAAAAATGAATATATTTACGTAATATCAAACTACATGAAAAACGTGAAAAAGTCACTATTTAACCATATTTGAGGATTTTAACTTCAAATCATAGAGCGAGGTTTCGTATTATTTAGATCCAAAAAAAGACATATGACAATGTTGTTTCGAATACAAATGATAAAAATCAATGTGTTTTCATTAGAATTAACTAAAATGTTCCTGATTTTCCGTTTATATTACCGATGGAAGATGTACACGTAAAACTGCTCTATTCCGGCTGAAACGTCGATATATGCAATAAAAACAGAACTTCTCCCCTTTTCAATATTTTACTCAGTATTTTAACGAGAAACAAATAGTTGATTGAAAATGAAGTATTTAAGGTTATTATCTAATCAATTATGTGTTTGTATCATTTTTATCGTATATATATGAAGTAATACCCATTGACTGAAAATTCACAAAAACGTGGAAATCGGCAAAATATTGCCAAATTCGATGATATTTTGTTTAAATCACATGAAGGAAAAGGAGATGATAAACGTCAAAATATTGCTAAATTCGATGATTTTTCGTACGAAACAAAATGCAAGAAAACTTGCTTAAAATGCAATATTATGCGAAATTCTGAGATTTGAAGGCCAAATCACATATCGTGATACTACATGAAATAGTATCGAAATATTGGTAAAAATGAATATATTTACGTAATAACAAACTACATAAAAAACGTGAAAAAGTCACTATTTAACCATATTTGAGGATTTTAACTTCAAATCATAGAGCGAGGTTTCGTATTATTTAGATCCAAAGAAAGACATATGACATTGTTGTTTCCAATACAAATGATGAAAAACAATGTGTTTTCATTAGAATTAACTATAGTGTTCTTGATTTTCCGATTATATTAACGAGGGAAGATGTACACGTAAAACCGCTCTAATCCGGCTGAAACGTCGATATATGCAATAAAAACCGAACTTCTCCCCTTTTCAATATCTTACTCAGTATTTTAACGAGAAACAAATAGTTGATTGAAAATGAAGTATTTACGGTTATTATCTAATCAATTATGTGTTTGTATCATTTTTATGGTATATATATTGAATTAATACCCATAGAATGAAAATTCACAAAAACGTGGAAAAACGGCAAAATATTGCCTAATTCGATGATATTTTGTTTAAATCAAATAAAGGAAAGGGGATGATAAACGTCAAAATATTGCTAAATTCGATGATTTTTCGTACGAAACAAAATGCAAGAAAACTTGCTTAAAATGCAATATTATGCGAAATTCTGAGATTTGAAGGCCAAATCACATATCGTGATACTACATGAAATAGTATCGAAATATTGGTAAAAATGAATATATTTACGTAATATCAAACTACATGAAAAACGTGAAAAAAGTCACTATTTAACCATATTTGAGGATTTTAACTTCAAATCATAGAGCGAGGTTTCGTATTATTTACATCTTCCATCGGTAATATAAACGGAAAATCAGGAACATTTTAGTTAATTCTAATGAAAACACATTGATTTTTATCATTTGTATTAGAAACAACATTGTCATATGTCTTTTCTTGGATCTAAATAATACGAAACCTCGCTCTATGATTTGAAGTTAAAATCCTCAAATATGGTTATATAGTGACTTTTTTACCGTTTTTCATGTAGTTTGATATTACGTAAATATATTCATTTTTACCAATATTTCGATACTATTTTATGTAGTATCACGATATGTGATTTGGCCTTCAAATCTCAGAATTTCGCAAAATATTGCATTTTAAGCAAGTTTTCTTGCATTTTGTTTCGTACGAAAAATCATCGAATTTAGCAATATTTTGACGTTTATCATCCCCTTTTCCTTCATGTGATTTAAACAAAATATCATCGAATTAGGCAATATTTTGCAGTTTTCCAGGTTTTTGTGAATTTTCAGTCCATGGGTATTACTTCATATATATATACGATAAAAATGATGCAAACACATAATTGATTAGATAATAACCTTAAATACTTCATTTTCAATCATCTATTTGTTTCTCGTTAAAATACTAAGTAAGATATTGAAAAGGGGAGAAGTTCGGTTTTTATTGCATATATCGACGTTTCAGCCGGATTAGAGCGGTTTTACGTGTACATCTTCCCTCGTTAATATAAACGGAAAATCAAGAACATTATAGTTAATTATAATGAAAACACATTGTTTTTTATCATTTGTATTGGAAACAACATTGTCATATGTCTTTTCTTGGATCTAAATAATACGAAACCTCGCTTTATGATTTGTAGTTAAAATCCTCAAATATGGTTAAATAGTGACTTTTTTCACGTTTTTCGTGTAGTTTGATATTACGTAAATATATTCATTTTTACCAATATCCCGATACTATTTCATGGAGTATCACGATATGTGATTTGGCCTTGAAATCACAGAATTTCGAATAATATTGCATTTTAAGCAAGTTTTCTTGCATTTTGTTTCGTACGAAAAATCATCAAATTTAGCAATATTTTGACGTTTATCATCCCCTTTTCCTGCATGTGATTTAAGTAAAATATCATCGAATTAGGCAATATTTTGCCGTTTTCCACGTTTTTGTGAATTTTCAGTCCATGGGTATTAATTCATATATATACGATAAAAATGATGCAAACACATAATTGATTAGATAATAACCTTAAATACTTCATTTTCAATCATCTATTTTTTCACGTTAAAATACTGAGTAAGATATTGAAAAGGGGAGAAGTTCGGTTTTTATTGCATATATCGACGTTTCAGCCGGATTAGAGCGGTTTTACGTGTACATCTTCCATCGGTAATATAAACGGAAAATCAGGAACATTTTAGTTAATTCTAATGAAAACACATTGATTTTTATCATTTGTATTGGAAACAACATTGTCATATGTCTTTTCTTGGAACTAAATAATACGAAACCTCGCTCTATGATTTGAAGTTAAAATCCTCAAATATGGTTAAATAGTGACTTTTTTCACGTTTTTCATGTAGTTTGATATTACGTAAATATATTCATTTTTACCAATATTTCGATACTATTTCATGTAGTATCACGATATGTGATTTGGCCTTCAAATCTAAGAATTTCGCTTAATATTGCATTTTAAGCAAGTTTTCTTGCATTTTGTTTTGTACGAAAAATCATCGAATTTAGCAATATTTTGACGTTTATCATCCCCTTTTCCTTCATGTGATTTAAACAAAATATCATCGAATTAGGCAATATTTTGCCGTTTTCCACGTTTTTGTGAATTTTCAGTCCATGGGTATTACTTCATATATATACGATAAAAATGATGCAAACACAAAATTGATTAGATAATAACCTTAAATACTTCATTTTCAATCATCTATTTGTTTCTCGTTAAAATACTGAGTAAGATATTGAAAAGGGGAGAAGTTCGGTTTTTATTGCATATATCGACGTTTCAGCCGGATTAGAGCGGTTTTACGTGTACATCTTCCCTCGTTAATATAAACGGAAAATCAAGAACATTATAGGTAATTCTGAAGAAAACACAGTGTTTTTTATCATTTGTATTGGAAACAACATTGTCATATGTCTTTTCCTGGAACTAAATTATACGAAACCTCGCTCTATGATTTGAAGTTAAAATCCTCAAATATGGTTAAATAGTGACTTTTTTCACGTTTTTCATGTAGTTTGATATTACGTAAATATATTCATTTTTACCAATATTTCGATACTATTTCATGTAGTATCACGATACGTGATTTGGCCTTCAAATCTCAGAATTTCGCTTAATATTGCATTTTAAGCAAGTTTTCTTGCATTTTGTTTCGTACGAAAAATTTTTACGAATGTTTACGTACGAATTTAGCAATATTTTGACGTTTATCATCTCCTTTTCCTTCATGTGATTTAAACAAAATATCATCGAATTAGGCAATATTTTGCAGTTTTCCACGTTTTTGTGAATTTTCAGTCAATGGGTTTTACTTCATATATATACGATAAATAAGGTTGCAAACACATAATTGATTAGATAATAACCTTAAATACTTCATTTTCATTCAACTATTTGTTTCTCGTTAAAATACTGAGTAAGATATTGAAAAGGGGAGAAGTTCTGTTTTTATTGCATATATCGACGTTTCAGCCGGAATAGAGCGGTTTTACGTGTACATCTTCCATCGGTAACATAAACGGAAAATCAGGAACATTTTAGTTAATTCTAATGAAAACACATTGATTTTTATCATTTGTATTCGAAACAACATTGTCATGTCTTTTCTTGGATATAATAATACGAAACCTCGCTCTATGATTTGAAGTTAAAATCCTTATATATGGTTAAATAGTGACGTTTTTCACGTTTTTCGTGTAGTTTTGATATTACGTAAATATATTCATTTTTACCAATATTCCGATACTATTTCATGTAGTACCACGATATGTGATTTGGCCTTGAAATCACAGAATTTCGCATAATATTGCATTTTAAGCAAGTTTTCTTGCATTTTGTTTCCTACGAAAAATCATCGAATTTAGCAATATTTTGACGTTTATCATCCCCTTTTCCTTCATGTGATTTAAATAAAATATCATCGAATTAGGCAATATTTTGCCGTTTTCCACGTTTTTGTGAATTTTCAGTCCATGGGTATTAATTCATATATATACGATAAAAATGATGCAAACACATAATTGATTAGATAATAACCTTAAATACTTCATTTTCAATCAACTATTTGTTTCTCGTTAAAATGCTGAGTAAGATATTGAAAAGGGGAGAAGTTCGGTTTTTATTGCATATATCGACGTTTCAGCCGGATTAGAGCGGTTTTACGTGTACATCTTCCCTCGTTAATATAAACGGAAAATCAAGAACATTATAGGTAATTCTAATGAAAACACATTGTTTTTTTATCATTTGTATTGGAAACAACATTGTCATATGTCTTTTCCTGGAACTAAATAATACGAAACCTCGCTCTATGATTTGAAGGTAAAATCCTCAAATATGGTAAAAAAGTGACTTTTTCACGTTAATCATGTAGTTTGATATTACGCAAATATATTCATTTTTACCAATATTCCGATACTATTTCATGTAGTATCACGATATGTGATTTGGCCTTCAAATCTAAGAATTTCGCTTAATATTGCATTTTAAGCAAGTTTTCTTGCATTTTGTTTTGTACGAAAAATCATCGAATTTAGCAATATTTTGACGTTTATCATCCCCTTTTCCTTCATGTGATTTAAACAAAATATCATCGAATTAGGCAATATTTTGCCGTTTTCCACGTTTTTGTGAATTTTCAGTCCATGGGTATTACTTCATATATATACGATAAAAATGATGCAAACACAAAATTGATTAGATAATAACCTTAAATACTTCATTTTCAATCATCTATTTGTTTCTCGTTAAAATACTGAGTAAGATATTGAAAAGGGGAGAAGTTCGGTTTTTATTGCATATATCGACGTTTCAGCCGGATTAGAGCGGTTTTACGTGTACATCTTCCCTCGTTAATATAAACGGAAAATCAAGAACATTATAGGTAATTCTGATGAAAACACATTGTTTTTTATCATTTGTATTGGAAACAACATTGTCATATGTCTTTTCCTGGAACTAAATTATACGAAACCTCGCTCTATGATTTGAAGGTAAAATCCTCAAATATGGTAAAATAGTGACTTTTTCACGTTAATCATGTAGTTTGATATTACGCAAATATATTCATTTTTACCAATATTTCGATACTATTTCATGTTGTATCACGGTATGTGATTTGGCCTTCATATCTCAGAATTTCGCATAATATTGCATTTTAAGCAAGTTTTCTTGCATTTTGTTTCGTACGAAAAATCATCGAATTTACTAATATTTTGACGTTTATCATCCCCTTTTCCTTCATGTGATTTAAATAAAATATCATCGAATTAGGCAATATTTTGCCGTTTTCCACGTTTTTGTGAATTTTCAGTCCATGGGTATTACTTCATATATATACGATAAAAATGATGCAAACACATAATTGATTAGATAATAACCTTAAATACTTCATTTTCAATCATCTATTTGTTTCTCGTTAAAATACTGAGTAAGATATTGAAAAGGGGAGAAGTTCGGTTTTTATTGCATATATCGACGTTTCAGCCGGACTAGAGCGGTTTTACGTGTACATCTTCTCTCGTTATTATAAACGGAAAATCAAGAACATTATAGTTAATTCTAATGAAAACACATTCTTTTTTATCATTTGTATTGGAAACAACATTGTCATGTGTCTTTTCTTGACTCTAAATAATACGAAACCTCGCTCTATGATTTGAAGGTAAAATCCTCAAATATGGTAAAATAGTGACTTTTTCACGTTAATGATGTAGTTTGATATTACGCAAATATATTAATTTTTACCAATATTTCGACACTATTTCATGTATTATCACGATATGTGATTTGGCCTTCAAATCTCAGAATTTTGCATAATATTGCATTTTAAGCAAGTTTTCTTGCATTTTGTTTCGTACGAAAAATCATCGAATTTAGCAATATTTTGACGTTTATCATCCCCTTTTCCTTCATGTGATTTAAATAAAATATCATCGAATTAGGCAATATTTTGCCGTTTTCCACGTTTTTATGAATTTTCAGTCCATGGGTATTAATTCATATATATACGATAAAAATGATGCAAACACATAATTGATTAGGTAATAACCTTAAATACTTCATTTTCAATCAACTATTTGTTTCTCGTTAAAATACTGAGTAAGATATTGAAAAGGGGAGAAGTTCGGTTTTTATTGCATATATCGACGTTTCAGCCGGATTAGAGCGGTTTTACGTGTACATCTTCCCTCGTTAATATAAACGGAAAATCAAGAACATTATAGGTAATTCTAATGAAAACACATTGTTTTTTTATCATTTGTATTGGAAACAACATTGTCATATGTCTTTTCCTGGAACTAAATAATACGAAACCTCGCTATATGATTTGAAGGTAAAATCCTCAAATATGGTAAAAAAGTGACTTTTTCACGTTAATCATGTAGTTTGATATTACTCAAATATATTCATTTTTACCAATATTCCGATATTATTTCATGTAGTATCACGATATGTGATTTGGCCTTTAAATCTCAGAATTTCGCATAATATTGCATTTTAAGCAAGTTTTCTTGCATTTTGTTTCGTACGAAAAATCATCGAAATTAGCAATATTTTGACGTTTATCATCCCCTTTCCTTTATTTGATTTAAACAAAATATTATCGAATTAGGCAATATTTTGCCGTTTTTCCACGTTTTTGTGAATTTTCATTCTATGGGTATTAATTCAATATTTATACGATAAAAATGATACAAACACATAATTGATTAGATAATAACCCTAAATACTTCACTTTCAATCAACTATTTGTTTCTCGCTAAAATACTGAGAAATATATTGAAAAGGGGAGAAGTTCTGTTTTTATTGCATATATCGACGTTTCAGCCGGAATAGAGCGGTTTTACGTGTACATCTTCCATCGGTAATATAAACGGAAAATCAGGAACATTTTAGTTAATTCTAATGAAAACACATTGATTTTTATCATTTGTATTGGAAACAACATTGTCATATGTCTTTTCTTGGATCTAAATAATACGAAACCTCGATCTATGATTTGAAGTTAAAATCCTCAAATATTGTTAAATAGTGACTTTTTTACCGTTTTTCGTGTAGTTTGATATTACGTAAATATATTCATTTTTACCAATATTCCGATACTATTTCATGTAGTATCACGATATGTGATTTGGCCTTGAAATCACAGAATTTCGCATAATATTGCATTTTAAGCAAGTTTTCTTGCATTTTGTTTCGTACGAAAAATCATCAAATTTAGCAATATTTTGACGTTTATCATCCCCTTTTCCTTCATGTGATTTAAATAAAATATCATCGAATTAGGCAATATTTTGCCGTTTTCCACGTTTTTGTGAATTTTCAGTCCATGGGTATTACTTCATATATATACGATAAAAATGATGCAAACACATAATTGATTAGATAATAACCTTAAATACTTCATTTTCAATCATCTATTTTTTTCAAGTTAAAATACTGAGTAAGATATTGAAAAGGGGAGAAGTTCGGTTTTTATTGCATATATCGACGTTTCAGCCGGATTAGAGCGGTTTTACGTGTACATCTTCCATCGGTAATATAAACGGAAAATCAGGAACATTTTAGTTAATTCTAATGAAAACACATTGATTTTTATCATTTGTATTGGAAACAACATTGTCATATGTCTTTTCTTGGAACTAAATAATACGAAACCTCGCTCTATGATTTGAAGTTAAAATCCTCAAATATGGTTAAATAGTGACTTTTTTCACGTTTTTCATGTAGTTTGATATTACGTAAATATATTCATTTTTACCAATATTTCGATACTATTTCATGTAGTATCACGATATGTGATTTGGCCTTCAAATCTAAGAATTTCGCTTAATATTGCATTTTAAGCAAGTTTTCTTGCATTTTGTTTTGTACGAAAAATCATCGAATTTAGCAATATTTTGACGTTTATCATCCCCTTTTCCTTCATGTGATTTAAACAAAATATCATCGAATTAGGCAATATTTTGCCGTTTTCCACGTTTTTGTGAATTTTCAGTCCATGGGTATTACTTCATATATATACGATAAAAATGATGCAAACACAAAATTGATTAGATAATAACCTTAAATACTTCATTTTCAATCATCTATTTGTTTCTCGTTAAAATACTGAGTAAGATATTGAAAAGGGGAGAAGTTCGGTTTTTATTGCATATATCGACGTTTCAGCCGGATTAGAGCGGTTTTACGTGTACATCTTCCCTCGTTAATATAAACGGAAAATCAAGAACATTATAGGTAATTCTGAAGAAAACACAGTGTTTTTTATCATTTGTATTGGAAACAACATTGTCATATGTCTTTTCCTGGAACTAAATTATACGAAACCTCGCTCTATGATTTGAAGTTAAAATCCTCAAATATGGTTAAATAGTGACTTTTTTCACGTTTTTCATGTAGTTTGATATTACGTAAATATATTCATTTTTACCAATATTTCGATACTATTTCATGTAGTATCACGATACGTGATTTGGCCTTCAAATCTCAGAATTTCGCTTAATATTGCATTTTAAGCAAGTTTTCTTGCATTTTGTTTCGTACGAAAAATTTTTACGAATGTTTACGTACGAATTTAGCAATATTTTGACGTTTATCATCTCCTTTTCCTTCATGTGATTTAAACAAAATATCATCGAATTAGGCAATATTTTGCAGTTTTCCACGTTTTTGTGAATTTTCAGTCAATGGGTTTTACTTCATATATATACGATAAATAAGGTTGCAAACACATAATTGATTAGATAATAACCTTAAATACTTCATTTTCATTCAACTATTTGTTTCTCGTTAAAATACTGAGTAAGATATTGAAAAGGGGAGAAGTTCTGTTTTTATTGCATATATCGACGTTTCAGCCGGAATAGAGCGGTTTTACGTGTACATCTTCCATCGGTAACATAAACGGAAAATCAGGAACATTTTAGTTAATTCTAATGAAAACACATTGATTTTTATCATTTGTATTCGAAACAACATTGTCATGTCTTTTCTTGGATCTAAATAATACGAAACCTCGCTCTATGATTTGAAGTTAAAATCCTTATATATGGTTAAATAGTGACGTTTTTCACGTTTTTCGTGTAGTTTTGATATTACGTAAATATATTCATTTTTACCAATATTCCGATACTATTTCATGTAGTACCACGATATGTGATTTGGCCTTGAAATCACAGAATTTCGCATAATATTGCATTTTAAGCAAGTTTTCTTGCATTTTGTTTCCTACGAAAAATCATCGAATTTAGCAATATTTTGACGTTTATCATCCCCTTTTCCTTCATGTGATTTAAATAAAATATCATCGAATTAGGCAATATTTTGCCGTTTTCCACGTTTTTGTGAATTTTCAGTCCATGGGTATTAATTCATATATATACGATAAAAATGATGCAAACACATAATTGATTAGATAATAACCTTAAATACTTCATTTTCAATCAACTATTTGTTTCTCGTTAAAATGCTGAGTAAGATATTGAAAAGGGGAGAAGTTCGGTTTTTATTGCATATATCGACGTTTCAGCCGGATTAGAGCGGTTTTACGTGTACATCTTCCCTCGTTAATATAAACGGAAAATCAAGAACATTATAGGTAATTCTAATGAAAACACATTGTTTTTTTATCATTTGTATTGGAAACAACATTGTCATATGTCTTTTCCTGGAACTAAATAATACGAAACCTCGCTCTATGATTTGAAGGTAAAATCCTCAAATATGGTAAAAAAGTGACTTTTTCACGTTAATCATGTAGTTTGATATTACGCAAATATATTCATTTTTACCAATATTCCGATACTATTTCATGTAGTATCACGATATGTGATTTGGCCTTCAAATCTAAGAATTTCGCTTAATATTGCATTTTAAGCAAGTTTTCTTGCATTTTGTTTTGTACGAAAAATCATCGAATTTAGCAATATTTTGACGTTTATCATCCCCTTTTCCTTCATGTGATTTAAACAAAATATCATCGAATTAGGCAATATTTTGCCGTTTTCCACGTTTTTGTGAATTTTCAGTCCATGGGTATTACTTCATATATATACGATAAAAATGATGCAAACACAAAATTGATTAGATAATAACCTTAAATACTTCATTTTCAATCATCTATTTGTTTCTCGTTAAAATACTGAGTAAGATATTGAAAAGGGGAGAAGTTCGGTTTTTATTGCATATATCGACGTTTCAGCCGGATTAGAGCGGTTTTACGTGTACATCTTCCCTCGTTAATATAAACGGAAAATCAAGAACATTATAGGTAATTCTGATGAAAACACATTGTTTTTTATCATTTGTATTGGAAACAACATTGTCATATGTCTTTTCCTGGAACTAAATTATACGAAACCTCGCTCTATGATTTGAAGGTAAAATCCTCAAATATGGTAAAATAGTGACTTTTTCACGTTAATCATGTAGTTTGATATTACGCAAATATATTCATTTTTACCAATATTTCGATACTATTTCATGTTGTATCACGGTATGTGATTTGGCCTTCATATCTCAGAATTTCGCATAATATTGCATTTTAAGCAAGTTTTCTTGCATTTTGTTTCGTACGAAAAATCATCGAATTTACTAATATTTTGACGTTTATCATCCCCTTTTCCTTCATGTGATTTAAATAAAATATCATCGAATTAGGCAATATTTTGCCGTTTTCCACGTTTTTGTGAATTTTCAGTCCATGGGTATTACTTCATATATATACGATAAAAATGATGCAAACACATAATTGATTAGATAATAACCTTAAATACTTCATTTTCAATCATCTATTTGTTTCTCGTTAAAATACTGAGTAAGATATTGAAAAGGGGAGAAGTTCGGTTTTTATTGCATATATCGACGTTTCAGCCGGACTAGAGCGGTTTTACGTGTACATCTTCTCTCGTTATTATAAACGGAAAATCAAGAACATTATAGTTAATTCTAATGAAAACACATTCTTTTTTATCATTTGTATTGGAAACAACATTGTCATGTGTGTTTTCTTGACTCTAAATAATACGAAACCTCGCTCTATGATTTGAAGGTAAAATCCTCAAATATGGTAAAATAGTGACTTTTTCACGTTAATGATGTAGTTTGATATTACGCAAATATATTAATTTTTACCAATATTTCGACACTATTTCATGTATTATCACGATATGTGATTTGGCCTTCAAATCTCAGAATTTTGCATAATATTGCATTTTAAGCAAGTTTTCTTGCATTTTGTTTCGTACGAAAAATCATCGAATTTAGCAATATTTTGACGTTTATCATCCCCTTTTCCTTCATGTGATTTAAATAAAATATCATCGAATTAGGCAATATTTTGCCGTTTTCCACGTTTTTATGAATTTTCAGTCCATGGGTATTAATTCATATATATACGATAAAAATGATGCAAACACATAATTGATTAGGTAATAACCTTAAATACTTCATTTTCAATCAACTATTTGTTTCTCGTTAAAATACTGAGTAAGATATTGAAAAGGGGAGAAGTTCGGTTTTTATTGCATATATCGACGTTTCAGCCGGATTAGAGCGGTTTTACGTGTACATCTTCCCTCGTTAATATAAACGGAAAATCAAGAACATTATAGGTAATTCTAATGAAAACACATTGTTTTTTTATCATTTGTATTGGAAACAACATTGTCATATGTCTTTTCCTGGAACTAAATAATACGAAACCTCGCTATATGATTTGAAGGTAAAATCCTCAAATATGGTAAAAAAGTGACTTTTTCACGTTAATCATGTAGTTTGATATTACTCAAATATATTCATTTTTACCAATATTCCGATATTATTTCATGTAGTATCACGATATGTGATTTGGCCTTTAAATCTCAGAATTTCGCATAATATTGCATTTTAAGCAAGTTTTCTTGCATTTTGTTTCGTACGAAAAATCATCGAAATTAGCAATATTTTGACGTTTATCATCCCCTTTCCTTTATTTGATTTAAACAAAATATTATCGAATTAGGCAATATTTTGCCGTTTTTCCACGTTTTTGTGAATTTTCATTCTATGGGTATTAATTCAATATTTATACGATAAAAATGATACAAACACATAATTGATTAGATAATAACCCTAAATACTTCACTTTCAATCAACTATTTGTTTCTCGCTAAAATACTGAGAAATATATTGAAAAGGGGAGAAGTTCTGTTTTTATTGCATATATCGACGTTTCATCCGGAATAGAGCGGTTTTACGTGTACATCTTCCATCGGTAATATAAACGGAAAATCAGGAACATTTTAGTTAATTCTAATGAAAACACATTGATTTTTATCATTTGTATTGGAAACAACATTGTCATATGTCTTTTCTTGGATCTAAATAATACGAAACCTCGATCTATGATTTGAAGTTAAAATCCTCAAATATTGTTAAATAGTGACTTTTTTACCGTTTTTCGTGTAGTTTGATATTACGTAAATATATTCATTTTTACCAATATTCCGATACTATTTCATGTAGTATCACGATATGTGATTTGGCCTTGAAATCACAGAATTTCGCATAATATTGCATTTTAAGCAAGTTTTCTTGCATTTTGTTTCGTACGAAAAATCATCAAATTTAGCAATATTTTGACGTTTATCATCCCCTTTTCCTTCATGTGATTTAAATAAAATATCATCGAATTAGGCAATATTTTGCCGTTTTCCACGTTTTTGTGAATTTTCAGTCCATGGGTATTACTTCATATATATACGATAAAAATGATGCAAACACATAATTGATTAGATAATAACCTTAAATACTTCATTTTCAATCATCTATTTTTTTCAAGTTAAAATACTGAGTAAGATATTGAAAAGGGGAGAAGTTCGGTTTTTATTGCATATATCGACGTTTCAGCCGGATTAGAGCGGTTTTACGTGTACATCTTCCATCGGTAATATAAACGGAAAATCAGGAACATTTTAGTTAATTCTAATGAAAACACATTGTTTTTTATCATTTGTATTGGAAACAACATTGTCATATGTCTTTTCTTGGAACTAAATAATACGAAACCTCGCTCTATGATTTGAAGTTAAAATCCTCAAATATGGTTAAATAGTGACTTTTTTTCACGTTTTTCATGTAGTTTGATATTACGTAAATATATTCATTTTTACCAATATTTCGATACTATTTCATGTAGTATCACGGTATGTGATTTGGCCTTCAAATCTCAGAATTTCGCATATTATTGCATTTTAAGCAAGTTTTCTTGCATTTTGTTTCGTACGAAAAATCATCGAATTTAGCAATATTTTGACGTTTATCATCCCCTTTTCCTTCATGTGATTTAAACAAAATATCATCGAATTAGGCAATATTTTGCCGTTTTCCACGTTTTTGTGAATTTTCAGTCCATAGGTATTACTTCATATATATATGATAAATAAGGTTGCAAACACATAATTGATTAGATAATAACCTTAAATACTTCATTTTCAATCATCTATTTGTTTCTCGTTAAAATACTGAGTAAGATATTGAAAAGGGGAGAAATTCGATTTTTATTGCATATATCGACGTTTCAGCCGGATTAGAGCGGTTTTACGTGTACATTTTCCCTCGTTAATATAAACGGAAAATCAAGAAAATTATAGGTAATTATAATGAAAACACATTGTTTTTTATCATTTGTATTGGAAACAACATTGTCATATGTCTTTTCTTGGATCTAAATAATACGAAACCTCGCTTTATGATTTGAAGTTAAAATCCTCAAATATTGTTAAATAGTGACTTTTTTACCGTTTTTCATGTAGTTTGATATTACGTAAATATATTCATTTTTACCAATATTTCGATACTATTTTATGTAGTATCACGATATGTGATTTGGCCTTCAAATCTCAGAATTTCTCAAAATATTGCATTTTAAGCAAGTTTTCTTGCATTTTGTTTCGTACGAAAAATCATCGAATTTAGCAATATTTTGACGTTTATCATCCCCTTTTCCTTCATGTGATTTAAACAAAATATCATCGAATTAGGCAATATTTTGCAGTTTTCCACGTTTTTGTGAATTTTCAGTCCATGGGTATTACTTCATATATATATACGATAAAAATGATGCAAACACATAATTGATTAGATAATAACCTTAAATACTACATTTTCAATCATCTATTTGTTTCTCGTTAAAATACTGAGTAAGATATTGAAAAGGGGAGAAATTCGATTTTTATTGCATATATCGACGTTTCAGCCGGATTAGAGCGGTTTTACGTGTACATCTTCCCTCGTTAATATAAACGGAAAATCAAGAACATTGTAGGTAATTCTAATGAAAACACATTGTTTTTTTATCATTTGTATTGGAAACAACATTGTCATATGTCTTTTCCTGGAACTAACTAATTCGAAACCTCGCTCTATGATTTGAAGGTAAAATCCTCAAATATGGTAAAAAAGTGACTTTTTCACGTTTTTCATGTAGTTTGATATTACGCAAATATATTCATTTTTACCAATATTTCGATACTATTTCATGTAGTATCACGATATGTGATTTGGCCTTCAAATCTTAGAATTTCGCATAATATTGCATTTTAAGCAAGTTTTCTTGCATTTTGTTTCGTACGAAAAATCATCGAATTTAGCAATATTTTGACGTTTATCATCTCCTTTTCCTTCATGTGATTTAAACAAAATATCATCGAATTAGGCAATATTTTGCCGTTTTCCACGTTTTTGTGAATTTTCAGTCCATGGGTATTACTTCATATATATACGATAAAAATGATGCAAACACATAATTGATTAGATAATAACCTTAAATACTTCATTTTCAATCAACTATTTGTTTCTCGTTAAAATACTGAGTAAGATATTGAAAAGGGGAGAAGTTCTGTTTTTATTGCATATATCGACGTTTCAGCCGGAAGAGAGCGGTTTTACGTGTACATCTTCCATCGGTAATATAAACGGAAAATCAGGAACATTTTAGTTAATTCTAATGAAAACACATTGATTTTTATCATTTGTATTGGAAACAACATTGTCATATGTCTTTTCTTGGATCTAAATAATACGAAACCTCGCTCTATGATTTGAAGTTAAAATCCTCAAATATGGTTAAATAGTGACTTTTTTCACGTTTTTCGTGTAGTTTGATATTACGTAAATATATTCATTTTTACCAATATTCCGATACTATTTCATGTAGTATCACGATATGTGATTTGGCCTTGAAATCACAGAATTTCGCATAATATTGCATTTTATGCAAGTTTTCTTGCATTTTGTTTCGTACGAAAAATCATCAAATTTAGCAATATTTTGACGTTTATCATCCCCTTTTCCTTCATGTGATTTAAATAAAATATCATCGAATTAGGCAATATTTTGCCGTTTTCCACGTTTTTGTGAATTTTCAGTCCATGGGTATTAATTCATATATATACGATAAAAATGATGCAAACACATAATTGATTAGATAATAACCTTAAATACTTCATTTTCAATCATCTATTTTTTTCACGTTAAAATACTGAGTAAGATATTGAAAAGGGGAGAAGTTCGGTTTTTATTGCATATATCGACGTTTCAGCCGGATTAGAGCGGTTTTACGTGTACATCTTCCATCGGTAATATAAACGGAAAATCAGGAACATTTTACTTAATTATAATGAAAACACATCGTTTTTTATCATATGTATTGGAAACAACATTGTCATATGTCTTTTCTTGGAACTAAATAATACGAAACCTCGCTCTATGATTTGAAGTTAAAATCCTCAAATATGGTTAAATAGTGACTTTTTTCACGTTTTTCATGTAGTTTGATATTACGTAAATATATTCATTTTTACCAATATTTCGATACTATTTCATGTAGTATCACGGTATGTGATTTGGCCTTCAAATCTCAGAATTTCGCTTAATATTGCATTTTAAGCAAGTTTTCTTGCATTTTGTTTCGTACGAAAAATCATCAAATTTAGCAATATTTTGACGTTTATCATCCCCTTTTCCTTCATATGATTTAAATAAAATATCATCGAATTAGGCAATATTTTGCCGTTTTCCACGTTTTTGTGAATTTTCAGTCCATGGGTATTACTTCATATATATACGATAAAAATGATGCAAACACATAATTGATTAGATAATAACCTTAAATACTTCATTTTCAATCATCTATTTTTTTCACGTTAAAATACTGAGTAAGATATTGAAAAGGGGAGAAGTTCGGTTTTTATTGCATATATCGACGTTTCAGCCGGATTAGAGCGGTTTTACGTGTACATCTTCCATCGGTAATATAAACGGAAAATCAGGAACATTTTAGTTAATTCTAATGAAAACACATTGTTTTTTATCATTTGTATTGGAAACAACATTGTCATATGTCTTTTCTTGGAACTAAATAATACGAAACCTCGCTCTATGATTTGAAGTTAAAATCCTCAAATATGGTTAAATAGTGACTTTTTTTCACGTTTTTCATGTAGTTTGATATTACGCAAATATACTTCATTTTTACCAATATTTCGATACTATTTCATGTAGTATCTCGATATGTGATTTGGCCTTCAAATCTCAGAATTTCGCTTAATATTGCATTTTAAGCAAGTTTTCTTGCATTTTGTTTCGTACGAAAAATCATCGAATTTAGCAATATTTTGACGTTTATCATCCCCTTTTCCTTCATGTGATTTAAACAAAATATCATCGAATTAGGTAATATTTTGCCGTTTTCCACGTTTTTGTGAATTTTCAGTCCATGGGTATTACTTCATATATATACGATAAATAAGGTTGCAAACACATACTTGATTAGATAATAACCTTAAATACTTCATTTTCAATCATCTATTTGTTTCTCGTTAAAATACTGAGTAAGATATTGAAAAGGGGAGAAATTCGATTTTTATTGCATATATCGACGTTTCAGCCGGATTAGAGCGGTTTTACGTGTACATCTTCCATCGGTAATATAAACGGAAAATCAGGAACATTTTAGTTAATTCTAATGAAAACACATTGATTTTTATCATTTGTATTGGAAACAACATTGTCATATGTCTTTTCTTGGATCTAAATAATACGAAACCTCGCTCTATGATTTGAAGTTAAAATCCTCAAATATTGTTAAATAGTGACTTTTTTACCGTTTTTCATGTAGTTTGATATTACGTAAATATATTCATTTTTACCAATATTTCGATACTATTTCATGTAGTATCACGGTATGTGATTTGGCCTTCAAATCTCAGAATTTCGCTTAATATTGCATTTTAAGCAAGTTTTCTTGCATTTTGTTTCGTACGAAAAATCATCGAATTTAGCAATATTTTGACGTTTATCATCCCCTTTTCCTTCATGTGATTTAAATAAAATATCATCGAATTAGGCAATATTTTGCCGTTTTCCACGTTTTTGTGAATTTTCAGTCCATGGGTATTAATTCATATATATACGATAAAAATGATGCAAACACATAATTGATTAGATAATAACCTTAAATACTTCATTTTCAATCATCTATTTTTTTCACGTTAAAATACTGAGTAAGATATTGAAAAGGGGAGACGTTCGGTTTTTATTGCATATATCGACGTTTCAGCCGGATTAGAGCGGTTTTACGTGTACATCTTCCATCGGTAATATAAACGGAAAATCAGGAACATTTTAGTTAATTATAATGAAAACACATCGTTTTTTATCATATGTATTGGAAACAACATTGTCATATGTCTTTTCTTGGAACTAAATAATACGAAACCTCGCTCTATGATTTGAAGTTAAAATCCTCAAATATGGTTAAATAGTGACTTTTTTCACGTTTTTCATGTAGTTTAATATTACGTAAATATATTCATTTTTACCAATATTTCGATACTATTTCATGTAGTATCACGGTATGTGATTTGGCCTTCAAATCTCAGAATTTCGCATAATATTGCATTTTAAGCAAGTTTTCTTGCATTTTGTTTCGTACGAAAAATCATCGAATTTAGCAATATTTTGACGTTTATCATCCCCTTTTCCTTCATGTGATTTAAACAAAATATCATCGAATTAGGCAATATTTTGCCGTTTTCCACGTTTTTGTGAATTTTCAGTCCATAGGTATTACTTCATATATATATGATAAATAAGGTTGCAAACACATAATTGATTAGATAATAACCTTAAATACTTCATTTTCAATCATCTATTTGTTTCTCGTTAAAATACTGAGTAAGATATTGAAAAGGGGAGAAATTCGATTTTTATTGCATATATCGACGTTTCAGCCGGATTAGAGCGGTTTTACGTGTACATTTTCCCTCGTTAATATAAACGGAAAATCAAGAAAATTATAGGTAATTATAATGAAAACACATTGTTTTTTATCATTTGTATTGGAAACAACATTGTCATATGTCTTTTCTTGGATCTAAATAATACGAAACCTCGCTTTATGATTTGAAGTTAAAATCCTCAAATATTGTTAAATAGTGACTTTTTTACCGTTTTTCATGTAGTTTGATATTACGTAAATATATTCATTTTTACCAATATTTCGATACTATTTTATGTAGTATCACGATATGTGATTTGGCCTTCAAATCTCAGAATTTCTCAAAATATTGCATTTTAAGCAAGTTTTCTTGCATTTTGTTTCGTACGAAAAATCATCGAATTTAGCAATATTTTGACGTTTATCATTCCCTTTTCCTTCATGTGATTTAAACAAAATATCATCGAATTAGGCAATATTTTGCAGTTTTCCACGTTTTTGTGAATTTTCAGTCCATGGGTATTACTTCATATATATATACGATAAAAATGATGCAAACACATAATTGATTAGATAATAACCTTAAATACTACATTTTCAATCATCTATTTGTTTCTCGTTAAAATACTGAGTAAGATATTGAAAAGGGGAGAAATTCGATTTTTATTGCATATATCGACGTTTCAGCCGGATTAGAGCGGTTTTACGTGTACATCTTCCCTCGTTAATATAAACGGAAAATCAAGAACATTGTAGGTAATTCTAATGAAAACACATTGTTTTTTTATCATTTGTATTGGAAACAACATTGTCATATGTCTTTTCCTGGAACTAAATAATACGAAACCTCGCTCTATGATTTGAAGGTAAAATCCTCAAATATGGTAAAAAAGTGACTTTTTCACGTTAATCATGTAGTTTGATATTACGCAAATATATTCATTTTTACCAATATTTCGATACTATTTCATGTAGTATCACGATATGTGATTTGGCCTTCAAATCTTAGAATTTCGCATAATATTGCATTTTAAGCAAGTTTTCTTGCATTTTGTTTCGTACGAAAAATCATCGAATTTAGCAATATTTTGACGTTTATCATCTCCTTTTCCTTCATGTGAT